>NC_079312.1:74990031-75293061 GCF_029931775.1 Euleptes europaea | reverse complement strand
AGATTTTGGGGTGCTTCAAGTTATACATTTTGGTTATTGTTTAGAATTCAAGAGTTGCCCTGTGTGTTCACCCCCTAGTTCAGCCAGGGATAACCCTTTCTCCAAACTCACTGTTCAGCTCAGTGAATTACTAAAGAAGGGTGCAGTACAATGGGTCCCACAAGATGCCCCAGGTTGGGGTTTTTTTTCCAGAGTGTTCCTAGTTGATAAGAAGGATGGTGGGTTTAGACCTATCCTTGACTTGAGAAAACTTATTAAATGGTTGTTCGGAAGTTCAGAATGGTGTCCTTGCCCTCTATTATTGAACTTCTCGTTCCGAGTTACTGGTTTGCTATCCTTAAGGACGCATATTTTCATATTGCTGTTCATCATTCTCATAGGAAGTACTGTGATTTCGCCAAGGCCCTTACATCTACCAACATTCGGTTTTGGCTTATCCACTGCCCCCAGGGTCTTCACTATGTGCATGGCTGTGGTAGTAGCCCATCTACGTACCCTGGGATGTACCATATTTCCATACCTGGATGACTGGTTGATATCTGCCCAGTCCAGAGAACTCCTGCTTTCCCATGGAGATTTGGTTGTCTCGACCTGTCTTAAATTAGGTCTCCTAATCAATTGGGTAAAGTCCAAACTCACCCCTTCCCAGTGTGTGCAGTATGTAGGGTCTTCGTTGTACTCTATTCTAGGGAGGGCTTTTCTCCCCTCTGACAAAGTCAGAACGTTACAATGCACTGTTCATACTCTTCAGCGCAACCGTCACCAGTCTGTCTGGTTTTTTCAAAGGGTACTGGGCCTTATGGCCTCCACCACTGCTGTAGTTCCCCTTGCCTGCCTCAATGTGAGGCTTCTACAGCTTTAGTTTGTCAGGCTATACAACCCTGCAGTTCACTCCCCCTTCTTCCATCTCACGGTCCCGAGGGGCGTGGCTAGGTCTCTTTCTTGGTGGTTGATTGATGCCAATATGTCAGTGGGTACCCCCTTTGGCTACTGGTCTCCTCACCATACCCTCACTACGGATACTTCCTCATGGAGTTGGGGTGCACACTGTGAGACTCACTCAGTGCAGGGGTGGTGGGCTTCCAATGATTCCCTACCCCATATTAACGTGTTAGAACTTCGTGCTATCAGGTTTGCCCTTATCGCTTTTCAGATTTCCTGCAGGATTCTCGGGTCCTTATGCAGACCGACAATACATCTGCCATGTACCACCTAAACAAGCAGGACAGTACGGGTTCCAGGTCCCTATGCCACGAGGCCCTTGC
Source organism: Euleptes europaea (assembly GCF_029931775.1). Classification (NCBI taxonomy): domain Eukaryota; kingdom Metazoa; phylum Chordata; class Lepidosauria; order Squamata; family Sphaerodactylidae; genus Euleptes; species Euleptes europaea. Next base: position 75,291,796 of record NC_079312.1, on the reverse strand, counting down.
GGTATGGGACGTTGCTACCACGTACAACATGTCCCTCAGAGCCATCCACATTGCCGGGGTCCAGAATGTTCTGGCAGACAGACTCAGTCGTACCTTTCTTTCCAACCATGAATGAACAATACAGGACGAGTACCTGCTCCCCCTGTTCACTCTCTGGGGGCCCCCACAGGTGGACCCCCTGTTTTGTTCCCTCGCCAGCAGCGACCCGCGTTCCATAGGCGACACGTTCCAGATCCCATGGACGCATTTCCCCCTGTCCCCCTGGTACATCAGGTGGTAGCAAAAGCCCTTTCCGACAACACCGATTGCATCCTGGTCACCCCCTTTTGGCCTCTGCAGATTTGGTTTTCGGACCTACAGTATTTTCTGGCGTATAAGACTACTTTTTAACCCAGGAAAAACTTCTCAAAAGTCGGGGGTCGTCTTATACGCCGGGGGTCGTCTTATCCGCCGGATGCTGAATTCCGAGCAGGACTGGCGAATCTGCCTGGGGAGCCGCCGCTGCTCTGTCCATGTCTGGCAGAGGAGGGAGGGGAGGCGAGCCCGGCAAGGGCGCTCACTGCCCAGCTCGGAGTCGGAGCCAGGTGCGCCGGGGTGCACGGAGGGAAGTGCTCGGCTGTGCTCCAGCGGCAGCGCAAGGCAGGCATGCGGCTGGCTGGCCGGCTGGCCGGGGCTGGGGTGGCCACTCTCCTCTCCCGGCACAGGGTGTTTTGGCTGCCGCCTAGCACACCCAACATGCCCCCTTTCCTCCCCGGCCTCCGCTTCAGCTTCTGTCTTTATGGGCTTCCCTCCCCTCCAAACCCTCCTTTAGCCCCGCCCTCCACGGGCCGTCGGCTCAGTCCTCCCCTCGCCTTTAGCCTCGCCCTTCTCGAGGGCCCTTACTCTCGCCCCGTCCCCCTCTTCTTCCCCGCTCCCTTCTCCCTCGCCGACTCCCCCTGAGAGCCACGTCCCGCCGCTCCGGGTCGGCACACACTCTTCCATGCCGGGAGGTCGGCCCCCGGCCTCCTCCTGTTCCTCCCGCCAGCCCCGCCTCCCGGCGCGCTGCCAGCTCGTCCAGCCGCCCCCACCCCCTCTTTTTCCCGCCCCGGTAAGTGGTGTTGTTTCCCCGGGGGTTGAGCCGCCCCAGGTGGACCGGGGGTGGCCGCGGGGTTGTGGCGCAGTCCCGAGGTCCGGCCCCAGGCCGCGGACTCGGGACAATCCCAAACTCTATATTTTAACTGTAAAAATGGGGGGTCGTCTTATACGCCCAGTCGTCTTGTACGCCGGAAAATACGGTATTGAGACTTGCCAACAATGAGTTCCGGCACCTCCCGCAGGCTCCGGACCTGTTGGTGTGGGACAACATCCTCCACCATGATGTCAGTCATCGTCATTTAACAGCTTGGAGGCTCCGCCCCCGGGTTTAGGCCTGTCTTGACAGGTTCATGAGGTTCTGTTGCAGGCCAGAAAGCCTTCTACCCACTACTCCTATAAGACTAAGTGGGATCGCTTTGAGTCGTGGGTTGTTACCAGGTCTCTTTCCCCGTTCTCCTGTCCGTTACCTGTGATTTTAGATTACCTACTTCACCTGGCTCAGGGTGGTCTCTCTGTGTCCTCAGTCAAGGTCCACCTGGCTGCGATTTCAGCCTACCATGACCCGATCGGAGGTTCATCAGTTTTTACACAGGCCTTAGTTAAGCGCTTCCTAAAGGGCCTTCTTAACGTTTTCCCTCCGGTCCCCAAACTGGTCCCGCAGTTGTCCCTTCCTTTGGTCCTAGCCCAATTATTGAAAGCCCCTTTCGAACCTTTAGTTTTGTGTGACTTGGCCTCCTTGTCGCACAAGGTAGCCTTTTTGGTTGCCGTCACTTCAGCCAGGAGAATCAGTGAATTGGCAGCCCTCAGGGTAGATTTCCCATACTTAAAGTTTCACAATGAGAAGGTAGTACTCCACCCCTGTTTGAAGTTCCTCCCTAAGGTAGTCTCTAGCTTCCACCTGGGCCAAAATATCGTTTTGCCCGTGTTCTACCCAAGCCCAGGTTTGGATGCCGAGACGGCTTTCCACACGCTCGATGTGAGGAGGGCCCTCCTTTATTACGTGAATAGAACTAGACAGTTCAGACGTGATAATAAGCTCTTTATTTGTTATGCTGGCCCTAGAAAGGGAAGGGCAACCTCTTCCCAGACCATTGCCAGGTGGGTTGTGTCTACGGTCACCTCTGCTTATAGTTCTGCAGGTCGGCGTTGCCCTTTGGTCATCAAGGCTCATTCGCTCCGTGCTCAAAGCGCTTCAGCAGCTTTCCATCAAAGGGTCCCCCTGGCTGAGATCTGCAGAGCAGCTACGTGGTCTAGAGGTGACACCTTTGTACGCCACTTGCGTTGGATCTGCAAGACAGGAGAGATGCTGATGTTGGACGTGCAGTTCTTCATGCACTGTTCCAGTAAGGTGGTCACCCACCTCCTGCAGGTATGAAGCTTGCTATAATCCCAATGTAGGGCTGCACAAAACCATAGATGAAAACAAAGTTGCACTTACCTGTAATTTGTTCATCTAGGTCTTTGTGCAGACACACATTCCCTCCCTCCTACCCCGCTGGTGCGCCTTCCTGTTATGCAGTCTGGTGTAGCAGCGGCAGAAAAAGTGGTTTAGGCAGGAAGCCGTCTGTGCGCGCCGAGGAGTTAGCACCCCCTGGTGTTGCAGAGCTAAAAAGTCTTATCCGGCAGCAGGCCTGCGCAGGCGCAGTCCCGATGTGCGTCTGCACGAAGACCTAGATGAGCAACAGTTACAGGTAAGTGCAACTTTGTTATACAGCTTACCTAATGGCTGCCTCCCCCTTCAAAAAAACCCTAGCCCAATATGGGCATAATCCAGACAAGGTTAATCTCAGTTGATTTCTGTGCAAGAGTGAAGCATTTGCTGAATGGTGCCATGTGACTCTGCATTAACTTCTGTTCTTTGTGTACATTGTCTTTATTTCCCCTTTTGTAAATTGGTACTGCTTAAGAGCCCCATAAGAGAATCCTAAGATTGTTTCCACAGGGCTGTTCTTTTGACAAGAGGAGTCCAGTGTACTGTTTTAGGCAATATCACAGACATCCCTGGTGGGAAAGGGAAGAGGAAGCAATTCTGCAGATGGCTCCATGTTATCAGGAGCATTCCTTTCTGCCTTGGGGCTGCACTAGTAGTGTGTCGTGGTGTGTGATGTGTGAGTGAGGGGTGAACATCACCCTGACATGTGTTCAGCAGGCACATACCACCACAAGCTCCTCTTCCCCCAGCACAGCGTAGTACACAGTGTTCTATTCTCTTGGCATCTATGCAGCCGACCCAGTTGAGGACGCTCAAAATAAACACCACCTCAGCTGGCTTGGTGTGTTAAAGTTCACGCATGCAGACCTCACAGTTAGATTATTGTCTTGCAAGCAGACTGTGAGGGGAAACTTTGCCTTGTGCTCTAGGATTTGGATTGCCTGTGACACCTTCGGGTGACTAATAGCATCTGCTGAGTGTGGCGCAGAACTGTGACCTGGGTCTCCCTTTGTAGTGGATGTCATCACGCTGGATATTGTGGGTTTGGAATCTGGTTATTGGTGAATGGCTCTATCCCATGAACTTGGCGTAAAGTAGCATGGGGAGCGGGGAGCTGAAGCCTATGACAAAAGATTGATAATGGAGCTTAATGACTGTGGTGTTTTCTCAATAGGCATCAGTTAGAAGGAGACAGTCCTCTGATGGCTCTGTCAAAGCACTGGGCCTTGGCAGAGGTGGCCCCCCCAGGAAGGGTCAGATGTCTGACTGTTGAGGGTTCAGCAGAAAAGACACAGAGGGAAACAGACAGGCTTCAGTGTGGTGGGGGTCTGACATGGTGTAATGGATCTGCTGCGCTGTGGAAGTGCCTCTGTGTGTCCTACTTGCTTATCTGAAGAAGTGAGCTGTGGCTCACGAAAGCTCATACCCTGCCAGAAAATATTTTTGTTAGTCTTTAAGGTGCTACTGGACTCTTGCTCTTTTCTACTACTACTTGCTTATTGGTAAACAGAACACACAAAGGCACTTCTACAGCACAGCAGATACATTTGCTTATTGGTAAATAGAGAATAGCACAGAAATGCCATAAGACTTCAGTGTTCTCTTTTTTAAAAGGGAACCAACTGGGTAAATGCTGCTGCTGGCACTTCTCACCACTATGAGAAGTGTGGAGTATATAGCAGGGAGTGCATAGCCGTGGTGGAGAAATGTTGCTCGCAGAAGACAGCATTCAGCACTGCTTTGTAACTGCCCACACAACTTTTAATTAGTGTGTCCTGTGAAGCAAGTGAGACACTATGTGATAGATGCTACTGAGCTCACTGTTGGACCCAGCTGGGTACTCATCTGGTTTGTGCAACCAGTGCTATGTTTCACTTAACATCAGGCACAAAGCCAGAGACCTATTAACCCTTTAGTGATGCTCCCTTAGTGCATCACTGAAGTGCTGGCTACTGCTCTCGGTGATAGAGTTTGGTATTGCACCTACATTGTGGTCTAGGTTGGGATATCACCTGTTCTAGATGGAGTTCCAGATGATGCCCTCTAAAGGAGCATGTGCACAGCTTGGGGTTGCCGCTGGGTCTGGGTCTCCTGTTATATGTATATAGGTGGCAGTGATGGCCAGGGACACCTTTCACCAGCAAGTCAACTGTGGCCCCTCCTGAGCAAAAAAGGTCTTGCCACTGTGGTGCATGCCCTGGTAAAATCTAGACTAGACTACTGCAATGTAGGGCTGCCCTTGAAGACTGTCCAGAAGCTTGGTACAGAATGTTACCACCAGAATGTTGACTGGAGTGGGTTATAGGGACCGTTTCAGTCTTGTTCCACCTGCACTGGCTCCAGTTTGCTTCTGGGCCCAGTTCAGGGTGCTGATATTGATCTTTAACATCCTATAATGGCTTGGGTCAGCATACTTTAAGGACCCCCTACTGCCATATGAACCTTCCCAAATACTCCAGTCATCTTCAGAGGCTCTGCTTTGGGTGCCCCACCATCTGAGACAGATGGCAATCTGAGAAAGGGTCTTCTTGGTTGTGGCGCCAAAACTATGGAACTCCCTTTCCAGGGAGATTCGTCTGTCTCCATTTATCATTGTCTTCTGCCAGCGGGTGAAGACTTTTTTGTTTGGTTTTAGTGTTCCCTCACTAACACTTACTAGCCCTCCCTATTTGTGTCTGGATGTATTTATATGTTTGTTTAATTGTTTAGGTGGTGTGTGTGTGAGAGAGAGAAATACTGCTTTAATGTTTGAAATGTTCACTGACTTGAGGACCCTGAGCTGGGTGGAAAGGCAGCATAGAAATGTTTTAAAGAAATAAATAGATTGTTGCTAGGGAGCAGGTTTCTTTTCCCCTCTATCACATTCTGCCATAGAACTTTACCTGTTCTACCCCTTGCTTGGCTTTTCTCCCTTTTAGGCTTGTCTGTGCCTTTATGAAGGATAGAAAATAATTCATGTGACTTCTTGGATTAAGCATACAATTCCGCCTTATACTGAATCGGATCATCAATCCATTAAGTATTGTCTACTCTGACTGGCAGCTATTCTCCAGGGTCTCAGCTAGTGGTCTTCCACATCATCTGCTAGCTTATCCTTTTAAGTAGAGATGCCGGGGATTGAACCTGGGACCTTCTGCATGCCAATCAGATGCTCTACCACTGATCTATAGCCCCTCCCCAGTTGGGTCTGCTTGTGCTAATAAGGGCAACATTTGAATGGTTAATTGCTGTGCATTGGCTGCCAACTTGGGTGGTTTTATTCTTTGTACTGTGCTTAGGGCCCTAGTTTTAAAGAAGATCAATTATTTAAATGAAAAACCTTCTTCTGTTTTTCTGTACAGATGCCCTTAGTACCTGAGGATGTGTTATGTTTAACTCAAAAGCTTGCACATCAGTTGTCGCTCACATTCTTTGTCACTGTTACAGCAACATCTTAAGTAGTGTGGAGTAATCTTAATGCCTTCTTACAGCGTTTGAGCTGTTTGTAGCCTTGTTGTCGCATTCTCTTAAAGTATCGCAGGCAAAGAGTGGACTGCTTGGCATAGCGACTTGGCTGCCTTCCCAGGCTCCTTCGCTTCTGCATGGGGCTAGCTGAGGCGAAGCACTCAGGCAGCAGAGCATGCTTGAGCCGCTTCAGAGCGCGCACTGGTTGTGCCTGTCAGCCAGGGAGAATTGGGGAAAGCTGCTACTTCAGTCTGTGACCTCCTAGAATTGTACTGTGCACCGAAAGCCCTGCAGGTTCTGCAGCTAGACTACATTGTGCAACTTGTAAAAATTATGACCAAGCTCATTGTAATCTTCCTACTGGACCATATAACGACTAATAAAAGTGTTTCACTTGAATCCAGGAAGTGTAGATTCAGATTCTTCCTGGATTCAGGGGAAACACTTTTATTAGTAGTTACATGGTCCAGTAGGCAGAGTTGCGATGAGCTTGGCAACCATACATTTTGAGTAGCGGCATGGGTAATCACATCCTTAGCCTTGGTTCTTGAAGGCATGTTCATGCACATATTGCCGTGCTGACAATTTTAAAATGGTAAGAACTACAAAGAAGTTTAGACACCGAAAGTGCTGTATAAATGATGAACACATGAATCGGCCTTATACGGAATCAGACCCTTGGTCCATCAAAGTCAGTATTGTCTACTCAGATTGGCAGCGGCTCTCCAGGGTCTCCTGCAGAGGTCACATCACCTAATTGCCTATTCCCTTTCTACTGGGGATGCCAGGGATTGAACCTTGGGACCTTCTGCATGGCAAGCAGATGCTCTACCACTGAGCCACAGCCCCTCAGCAATGACGTTAGTCTTGATACAAATTTTGGGGGGAATTAGTAGAAATTGGGGTGGCTGACAACAAAGGAAGATCTTAATTTGGAATACAGCTGTAAAGTATGGTGGGAGATGACTTGTGCATGTAGTGCAGGGGTAGGTTTTTTAAAATTAATCCTTTACATCAAATTTCCTATAGGACTATCTGTTATTGCCCCCAGTAGATTGGTAAAGGGATTAAAGGTGGATGCCTTTGGCCTAGATGTAAAATGGAATTTTTGAGCTGAGTGGTCAGTCCTCTCTTTAGCCTACTTTAGCATCACCGGACTTGCAGTTGGGAGTGGCTGAGTTGCCAGTATGGTTTTGCCACGCATGAGGTTTCTGTATCTTTTGGAGGCCAGCAGCAGGATGGGCCACACTCTGTAACACCAAGATCCTGGTGTTATGTGGGAGAGTGAAAACAGAGTTAATGCCGTAGTTCACCCACTGTTTTCTACTGCCCCTAGTCCTCACTTCTCATCACGCCAGCATTTTTTGACCATGGCAGCCAATGCTATGCCTCAGTGAGAGCAGAGGCGTATATTTGCATGTATTCCCAAGGATTCAGAACAGTCTGTTGAGCATTCTTGCTTAAATGGGTTTTGTGACATTTGGAAGGTGGTACATTTCATTGGTTTAATTTGTTTTGCGATGGGTTTTTTTTCCCTTTTAGTGAGTGGAGTTGCTGTTCTAATCTAATTATTATGCAGGACCTAAAGTACATTGTGATGTGCAACCTGTATTCTGGACAAGAGGCCACAGTTAGGACAGAATATGGAGAAACAGAATGGTTTCCAATGGGCAAAGGTGTTAGACAAGGATGTATTTTATTTCCCTACCTCTTCAATCTGTATGCAGAACATATCCTTAGGAAAGATGGATTAGATTTAGATGAAGGTGGATTGAAAATTGGGGAAAGGAACATTAACAATTTGAGATATGCCGATAATACTACAGTACTGGCAGAAAATAGCGAGGACTTGAAAGGACTACTGCTGAAAGTTAAAAGAGAAAGTGCCAAAGCAGGACTGCAACTGAACATCAAGAAGACAAAAGTAATGACTACAGGAGAATTACACAACTTTAAGGTCAACAATGAGGAAATTGAAATTGTTGAAGACTTTCTATTCCTTGGTTCCATCATCAACCAAAAGGGAGACTGCAGCCAAGAAATCAGAAGGAGATTGAGACTGGGAAGGGCAGCCATGAAGGAGATAGAAAAGATTCTTAAGTGTAAGGATGTGTCACTGGCAACCAAGATCAGGTTAATTCATGCCATCGTATTCCCTATTACTATATATGGGTGTGAGAGCTGGACAATGAAGAAAGCTGATAGGAAGAAAGTAGATTCCTTTGAAATGTGGTGTTGGAGGAGAGTGTTACGGATTCCCTGGACCGCAAAAAAAACAAATCAGTGGGTTTTAGATCAAATTAAGCCTGAACTGACCCTAGAAGCTAAAATGATTAAAATGAGGCTGTCGTACTTTGGACATATTATGAGAAGACAAGAGTCACTGGAAAAGATAATCATGCTAGGAAAAGTTGAGGGCAGCAGGAAAAGAGGAAGACCCAACAAGAGATGGATTGACTCTATAAAGGAAGCCACAGCCTTCAGTTTGCAAGATCTGAGCAAGGCTGTTAAGGATAGGACACTTTGGAGGACATTGATTCATAGGGTCGCCATGAGTCGGAAACGACTTGACGGCACTTGACACACACACAAAGTACACTTAAAGGTCTGGTTAATACTGGGACTTTGCTATTACTGGACGTGATTGTAAGGACACACATAAACATGTCTTTGTGGTTTTGACAAACTCACTCTGGAGAGACACCTGCCACCTCTCCTGTCTTAAAGGAGCTGCAGATTTAGTGTCTGAACACATGGCCAAGGGGATGACACTGGCACATACTTCTAAGGAATATTTAAAGCAAAGGAAGAAAACTGTGAAGCAGACATGGAAAGAAATTATTTAGCAAAATAATCAGGGATCGTTTTATTTGTTAAAATAGCAAAACATGTGTATGCAATCAGAAGAATGCCTTAACACCAAATACCAAAATGCCCACTGGAGATTCTGGATATATAGATAAGAATACATGCTTGTGCCATGTGTAATTCCAGGATGAAGTTTGGAGGGGAGAGTAGCAAGGAAAGCAGAGGTTTATATTACCTCTTCTTGTATGATTCTACATAGGGGAAACCATCTGAAGTTGTTCCCAAGCATCTAGGTAACTGATAGTTTTCAAACATACACACACCAGGAGGATTGGTGCTATAGAAGGGGTGCAGGCCTGTAGGGACCCAAGCAAGCAAATCTATGAAAAAACCTGAGGGAGAGATCCAGGGGGAAATCATGTGGAAGCAGCCAAGCAAAAGGAGAAAGGGGGTAAGGCAAGGGAGGTCAGGATACATAGAAGAGCTGGGCCCCAGTATCAAATTACTGAGCACGAGTTGGAATTATGAAGGAAGCTATTCGTGCAGGGGCCAGAGAAGAAAAAGAACAAGGTATTTGAATGTCCCAGGCTTGGAGGAAGACAGAGGGAGCCCTGGTGCAACCAGAAGCAAGAAAAAAGAAACTACAAAGTCAAGACCTCAACAAAAAATAATCTCTCTCTCTCTCTGTGTGTGTGTGTGTGTGTAGTCATGTAATAAATATCAATATAAATTAGTGGGAGTCAGTGTCAGAATACCATATCAAAGAAACAACTGCTTGAACAGCCAACAGACATATTGGATCACTATGATCAGTACAGAACTGTATCTCCTAGGATTTCTCCATGGAATGGTAGAAGGGATTTCAGATAAGAGGGTGTGATATTTCGTCCAATTTGATATTCTGCAGTGTCCTCTAGTTAACAAATACTGCTTAAAACTTACGTTGAGTCAGCCAGATTGAGCCTTTTTTCCAGTAGATTCCTGTGGGCTCAAATCATAGGGTGTGTTAGCACAATGCAGACCATAGAGGAGAGGAACGTGTCCCATACTGTTAGAGGTATGCATATGTGGACATCTTACAGTGGAAGCAGGCTTGATTTGATAGAGGTAAGCTTCCTGAAAATATCCTAAACTTCCTTTTCCTGAGGGCTGAATCTTAACTATTTAGTGATAATTTCTTTCCTAGTTCCAGGCAGGATCCTAGGATGAGACAGAGTTATTTTGTTAGGAATTATATTAACAAACATTGCATTTAAGTTGTTTAATCAGTCAACATTTTACAGAAGAACAAGTTGGTCCTAGAACTTGAAATATCTAAGTCTAGGCTTGGAGGTCCCAAAATTCTGGCAGTAACTTTTCGACATGAAACCCTTTGCCTTCAAAGGATTGACTGATAAAATTCTACTTTCACCATCTGAGCCCTCCTTGCACTTAAAATGACAAGGCAGCTGGGAGACTGATTAATCTGTTAGCCTGCAATTGAAAGTGGAGTATGAACAAATTATGCTGGTCCTAGTAATTGGAAAAATATAGATTTATAATTAGTGAAAATTATTCTTCCTGTTTTCTTCCTGTGAATTCTAAATATTATGATAAATCCATCTGGCAAGAGTTCTGTGAATTATGAGAGAACTGCAGAAGGAATAACTGTCAGCCTGGTATAGCAAAAACAGAAAGGAATCTTGTGGCACTTTAAAGGTTAACATATGTGCTTGTGTCATAAGCTTTCATAATCTAGGGTCCACAAAAGTTCACCTGAGGACATCACTATAGCTTCATTTTGGAGGGCTGGAGGAGAAGGACTGCAGGGTAGATAAAAATCAATTATTTAAAATAATAATAATAATATGGATTTTTAAATTTAAATCGGATTCTTTTGATTTAAATCAGATTTTTAAAATAAAATTATTTTTGAGGAAAAATCTATCTAGCGTGAATGAAACAGCATCATAAGAAGGGCTATTTATGTAGAAAACTATGATTTAAATATAGTCTTACTGACTAGTGATTTAAATCGTGAAAATCTAGTCTTACTGACTAGTGATGTAAATCGATTTGATTTAAATCAAATCCTCCCTGGAAGACTCTGTCTTTGAACCTCAACAGAACTCTGAAAATGATGAATCCAATTCTGTTGGAATAGTTGTAAAACTGTGTTTATAAATTGCTAAATGGCAAGGGATACTCAGATTGAAATAGGGATTTTGCTTTTATTTCTTTCCACGGTTCTGATGTGGTAAACTAGACCTGCATGCCATCACTTCTGTTCAATGATTCAAAAATGTTGTCTTTAGCTTCCTATCAGAAAGTCAGAGGCTAATTAATAATTCAGCTTTTGTTGCTGAACCAGGGTGAATGGTAACTGATGCCTGTGGTAGACTGGAGGTGTAATAGAAATACTCTAATATCATATCTGTTCGATTTGAAAACAGCTAAAAGTAAGCCATAACCTGCAATGCCAAAGAAATCTGTCACTGAAATGCAGTGTCTTATGCATTTTGATAAGGAATACACCAAATCAATCTGCCAGTCACATTAAATATATGTTATGTCTTGGCTGTTAAATTTCTTACCAAAAAATATAGTTTATATTTATTCTTAAGTGCTAAAAAGTGCACCTGTGAGAACCGCACATGGTCATGCCTGAATTTTATTAATAAGTTTTCATTATTCTAATGTCTATATAGAAAAAATATCCAATTCTCTACAGGAGCAACAGTTCTGATACTTTAATAAAGGTATCCAGGTCTTAAATTATGTGTCAAATATCCATTTGAAAGCTGGGTGATCGTGGCATATTATTATCCTACCCTTACTCCACAGAGCTCAGAATGGTGTATATAGCAGTCTCTTCTTTCAGTTGATTGTTCGAAAGATCATCTGGGGTAGATGAGGCGAGGAAAGGAGTAATTGGTTCAGTCAACTTCATAGCCAAGAGAAGACCTGAACCTGAGTTTCCTTAGTCCTGGCCTGACTTTAGCAACTGTACTATATTGGCTCTCAGTTGTGACAGTATCTTCCCAAGGGACAGATAAATTGTAGATCAGGTTACTGTGATGTACTTGCTCTTATCTTACATAGGTCTGGGAGGAAGGGATGTTGGCTTGTCTCCTTAATAGACCTCAAGGCATCTTTTGATGCCAACAGCAGGATGGTGCTGCTGCAGTCGTCTTGTTTGGGGGCTTCCTAGAGACACCTGTTTGGCCACTGTGTGAACAGACTGCTGGACTTGATGTGCCTTGGTCTGATCCAGCAAGGCTTTTCTTATGTTCTTAAGCTTTGGGGGAAACTTGTGGGTACTCAACTGGAACAGCGGCTTCTCTGGCTAGTTGACTCTACTTCAGTGTTTCGGTACTTGCTTAATGATTAGTCTTCTCACACTGGGCATCTGCCAACTGTATTCCAGTGACTGTTTACATGTCCAGTAACGACAAGTGTACAGGATACCGTATTTTTCGCTCCATAGGACGCACCTTTCCATAAGACGCACCTAGTTTTTAAGAGGAGGAATACAAGAAAAAATCTTGTTTTCCTCCTCTAAAAACTTGTCTTATGGAGGAAATGCCGGCTGGGCACCTGCGCGTCGGGATGGAGCCAACCGGCGTTCCCCGCCCCGACGGCCAGCTGGGAAACGGGCGAGGCCACGCAGAGCACTTTCAAGACCCTCCCCCCCCGCCCGGCTTCTAGGGACTCCCTGGATGCCCGGGGGTGTGTCTCTAAACTCCTCTGCGCTGCCTGGGATGGCAGCGCAGAGCACTTTCAAGACCCCCCCCCCGGCCCGGCTTCCAGGAAGTCCCTGGAAGCCCAGCGGGGGGGGGGTCTTTAAACTCCTCGAGCAGTTTAACCTCCTCCCCCCGCACTCTTCCCTGTCCCGAGGCTCAGCTGTTGGGCGGGTCCCCGCCCCTCTCCCCAAGCCCCAGCCCCCTCCGAATGCTCCCGGCGCGCCGCCGCCGCCAGGGAGAAGCTGGGGACGAGCGCCTCTGCGCCGAGCCCTCCCCTCTCCCGGCCAAGCCCCTGCCACTCACGCTGGGTGCGGCTCCTGCCGCCCAGGCCTGTCGCCCCGGCTCCTCCACTGCGCTCCTCCGGGGATCCCGTTAAGTGGGGTTTTCCCTTCCCTCTCCAGGAACCCCCGGGAGGGTGGGAACCGCGGAGGGGGCGGGGTTTAGTCCCGAGGCCTAGCTAGCCATCGGGGAGGGGAACGCCGGCTCGCGTCGTTCTGGCGCGCCCAGCCGGCTGGCGGGAGGGGTGGGGGTCCGCACATTCGCTCCATAAGACGCACCGACATTTCCCCTCACTTTTGAGGAGGAAAAAAGTGCGTCTTATGGAGCAAAAAATACTGAAAGTACCTCCTAGTATTATTGTCTGTCTTTAAACCTGCGAGGGGCCACATGAGGGTCTCACACAAGGCTGCAATCTTTGCTTTGGTACCAGCTAACTTTGCTGTCACCAGTGGGCTTGACTGTGCATCTGTTCAGTTTGCTTTGTGTGGTTTGTATGCTACTTTGTATGTTTATGACAGTGTATTGTCTTACTGTATTTGAAAGGTTGTTACCACTTTGTAACTTTGTTAGAGCTGAAACTAATACCGGTAGGCTATATCTTTAAAAAAAAAAAAATTCTGGGGGAACATAAAAATCCCCCAGAATTTCTACTTGCTTGGAGGCTGCCTTTGTACTTGTTTTCCTTTTTTCTCAACCACATGCCACACTGTTTGACTACTTTTACTTTTTGGCCCTGAATAAAATCAGCTATTCCAGCAAATTGAACCAAGCTTCTTTGTTATTGGTGCTGAGCAAAGTAAGGGCAGCTCCTGGCTTCTTGAGTTCCAAAATGGTTAAAGAAGGGTTTTCTTTGCCCCTCCTCCCTTACCCATCCCATATGGTGCTGATTATCTCCTGGTCCAGGTCTTGAAGAAGGGGTGTACTGAAGCTGACAGCGCTAATTTTATCCAAATGTAATAGTGACATGTACGTGCTGTTTTATGTACTGGACAGTAGCTTTTGCTGTATTAGAAGCTAATTGCTGTCCATTGCTAGCAAGTATCTTCAAGGATGCAGAGAGTGTGGTTGACGAAACATTGTGCTTTAGGTGAGTGAGAACTTGTTTGTCACTCTCCCCTGGTTATTTCTCCGCACTTGTCTACCACAGAACTGCCTCAGCTTGCTTGGTCTTTCAGTGTGTCACAACTTGACAATACCAGGTTAAACAAGGACCCTGTTCAGTGAGTCTAGGGGGAATGCCTTGGGAGTGAAGCCTCCTGCAAATGCCTTGATCTAGTTCTTAGGATATGGAGAGACACGTGGTAAGTCAAGGGACAAGATGAAAACATCTAGACTTTTGCTTAGAGGGGAATTGAATGTGTAAACAGTACAAATGATCACCAGTGATGGGTTAGTCTACCACAGTGTGCATGTAACCGCTTGGTTGGCTGAGCCCATATGTGCAACCAAGCTATCCTGGACTGATTGGGGTTGCTTGGTTGTGTGTATTATGGTGCCATGTAGCAAGAAGGGTTTTTTCCATATATCAGGGGCAGATCTGTGGCATTATGGTCATCTATATGGGTTCCAAGTGGTGAGGAGGACATTGTCTCTTGGGTTTCTGATCAGGTATGGAGGTGTGAAACATTTTCAGTGTTTGACTTGCTAATACAACTAAGCAGCTTGTCAGGTAGCTACAGGTAGATTATAATCAGTTACCTTTGGGTAAATAGCCATCTGTATTCACTCAGCAGAACTGGGGGGAATTACTCTGAACTTCTGATAGGCCATATTATGAATCAAAATGAACAGAAAAGTGCGGAATTAAGTGTTTTTTCTTGCCTTGATAAACATGAAGTTTTCTTTTCTTGTGCTAACCTTGTAATCTCCTCCTTCAGGAGCGCGAAGCAGTGCCAAGATGGATTCCCAGGCCAGTGATGACGAGGCAGCTAGTGAAGTGCTGAGTCACTACAGCAGTGCCAGTGAAACTACTAGTGTAGCAGAGGAAGTGACAGGTGAGTATGGATGATTAGTAGCAGAAACTGGGATTTTCTGGTTTGTAATCAAAAAGCTTACACTCCTTGCATAAGTTCTAAGAAAGAAAGAAAGATTGGCAGTAGTGGAATAATGAAGGAGAAGAGAGTAGGTCTGTTAGGGCAAGGGAGGCTTTGGGTTTGACAACTTTCAGTACTATCAGTAATCTGTAAATTGCTTGGCCCTGTGCAAATAGCAAAAGCTGAAAAACTGGGCCGTTAACAAACAGAAGGAATCCGTACCTAATCGGGGGTAGACAGAAAAGTATGGCTGTATAAATGGACCATAAGAAAAAGGCTTGATGAGAACTAAATATCTTCCAGAAGGAACGGGATGTTGAGAGCAGTCGAGTGCCAGTTAAAAGGAGGAAACGTTGTGTTCAAGGCCCTGGGAGTTTAGACAATCATGGATGGGGTAAAGTGGGGAGGGGCAGGGATTTACAAATGGTCCCCTGATGGTTGTTTGTAAGACCCTAACTTGTTTCTCTGCATTAACTAAACTACCACCATGTATTTAAGCTTGTGGGCTAATAACTTTGGGAAACTTGGGTGTAAAGCTGTTTTAAAAAATCTATGATGTGGTGATGGCATATCTAAGAATTAAAATAGTTTTTTGGGTGCTGTACTCTACTCTGTGACCATAGCTACTGAGATTTCCAGAGCCCTTCGTTAATTGTATTTATTTATAATGAAAGGTGTACGCCCCAAAGTGGCTTAGAACCAAATTAGTAAGAACTGAAAATGATACAAAAAAGTTCAAAACTTCATATTACTATATCATTCCATCTCCTCGGATTCAATTAACTGACAGCTGCCAGGAGTCATGCAGAACTCCAGAGCTGCCTTGTGACGGAGCCTCTCGAAATCGTCAGAGGAAGACCTCTGAGCTCTTCAGGCCTGGTGCTTCTCTTGTGCTCCTTGAAGGAGGAGAGGCATCCTCTGCAGACGGTGGGCTGGTTTGATTCTTTTGGTTTTTGCTGCTTTTCTCAGGAGGTGAGGCAGTTGATGAGCAAGCACAGCAAGAGGAAATGGAAGATAAGCTGAAGGAGTGCATTGACAACGTGATGGACAAGAGGTGAGAGGCACCTGCCGTAGCAAGGCTCAGTTCAGACATGCCCAAAGGATGGTTCAGGAAGTTAAACTTTGCCTTGGTGTCATGTCTGAACCTGGGTTTGTGACCATCTGGCAAACCATGGTTGGTGTTAACAGTGGCTTGGTCTGCTTGTGTTGGCTAGCTTTGTGCTTGCCATCGATCTTGCCCCTTGTCTCTATCATCAGAGCCCAGTGCAACCGGTTGAGAAGAACCTCCACCTTCCTGCCCTATCGTGGTGGCCATTATTCCATCTCCAGAGGCCACTACACCAATAGACCAGAGGGCTGAGCAGATGGATAACCTGAGCAGGGTTTGAGCTCCCAGAGCTGAGGTTAATACAAGCCTCGGTCAGGCCTGATGTCCATTAAGCCCGGGAGTCTCTGATCCTGCTGAGCTGGCGCCTTTTTGAAGGCGGCAGCCCCATCTGCTTTGTGATTGTTCCCCAAGCTGACAGCATTGGTTGTCGCCATTCTGAGTTCCAGAGCTGAGGGGTAGCAGGCTGGGGGACAAAAGGAGCAGAGGGGAAATCTCTAGCTCAGTCTGCTTGTCAGCATGTTTACTCAGTCAAAAAAGTTACTGGATTCTATGCCTTTTTCTTGCCTGTGCTACACATTGTTGGTGCTACACTATTCTGGGAGCAGTCTGATTGCTGGCAATATTCCTAGCTCCTCTCTCCCCCCCCCCCCCCAGCATCTTTCAGTTCTTTTCTATCTATTCCAGTAGCATCAAATTGTTAACAAAGACAGGCTGGGCGCAGCTGCATTGAAAAGAACTTGGCAGAAGTGTGAGCAGTGCTTGGCTCTGCCTCTCTCTACAAGATGTGGATTACGGCTGGCCTTCTGGCCGTGCATCCCTGAGAATTCATAGTGAACTTATAAACTAGTCCGGGGGAGGGGTGTTCTTAAAACTTTGGTCCCTTTTTATGCCCGCGCCTTTAAAATAAGTAGGGTGAGGATGTGAGGAAGCTTGATTATGGGATATTGATAAGTTGCAAAAAGGTTGATTCGGTACTGATGATCGGCCTCTTGTTCTTTGGTCAGCCACGTAGCTTCATGGTGTGAGTTCAGACATCAGACGCATTATGAAATTAGCAGGTGCATCCTTATATTCAACAAGAACTTGTGGTGTACCACATAGTGTGTGAACTTGCTACATATTGTCTCTGACTCCATATATATCATAAATCTGTGCCAGTGAGAACTGCAAGTTAATCCTGGGTCCTTGAAGTGTGTATACCCTCTTACAAATAGTGCATTGGTTGCACATATAATATGGCATATCTGCTGATTTTATAATGGGAGGAGCGCTTCTGAGCTCAGACTAGGACCAGGCATAGAACTCGCATTTCGCTTGCAATTCTTAAAAAAGACCCTTCTGGGCCCCTAGTTGCTGGCAAATGATTGGAGGAGGTTGGGCAGGGCCTCTAATCATTGGGTAGGAAAGGCTTCTGAGCCTGCACTGCTCTTTGACTGACTTCATGTCTTGTGTTACCTTGGTTACCAGGTTGAGAGCCAGCATGGTGTAGTGGTTAAGAACAGTGGTTTGGAGTGGTGGACTCTAATTTGGAGAACCGGGTTTGATTCCCCTCTCCTCCACATGAGCGGTGGACGCTAATCTGGTGAACTAGGTTGGTTTCCCCACTCCTCACAAAGCCAGCTGGGTGACTTTGGGCTTGTCACAGCTCTCTTAGCCCCACCTACCTCACAGGGTGTCTGTTGTGGGGAGGGGATGGGAAGGTGATTGTAAGCTGGTTTGATTCTTAAGTGGGAGAGAAAGTCGGCATATAAAAACCAACTTGTCTTCTGTATCTTTACTGCTCTTTTACCTACAGTTTTCTTGTGATCATTCTATCTACAATCTCAAAACCCCTAAATTTTTAGGAGGAGGATGCAAACCTAAATAACGTGCGTGATCTGTTTTGAGTGCGTTGCATTTCTTTGGTGTAAGTCTTGGCTTTTGTGGGGACGTCTGTGTAGGTAAAGGCTCCCAGGCTGGCGCTAATTGTGTCTTCCTCTCTGTCCTTATACACTCTTCCAGTGCCAAGACACGACAGGTGGCTCTACAGAGCCTGCGGCTCGCATTCTCCTCCAAGACGCTCTTTGACTTCCTCTTAGAACGCAGGCTCACCCTGACGGACTCCTTGGAGAAGTGCCTGAAAAAAGGTTGGTCTCCATTAGTATTGTGTTTGCATAATTATGATATGTAGGGTGCAATCTGAAGTATCTTCTAATTCCATTGATTTCAATTTGAGAACTGGAACAACTTGTATTTTCCCCCCCATTGGAAATGCATTGGACTTGAAAGTACTTTATGTGGATTGTGCCCTTAGTGCTCTTTCTCAGCATCCATTACAACACCCTTGTAAGGTAGGGCAGTAAGGCTAACCCCATATTGCAACAAGGAGCTGAAAATGATAGACTAGATTTTCCCGAGGCTGCCCAGTGAACTTTGAATCAGGAACTTGCCGGCTCACAGCTACTAAACGAATGTTACACTTCAGCTTGCCCTGGGAAGTGGGCAGCCTTTGCATTTTCTGATGGGGATGTAGTTATTGTAGAAGCTTTAGGCTCTGACAGATACAGTGACTCCTGTGAATTGAGGTATTGAGGTGATACCAGCATGGTGTAGTGGTTAAGAGCGGTGGTTTGGAGCAGTGGACTCTGATCTGGAGAACCAGGTTTGATTCCCCACTCCTCCACATGAGCAGCGGAGGCTAATCTGGTGAACTGGATTTGTTTCCCCACTCCTACACACGAAGTCATCTGGGTGGCCTTGGGCAAGTTACAGCTCTGTTAGAGCTCTCTCAGCCCCACATACTTCACATGTTGTCTGTTGTCGGGAGGGGAAGGGAAGGTGATTGTAAGCTGGTTTGAGTCTCCCTTAAGTGATAGAGAAAGCCGGCATATAAAAACCAACCCTTCTTCTTCATAGGTAAATGGTATCTTGGCATTCTTGGCTGAAGGCAAGATCTTCAGAACTGTGAAATAGTTACACGTAAGAACTTGGGGAATACAATCCTAAAGACATTTTTTTTTGGGATTGAGCCCTATTGAATACTGTGGGACTTACTGCTGAGGTGATGTGTTCAGTGTTGCTCCCTAAAGGAGTCATTTTGGGAAATGCAGGCATTATCGCTCTTCCTCCATCCTTACTGGATTGTCAGGGTTCTGTGACATCTCCGCAGTGCATGTTGCATTTCACAGCATTGGCTTTCAGATGCTAATGCAGCCCCACATAAGCAGACACACATTTCTTAGTGGTTCCCTTCACATTGCCATTGAAATTCCCTCTAGAGAGTGTTAGGTGAACTCTTGTCTTAAAAACCACTCTGAGGTACTGTGAGAAATTTTATCTTTGCGAGAGAGAGTACCACTCTTAAAGCCTTGTGGTCTGACTCTCCACCATTATAAATGTTGTCATAGCCCTGTGTTGCTTGCCTATGCTTAGCCCTGTTGGCACATCCTGTACCAAAACACTGGACAGCTATGTCTTTTCCTCCATTCAGGTAAAGGGGAAGAACAGTCCCTTGCTGCTACTGTTCTCACACTACTGTGCCTTCAGATGGGCTCGGGGCCTGAGGGGGAGGAGGTGTTCCGCAGCCTGAAGCCCCTCCTCATCAGCATCCTGACAGACTCCACGGCCAGCCCAGTCGCTCGGCAAAGTGTGAGTAACTTCTTTTTCTTCTGCCTCGAAGCAAATTTTACTGCACGAGGGAGGAAGGGAGACCTTACCTTTTTTTAAAAAATATGTTCAAAATGATTCCTCAGAATAGCTTTGTCATTACCTCTTCTTTTTTCCCTCCCACTCCCTCTAGTGTGCCACTGCTCTTGGGATGTGCTGCTATATCGCTGCAGCAGATGTGGAGGTAAAATATCCTATTGTTTTAATTGACAGGGTTTTTTGCTAATGAAGCTAGAAATATTCCTTCTCCTCAAAACACAGTCTTTTACCCCGAAATGGCTCTAGTGCACCCAAATATTTCAGTTGGGCTGGGAGGCTACTCATCAGAACAAATGGGTATTAGCATTTTATGGCCCTTTTTACTGATAAACAGGAGTTTGGTTATTGAAATTCAAAATGGTTTCTGAAAGGGGACTTGTTTTGCTTTCTAGGACTACTAGACAGACTTCTAGAATGGATTAGGGCAAAGGCTACACAGGGGTTTATTTACTTGTGACATTTTTATCTCCCTTACATCATGGAGTTTCCAGGAGGTCTCCCGCCTACAGCCTGACTAGACCCAGATCTGCTTAGCTTGAGCAAAGCAGCTGCATCATGTGCTTTCTATACATGCCCTCTTGCCATAACAGGTGTCCCCAACGTTTTTCAGCCTGTGGGTCTTTTGCAATTCTGATATAAGGTGGTTGGCTCAACCACAAATGGCTGCCAGAGGAGGAGGGCCGGACACAAAAGGCTGCACGGGAGGCGGGACCAACCACAAAAAATCAGGGAGTGAGGTTCTAAATAACTCTGATAGCAGGTCTTCAACATTTCAGGCAGCAGCTCTGTTTAATGGGATGCCTTTTAAAATTAACATTGTTTAAAATATTTTCTTTCACATACTCAAATATTCGTATACATATTGAGCTAGCTAAGAAGCCCTCTTCTGGTTGTCTTCGTTTTGAAGGGATTTAACACACTTATGCCCCGTAGTGCAGAGTGGTAAGCTGCAGTGCTGCAGTCCAAGCTCTGCTCACGACCGGAGTTCGATCCCAGCAGAAGTCGGTTTCAGGTAGCCGGCTCAAGGTTGACTCAGCCTTCCATCCTTCCGAGGTTGGTAAAATGAGTACCCAGCTTGCTGGGGGTAAAGGGAAGATGACTGGGGAAGGCACTGGCAAACCACCCTGTAAACAAAATCTGCCTAGTAAACGTTGGGATGTTACGTCACCCCATGGGTCAGGAATGACCTGGTGCTTGCACAGGGGACCTTTATCTTTTTTAACACAATTATACCAAAGAAAAAGGGGGGAAATGCTTCTTCTCCTGCTACCCCTTCCCATGAACCCAGCTGTTTTTAGCCTGTACTGTTACTTGTAACAACAACAGCTGGTGCTGGAGGGCAGTGAGAGCACCTTGCGCATATGCCCAGTAAGAGAGTGGTTCTGGCCAAAGCTTGAAAGGAGTATAAATGATTTTTGAAAACTGAACCAAATTAGATATAGTGATGTTACTATCAACTTCCACCTGAATTATAAAAATACATTCAAATTGGCATGATCTGGTGACTTCAGTGGATGTTTGTTAGGTGCATTAAGCATTTTGGCCATGCAGTTCTATCGCATTTAGTCAGAAGAAAGTCCCACTAAGTTTTTTTGCAATATCACTCTGCTGTTTGCACAGGTAAAGTACTTTACATAAAGACTGTCTTCATTATACCGTAAATATAAAAAACTGAACAAGCCCCACCTGGCCCCGCCCACTTTCTAAACACACTTGGCAGATGCCAAGACAGGTGGTAGAAGGGTACCATGGGCGCCAGGTTGAGGACCCCTGCCATAGAGAAACAGGCTCCACGTTTGTAATGTCCTAAACAACTCTGCAGGTTCAACTTTGGGAAGGAACCTCTTTACTTGTGGGTTTTTGAAAAATAAATTGTTTTAAAATACTTTCAGAAAGCACATTCGTTTGTGGGAAAGGACTGGTTTTGCGAAGCCTTTTTGGAAAGCTGCCCATTTTTGTCCTGAGAAATATGCACCCTGCGAGGCATTTTTAACCTAAATGTTCTTGCAGCTGATGGCAGTGAACTATGCCTGAAGGAATGTGGGAAGGTGATAATTCTCAGGGTTCACAGCCAGCATGGTTAGGGGAAGACATTACTTCCTGCAGTTTCAGCACTGTTTCTCTCAGCAAGTTAACTAGTGACTCTGCTGGTATGTGACATCCTCAAGTTCTTCCTGTGAGAACTTCTCCCTGTCCCTCTTTTCAGGACCTGGCTTCCTGCCTTGCTTGCCTGGAAGGCATCTTCGGCGCCTCCTGCAGCAAGGAGGCCAGCTTGGAGCCCTCCCACCACAGCCCCCTGCTCCAGGTCTTGCACTTCAACGCGCTCCAGTCCTGGTCCCTGCTCCTGACCATCTGCCCAGGCACCCAGATCAAGAAGAACCTGGACAAGTGAGTGGCCAGTCTTGCCCAGGCAACAGCAGCATATGCCTCCCTGCCTGGGGCAGCTCTCTTTTTCTGCCCTGACTGTAAGATTTAACACACTTCAAGGATGAGAGCTTGCCAGGGCCTTTGCCAGGCAGGTCTGGCTGGGCATGGGAATGGGATTGGGAAGAGAGGGATAAATTCCCGGAGCAAGATGGAGGACGCTGGGCCTGCTCCATTGCTTTGCGTCTCTTCCTCCGCAGTCACTTACCCACATTGCCTCTGATGCTGTCCAGTGATAACGTCAATCTTCGGATTGTGGCGGGTGAAACAATCGCGCTGCTCTTTGAACTGGCCCGGGACATGGAGGTATGTTGAATCCCTTTCTGATTCAGGCGCAAATAGGCAGGCTCCTGTCCTCCTATATTACAAGCCTAGGGCCGTCATCAATAGGCAAGAACAAGCAAATAGGCAGAAACGATAGCTCTCCGGTCCTGTTGCATCCTTCCTTCTCTGGCTTAGCTTGTAGTCACACAATCCACTGAGTCTTGGAAGACTCAGCAAGGAGTAGAGCTCCCCCCCCCCACAGTTGTCCTTCTCAACGTGAACTGGTGCTCCTGCACTGCATAGAGGCTTTACAGGAAGTGGAAAAGTACGTTTTCAACCATAGTGAGCTGCAAACAATCAAGCGAGGGATGATTTCTTCATGAAAATCCCTGTGGCCTCCTCTGGCTTGGTGCTGATCAAAGGGAGTCCACTGTGTCTTAGTCACACTCGGTGAGTATGGACCTGTTCCAAGGACCTGAACTGGAGAGGTTGGGGTCCTGCTGTATGCCACGCTGAGCTTCCTAAAGGCAGCGTGGGATAATGGACACAACAAGTAAAGCTTAGGAAGAGCTCCATTCCATGTATCTTTTTGGTTTGGCCTCAGACTGTATGTTGGAGCTTCTGGTTGGCATCCCATCTCATTTTTTGCTGCAGGAGGATTTTTTCCACGACGAAACGGACCTGCTGTGCACGAAGCTGAAAGCCCTGGCCACAGACAGCAACAAGTATCGGGCCAAGACAGACCGGCGAAAGCAACGCTCCATCTTTCGGGATGTGCTGCATTACATTGAGGTGCCTTGCCTGGTTCTTGCCACTGTTGCGTAGATCTGTAGAGGGCTCCATTTAAATTTCTCAGGATTGGACTCCAGTCCGCTTTGATCCCTCCTGCTCCCACCTGCATAAAGGGCAGGAGGTGGTGGTTCATTGCTGAGCGCTTGTTCATGTTAAGATGCACGGCTTTTGTGTTTTGTATCACTGCTTAGCCAGCGTAGTATAGTGGTTAAGAGTGGCAGACTCTAATCTGGAGAACCAGGTTTGTTTGTTTTATTTCTTGCCCTCCCTCCCCAGCCAAGGCCAGGCTCAGGACGGGTCACATCCATTAAAATATACATCAAACCATCAAATTTAAAATCATAAAACAGTAACAATCCAGTTAAAACACAAATCTCAAGATGGTGCTCCAATTTCTATCTGGTGAACCGGGTTTGTTTCCCTTATATTCCACATGAATCCTGCTGGGTGACCTTGGGCCAGTCACAGTTCTCTCCAAACTCTCTCAGCCCCACCTACCTCACAAGGTGTCTGTTGTGGGGAGGGGAAGGGAAGGCGATTGTAAGCCACTTTGAGACACCTTAAAAGTAAAGAAAAGCAGGGTATAAAAACTGACTTCTCTTCTTCGTATTCCTTGTGTCAGGCCAGTCATTCAGAATAGAACCCAACTTCTGGCTGAAATTCAGAGCCTGGGCTACTTGCACGAATGGCAGAGGGGGATCCTGTAGTAGAGACATTCCCCGGTGGAGGCTTCCCTCATGAAGTTTTTGGGGCAGTTTTTGCTATTCCGCCCTCACCAGGAATTATAACCAAGAAGCAGTTCAGAGCTTGTGTGTCTGAATTCTTCTGCATTTGACTTCTTGGCAGGGCAGGTTACCTAGGTACTTTGGGGAAATTGGCTTTTATCCTGCCGTGCACTTTGAGAGTCCCTGGAGTAGCTAACCTTACCAAGGGTTTGGTGATACAACTTTGTGCTGAGTCGTCTTTTCCACCAAGTGGAAAGATCTGGTGGGGTTTGTCTTCTGCTCTTCTCCATCCAACCTCTGAATGCACTTTCTCCTTGTGACAGAACGGGGAGTGCCATGAAGAGACCATCAAGTTTGGGCTGGAATGCATGTATGTGGACAGCTGGGCAAGGAGAAGAACATACAATGCCTTCAAAGAAGCTCTTGGCTCTGGGGTCCGGCACCACCTGCAGGTAAGAGTAGGAGAGTTTCTGCTGAGAACTCTTTTTTGGGGGGGGTGAGGAAAGAGAATTTTGTTGGGGGTGGGAGACTTCAGAAGAAGAGCAGCCCGCCTTCGTGAAAATGCATTGGTGCACAGAACGCTGCAGCGTAGAGCCCCGAGTCTGATCTTAATTGCATGCGTGGCGTCCCTGCGAACTTGTTCCTTTCTTGGCTCCAAGGTTCTACCCAATGGTGTTGTTTTCTAATCCTCAGAGGTTGCAAGCCGTTTATATAACAGGTTACAGCTAATTTTAAAACATACAATTATAGTTGTTACAAAGGTTCAAAGTCCAACAGTTAATGTTAACATTAAAAATTACAAAAGGCACATCCAAAGGCTAGCCTTTTGGTAATTTTTAATGTTAACATTAACTGTTGGACTTTGAACCTTTGTTAACAACTATAATTGTATGTTTTTGAATTAGCTATAACTTGCTATATAAACGCCTTGCAACCTCCGGCGCTGTGCATCTTTTCTTCTTCCTCATTCAGCAGTTTCTCTCCTTTTTTCTAATCCCCAGAACAATGAGTTGCTGCGCGAGGTATTTGAACTGGGCCCCCCACTTGTTCTAGATGCTGCAGCCATCAAAGCCAGCAAGATCTCACGCTTTGAGAAGGTAAGAACATAAGAAAAGCCCTGCTGGATCAGACCCAGGCCCATCCAGTCCAGCAGTCTATTCACACAGTGGTACATTGGTGATGCTGCTGTTGTTTCTGTCGCCTTTGGCTTTCTTGTTCGGTTTGCTCAGGCTCTTGTTTTGTGGTGAACTCTGTGCAGTTCCCCTTCCGTAAGAGCTTTGCCATAGGTGCCTGACAGTGGAAAACGTGCCCGTGTATTCCCTGACCTCTCTAACATGGGTGTGACGGCCAAGCCTAGTAGGAATGAGATTCCTAATTGTCCTTCGAGACAATTATTGTTTCTAGAATGAAATCTTCTTTGGTAGGAATGAGATTCATGGCCAAGCCTAGTAGGAATGAGATTCCTAATTGTCCTTCGAGACAATTATTGTTTCTAGAATGAAATTTCTTTGGTAGGAATGAGATTCATGGCCAAGCCTAGTAGGAATGAGATTCAAGTCGGTGGGCTATGTGGAGATGGCCCACAGAAGACAGACGGGATGGCTGTTTCCTTCCAGTCCATTGTTGAAACGAAATGCTAGACTAGAAGGATCTTTGGTCTGACCCAGCAGGGATTTCCTATGTGGTCTTGTTGTGGTTAAGGATAAAACGAACCATGGTGGATCTCCCATCTGGGTCCTGAGGCAGTTTTTACCATAGGCATAGTTTTTTTTTTCTTTCTATCATGACCCAATTGATTTAGATCCTGTAAGTTTCCACCTGGGGCAGGGGTCCCCAACATGGTGCCTTCCAACACCTTTCCTGGCACCCACCAAATGTTTTCAGAAAGTGAGTGGGGCCAGGTGGGGCTTTTGCCTAGCAAGGCTTCTGATTGGCCATTGGAAATTTGATTTTTAAAAATGTTGCTTTGGCAGTAACTTCCACCAAAGCACAAGGACCGTCACTGTGTGACTGAAGGTAAGCTGTGGCAGCCATTTTGTGGCTGGCTCTGTCTTCTGCCACAGCCATTTTGTGGCTGCGCCCACCACGCTGTGTCAGAATTCCAGAGGTGCTCACAGGCTCAAAAAGGCTAGAGGCCTCTGTCCTAGAGCTTTAACTTTTACATCAGAGTTTCCTCATCTGATCTTTTTTCCCTGCTTATCTTTTTTTCCATCCCCACCAGCATCTGTACAACTCAGCTGCTTTCAAGGCCAGGACAAAAGCGAGGAGCCGCGTTCGAGATAAGCGAGCGGACGTCCTTTGACCAAACTCTGCTTCCTCTGTTTGCCTTCCGTCAAGCCAATGAACTACAGACCCGGACCACTGTGAACATAAGGGGTGGGGGATGCCTGGGGCAAGGGACCCCATTGCCTCAGCTCGTTCAATACCAGGGTTGTGCCATGCCCCCTCTATTCCCCCACCACATTCTGGGGGAGGGCTTTTATATATGTGTACAGAATATTATTTAAATGTCTTGGATGTTTGAATACTGGTGGAATGGCAGTGGGCAGGTGCCATTTTTATTTTTTTAACCAAAAATCTAAGCGAGGTTAGGTGATGGGGAGACTTATTCTCCTTGCTGCTTTTAAAGCCAGTGATAATTTTAGCCTCCTTTCCCTGTCTCCATTGCTGAACACATTGTTATGGTTGCTGTTGGCAGCACAAATTGGAATCAGTGATCGTTTTCCATCATCCCATCCTGCAGGTGTTGATTCTTCAACTGATCAGCTCAATGCGGGAGATGGGTTTCAGGGAGACAACGCAGGCTGTAGTGTTCCGGGTGGAGGCAGTGAAAGAACCGGCTTGAAGATGGGTGCCTTGGGTTTTTCCCCCCTGATGCTGAAGGAGTATTGCCTTGGGTTGGATGAAATGTAAATTAGAAATCAGTGTAGTTGATTGATGGCTGGGGCTGAGAACACCATGAAGGGGGGTATTCTCTGCTCACGCAGTTGCTAATTCTTTATTGCTTTTTCTGCTCTCTGATTTCCCCGTCCATCACTGTCTGCAGATGAATTCTCTTGCTTTTTAGCCCTCAGCTTTGCTTCTTATTTGCAGGTGGCTTTTTAAAAGCAGCCCTGTTGGCAGCCCTGCAAAACTTCTCTCCCCCAAGATGGGGAAGCCACCCCATGTGGCAGAGAAATTCCCTGCAACTGACACAAAGTAAATGAGGGTTGAAAGGTTCGTGGTGCTTTTGCCTGCTCGGTAGCTCTGTTTCTTTGCCAAGAAAAGCTTTAATTCTGCATGCATTTGCTTGTTCTGCATAAGATTTTTTACCTCCGTTGCCCAGTGGGAAAGGCAAGGGAGCTCTGCAGGGGCCCTGATACTCGATTTTTTTGACACCTGAAACTCTTGCTAACTTGACTTTTCAGAGATGGCCAGGCCCACACGCTTTCAAGCCGGAATAGCCACAGCCATGTCTTACAGATATGCACGTGTGGAGCTTCTTAAGAAGCTGAATTCTGTGCCAAATGCTGTTTCTGCAGCAGTTGCATAGAATCACAGAATGTAGACCAGTGGTTGAGAGCCAGTATATCAGCCAGAGCAAGGTTTTATGCAGCCTAGTTGTTGCTCACTGTTCTGCATGCAGTGTGTTCTGGGCATTGCTCACTTGGCTTCTTTGTGATTATATCATCCCAAGTCAGGTAAGGTGCAAAGCATGTAAGCTTTTGAGCTATACAGAAGCCTTTGTTTTTAGCTACATGTGACAAAGTTAGTTGTGGGTGCATGCTTCTCTAGGTACCTCAGTGGGCTGATCTCTAAAGCACCACTTCACCTAATGCCCCTTTTAAATCTGTTTGTTTTTAAGCCATAAGGGAGAAGATCAGATAGAACTAGTTAAAATTAACTGAGTGGCCGGCTTCTCCTGAAAGTAAGATGAGGCAGGTAAGAGCCATGCTTCTCTTAACAGGACTTCTTCAGCAATGGTTGGGAAATGGGGCTTGCTTTGCAAGGTAAGAGTCTCATGATACATGGAGGATTACAAAATTAATAATGGCATCCTCATGCCAGGACATGCAGCTAAGTGTGCGTGTGATGCCTTTGTTCACTGGACATTGCCTAGCACAAGTTCATCTGCACAGACTTGCGCCAGGATGCATGTGCCATCTGTACAATTTCTTGAGTGGTGGCTCTAGAAGCTGCCTGCTGACAAAAGAAATTATTTGACCTGCTTAGTGGTCAAGTGTAGAGCTATTCTAGGTCCCCTGCAAAGTCAAGGTGCAATTGTGAGCCATGCCTTAGAGCATCAAAGCGGGGAATCTCTTTATATGCAGATTGTCATTGTTCATATTCTGTATTATGCGCCATCTAGGTTCCAATTGCAACTATCCCTTTAGTATTATTTTTAAAAGTCTATCTAGACTTTGAGAATGAAGGAAAAAGCTTGGAAGCATAAGGTGTTTTTCTGCTGAGCATTGCAAAAACCAGCAGTTTTAGGATCAAATGAGAGGATGATTCAAGTGTACTTATTCATCGGTCCTCTGTCCACAGGGAAGGGTCTGAGTGTATGAGGGGATGGGAGCAAAACCCTGGCCCCTCCCCTTCTGTGCTCCATTGCTTTAAACTGCAGTGAGCCAGGCTGGGGAAAGCTAGGCTGGAACAAGCAGTGAGCCAGGCTGGGGGAAGAAATCCTTAAAGTGATGGGTTTCCCCTCCTCTCCTTGGCTACTCCAGATTTGGTTAAAATACACTCCTCGGCCCCCTCTTCACATGTAAACAGGAAGACACACGAACAAATACACATGGATTCTCCTGCAACGTCTACTTTGAACCTTAAATGTTGAGCACTGGGATTTCTGTGCTTATAAGCATACCTTTCTGATCATCCACATAGTCTCTGTTACCCTGCAGTATTACCCATTCCCCCCCCAGCCTTCACCACCTCTGGTTGGAGAAAAATCTGTGGAAATGGCAAGATTTGCATTTGGCACAAATTGAAAATAGGGTGTGCCTCTGTATCTAATTGGATAATGGTTTAACAGAGTAAAGATTTTCTAATTGCAAAGTGTTTTTGATGTGTTTTTGATGCTAATAACAAGTGTTCCTCCTTTTAATATTATTACGCCCATCGAGCCTTTCTTTGTCCAATTCCTCTAAGGAAGTGAGTAGCATGGAGTTGTAAAAAGTAGCTGATCTGGCTTTAATTGTCACTTTAATTATCATTTATCAGATACCTGCTGAAAAGGTGACCTACAGGTAAGATCGAGATGGGAATATAGTGGAACAAATTGGTGCGACTAAGGTGTTAACAGTACCCTTAAAATATTGTGATTTAAAAAAAAAACAAGTTGGAGAAAGACTGCTCTTGAGAAGCACCGTTCCCGTTAAGTCTCTGTGCCATTTCTTCCCCTCTGTCCTGTCTTCTTCGGGCATCCTCAAGTCTGTAGCCACTGATGCCTGAAGGACTTGGTACTCTGCACGTCAGGGATTCTACAGAACTGTCATTTTCCAGCTCAAGTCAGTGTCTAAAACATGTCAAGCAGTGAGTTGGTTTCCCCTCTTCTGTAGGACTGGAACCAAGCTTCCCAAGGGAGCAGTGGGGGTGACAGAAGTTAACTCAGGTTTGAGCTCCAGGTTCAGTGGCGTTTAGCCGGCTCCATATCTGTAAGCTCACGGCTCTCATTTGCCGGATGGTCGCCTCCTGGGACTCCAACCATCGGGCAAGAACGCGGAGTGACTCACTCTGTAATACTGTGGGGGGGAGAGAAGAAACCTTATTATTAAAACCTTGGCTTGGTTATACAGTCTCTGACCTGCAGCTCTTCCTTTAAATTAGCAGATTTCACTTTGCTATGTGCAATGAATTTAGGGAGAGAGGTGCGATGCTGCTCTCATCTCCCTTTCTAGAACCCTGCAGTTGTAGTAGCGAGAAATCTAAAGCTGCCCGTGTAAATAGTAGCCTTCCAGTCTCACATGTCCACTTCTGGTGGGTTAATGCTTTTATGGGCGAGAGCAATGGGACAACACTGAGTGGAGCTAACCTAGGTTGCTGCCACAGTAGGACACTTAGAACATAAGAAAGGCCATGGTGGATCAGACTAAGGCCCATCAAGTCCAGCAGTCTGTTCACACAGTGGCCAACCAGGTACCTCTAGGAAGCCCACAAACAAGACAACTGTAGTAGCACCATCATGCCTGTGTTTCACAGCACCTGATATATTCGGCATGCTCCTCTGATCCTGGAGAGATCTGTGTTGCTAACTGATAGCTTTCCGGCGGTAAGCTGCAGAAACACCACTTGGCCAACCCCCTCTGAACAGGCATAAGCTGGGTTTCGGAGGACAAGGAGAGGCTTATGGTGGTGCAGCTGCTGCAGCAGTGAGAGGAGATGGCTGAGAATTTAAATGCTGGTTCCTTAGGACCTCTGGTGTGTCTATGATGTCTAGGAATTTGAATAATTATTCTTATTGGTACAGGACTTGCAAGAGTTCAAAGGGCTTATCCTTATAGCCTGATATTGCATGTAGAGGACTGAGGCTGGGAGCATGTGGCTTGTCTGGAGCCACCTAATTAGTTCTTGGGAGAGTAGAGATTTGAACCAAGCAGTCCTTGGTTCAAATCTCTTACAGTGGACGGTTACTCTAGACTAAGCCCCTTGAGGGATAGCTCTGCATAGGATCGCTATAGCACCAGCTTTCACTGTAACACCAGCTTGTAATGCAAGTTTTGCATTGTACAGTATGAGTTAGCTGGTTCACCATTATTTTAGCACTCATTCCGTAACAGCAATTTATTGGGTGTCCATTAAGACACACACAAACCGTTAGTGCAGGAGTCATTAAACTTTCTAGACCTGGGGACCTGTTGAGGTACAAGTGTGACCAGAAGGAACATGCATCATAGTCACATAAAAGGCCTTGCCTCTGCTAAAAAGGAATAATCTCCACCAACACTGCAATCCTATGCATTGTGTTAGTGACATCATCATGCTATCCCATTTCTCCATTCAGTAGGCATGCAAAGAAAGACAGAAGGTGTAGCACCGTTGCTGTCTCTGCATGAGAGCTTGCAGCAAATCCTTCCAAAAAGCAGGAAATAAATGGTGGGGCTTCTGGGAAGGTCACTGTGCTAGTAGAACTAATAAAAATCCACACAATGGGGCCAGGTACAGATAGGGGAGATTTTTCTACTATCTTGGGAGAACACCTAGGTTTGGAGAAAAATCCAAGTTAAAAACAAGTTTTTTAAAAAAAACAAATATCCCCTCTCCCCAAATTATAGAAGTGATATGTGTGCTTCCACAAATGTCAGTAACAGAGCCTTGCCATGTGAGTTCTCATGAAAATACATGTGTGAGAAGCCAGTCTCACAGGGATGGAACTGGCAGAGGGAAACCAGTTGGGAGGTAGCGGGCAAGAGGGCAAGCAAAAGCATTAGCCCCCTCCCTGCACTATAGCCAAATAAGTCAGAGGGGGACAGGATGCGAAATGAGATTTCCCCTCCACTGTGAGTCCTCCAGGGTCCCCCTTTGTCTCTTTCATCAAGACACCTAGTATGTCAGGTGGGACAATCTCAGGCAGGTGCTGTCTCCAAGTCCCAAGAATAGGCTGTGAGTTTGCCTGCTGGGACTTCTTGGGAGGTATACTGCCAGAGT
Organism: Euleptes europaea; assembly: GCF_029931775.1. NCBI lineage: Eukaryota > Metazoa > Chordata > Lepidosauria > Squamata > Sphaerodactylidae > Euleptes > Euleptes europaea. The sequence goes on along the minus strand of NC_079312.1, from coordinate 75,260,378 downwards.
CCAGAGGATGCCTGGGCAAGGGTGGGACAGTCACCCCCCTTTCTCACCATTCTTAGGTAGGCTGTGAAAGCACACCTGGTAGGATTGCCTCTGGAAGTCCAGAAAGGGGAAAATGGGTTGTTTACAACTTGCCTGAATATGGTAGCCCAGCTGGGGTGGCTCTCACCTTTGCAGCCATTCTGCAACACGATGCTTCCTCAGATTCCTGTCCCCGAAGCTTTCTTTTGCATACTATATTTAAGACGGTGCAATTGCTCAGACTGCAAAGTCTTTAGATTCCTCAGAGCCTGCCTTCCTTCACTCACCCCTTTTCCTGAGGGGTGAGCACTGAGCAGCTCCCACCTCATACTCTTTGTTGTTCACCCCACTCAAGAACAGCCCACGGGACCCCAGACGTACCACTCAGATAGACGGCCAGTGTGGCTAGAGCAAGGCTGGCCACTACAAGCACTCCAAGGAGAGCGAGGAAACCAGTGGGGCAGCAGGTGGGGCCAAAACAGGGGCAGCAGGTGCAAGCAGGGATGATGTGGACAGCCTGGACTGGTGGTAGGAAGGAGGTGTCGTCTTCATGAGGGAGGCTGAACTGCTTGGAGAAAGTGCCGTGAGGACTCTGTGGGGTGTTGGACGGGGAATAGCTGCTCCCTGAAGAAGAAAGGAGGGAGAACTATTGAGTTGAAGTCAGAGATGGAACAGGTGGGGGGTTGGAGAAGAGATACAAAATCCCTGGGGGTCCATGGAATTGGGAAAGACATGTGATTTGTGTTCATACATATTTTATTTTACAACATTTTTATCCCATCATTCTACCCTCAAGGCCCACAAAGGTGACCACAGGGTTCATTTTCATGATTGCAAGGCACTACTGGTCTAGTAAGAAGAAGAGTTGGTTTTTATATGCCGACTTTCTCTACCACTTAAGGAAAAATAAAACTGGCTTACAATCACCTTCCCTTCTTCTCCCCACAACAGACACCCTGTGAGGTAGGTGAGGCTGAGAGAGTTTGAAGAGAGCTGTGACTAGCCCAAGGCCACCCAGCTGGCTTCGTGTGTAGGAGTGGGGAAACAAATCCAGTTCACCAGATTAGCCTCCACCACTCATGTGGAGGAGTGGGGAATCAAACCCGGTTCTCCAGATCAGACTTCACTACTCCAAACAAGCACTCTTAACCACTGCACCAGCTGGCAAACACTGTCACTGTGGGAACTCTGAAGGTGACTGAGGATGGACTACATACCTTCTGAGCCCTTGGCACCATCATGTCTGCTGGACGCATAGTGCAGGTCACTAATGGACTCCACTGGGTGCAAGTTGATTTCTGCCATGTCATTGCTGCCAAGTTCAAAAGGGGTCCCTGTCGAAGGAAGGAAGGAAGCAGTTGCATTCACCATGGCAGGTACACGGAAATGCAGGAGGGCTGGAGGCGAGACGCAGCTGGTTTCAGTCAGTCATCTCTAAGAGCTTTCACAGAAGTACTCTGCAAATCCCTTTTCTCAGGCTGCGTTCAGTGCTCTCTCCATGATTGCAGCCCCCTTTTTGAGACAATTGTACATAAACAGAATGTCTGCCTCCCTCTCTGTCCCCCTTCCCAGACTTCTGGTTGCTAACAGCATGATTCCCTCCGCCCCACCTGCATTTTGTTCTGTGGTCTGCCATTTTTTCCTGTGCTTAGCCTACTGTTTCCTTACAAATAATAAGCCACATTCTTGTTGGTCTGGATAGAATTCTCTGGGATTGCAGGTGGGCGGATGCCTAAGGGAAAATGAGAATGACATTCACTGTTTATGTATCAGGACCTACTCTGGAGTAAAAAGAATGCATTTGTTACTATCAGTATTCTCCAACCTCTCATGCTGCTCTAGTCAAGGGTTTGCAATCTCTAAGTAACCTTGAGGTGGTGTAATGGGCAAAGAGTCTGGAACAGCAGACCTAAGAAATGTCCCATGAACCTCCGTGATCATGCTTTCTTGGGGATCCTGGTAATAGTCATTTCAGTCAAAAGAGATGAGGCACAGGATTTGCTCCAGGGCCCTGTTATGCGTTTACAGCATTCTTTAGCTTCATATCTTACAGAACAGAATTGGTCCCTACCATGTCATAAGGCAACTGCAATAACGTTACCTTTCCTGGTAGTCGAAGGCACAGCCTACTTCACTAGTGACAATGTCTGAGAATGAGGGGAAGAAATGAATTTTGGACACTTTCCATTAAGGCTAGGCAAACCTAATGCATTTAAACCAATGATAGTTTGATGAGATGGTCAATATTGTTACAAGAGAATGAGAACTGAAAGGCAGCTATGCTGGCTCCTCAAATCTGCCCAGCTGTTTATGTTCTAAACTCTTTAGGAAGGGAAACGAATTTCTATTGAGGTTATATTTATTTTTAGATATCTATATTCTACTTTTCTCCCCACGGGGCCCTAAAATGCTTACAGCATCTGCAGTTATTCAGACTTAACTAAAACGGGGAAGGGCCATGGCTCAGTGGCAGAGCATCTGCTTGGCATGCAGAAGGCCCAAAGTTCAATCCCGGCATCTCTAGTTAAAGGGACTAGGCAGGTAGGTGATGTGAAAGACCTTTCTCTGCCTGAGACCCCGGAGAGCCGCTGCTGGTCTGAGTAGACAATATTGACTTTGATGGACCATATAAGTATAAGGCAGCTTCATGTGTTCACTTACACAGTTTCCTTACAATCACCCTGTGAGGTAAATTAAGCTGTGAGTGTGTGTGTGAGAGAGAGAGACTGGCCCAAGGACATCCAGTGAACTTCCATAGTCTTCATTTAACAATGAGTGTGCCAGGCTGCTTGTGAATGTGCTGTTAAGGCACATCACAGTTATTCAGACTTAACTAAAACTGTACAAAGATCAGGTTAATGGGGTGGGTGGAATAATTGTCTCCTCTGTTATTGCCACACATCCATCTGTGTCAGCTCATCTGCCCTCTCTAGGGATACAACAGGTAGCAGGGCTATGCAATCCCCCATACCATGTGGGCAGATGATGTGCATATTATTCAGAGCAATAGAGAACCCTGACAGTGGAGGAAGTAATTATATCGTAAGACAATCTGTATCCGAGAGTTGTAGCACAGTTGATAGGAAACCAGAGCACCCTGGAAATGAACACCTTGGAATGCTGAACGTGCCTAATTGAAACAAATCTCCAAATGTTGTAAGATGAGAGTAATTTAGAACAGTTTGTATTTTACCGGACACCCTCAGTGTAAGTAATGCTGCAATGTGCCAGGCTAAAAATTAGAAACCACCCAGTAATTACAGCAGTATTCCCTGCTTTTGAAGGAATTCTTTCTTGGTAAAAGAGAGGGGAGCATCAGTTTTTTTGGTTGTTTAGTCAGCCAGGCAGCATTTTAGCATTCCTCCCAATATTCAGGGTTTATTTAGAACAGGGGAGGCCCTCAGTAAAGTGTGAGGTGGGTGAGGGGGCCCATACCACCTCTATATCCAAAGAGCAGGCAGCAGTTCTTATCACTACCAGTTGCCTGAGCTGGGCTGCAGTGTTTGCTGCTGCAAAGTGCAGCAGCCACCACTTGCTCACCGACCTCTCTTCACCTGGGTGCTGGCTGGAGCAGGAAATGTGAATTAGAACACCTAGTCTCCCATTCTGCTAGCTAGCCGAGGGAGTGGGGACCCTGCAGCGAGCCCCTAATCCACCGCTGTCCCAAGGGAGAGGGGTAGGCCAGCCAGTGCCAAGAGTTGGTCCTGTTGCTCGCTCATGACACTTCAAAACTGTTGCTGCTTCCTCCCTCTGCCTGGCTCCACGCGCAGGCAGGCAACCCGCTGCAAGCAGGGGAAAGAAGAGGAGAAGCCGCAATGGAATGTGCACAGGGGAAGGACGGTCCAGTTCCGCCTCTGCTGCAGCCGTGGGTGGGCCCCAGAAGATGCGCCACAGTGTTGACCCCCTGATGCCATCCCTGACAACAGTTACTGTTGGCAATGTGATCCAGCACCAACCTTAGTTCTCCTCTTCCCCATTTCATAGGAGGTCAAGGCCCTCAGAGATTCTTTGGGTGGGAAAGGCCTAGACAACACACCCACAGTGCTTGAGACCCTGAGGGCCGTCTCGTATTACCAGTCCTTTGAAACAGCTGAACCACCCCGGCTTTAATGCTTCAGATTCTGCCACGTAAGGAAAGAGGCTAGCATTTACCCTTCACTTTCCCCATGTAAACTGCTTAGCTGCTGCCCAGTCACCCAGGGACACAACCTTCAGCACCTCCTTAGAGAGGATAGAATCCTGAGCTTCACGGCTGCATCCCACGCAAAAGCCCTCTGTCCTTTTCCATTGGCCTCATTGCACAGATGACACCCAACCCAGAGGATCCTTTGTCAAACTCCAAAAGCTGCAAACCTGAGACTGGTGTTTTTTTGATGTCAGTACTTGCCCTGAGACCTCTTGTTCTCTTCTGAATCTGATTTGCTTTTTCCTATCCCATCTTGATAGATGCTTTAATAGCAACACAGCAGCAAAAATCTAGCAGGTTTTTTTTCCCCCCTGTTGGGGCAGAGATACAGAAATGGTAGAGGAATTCACCTGCTGGACTTCTGCCTGTTCTGCAGCTGTTAAAGGAACAAACACCCTGCTGGGGGACCAAAAAAAAAGCTGGCAACCCTATCCCTTCATTAGGAATCCTTTGCAGATTAAAGAAGTGTCACCAACTATATCATAGATCAACATTACAGGCATTTTGGGATCATATTTTTCAAGGACACGAAGGACATGGAGTTCATAATTCCACTTTGAGGACTATCAGAAGGCAATTACACGGGGTTGCATGAAAAACAGAACATCAACCGAGGTAATCCTAGCACTGCTTCTCTAATCATCCTGGAGGAAGCCACATCTGAATTTCTGTTTGCTATGAACCTGTTAAAAACACAGAAGCACAGCAATTTTGGACCTTACTGAAAAGGCAAACTTGTGTCTGGGCTGTACCACTTCAGATAGAAGATAGAGGCTCACATGATTGAATGCCTCCCCTCCCGCAGCCAAATCCTGCACATGGAAAACTCAATGTGAGCCTGAGGCAGAAGGGTAGGCTAGAGCAGCTCTTCTGTGTGAACCTTTCCCCCTACAATCTGAAGTGTCACAGCCCAGATTTGCTGACTACCTCAGGGAGAACCAGGCCCCGTCACAATTAACATCCACTGACTGGTGCAGAAATATTCTAGGATTTTGCAAATTCTCCTCCTTGTGCACTTAGCCCTCAGCTGGGCTGTGAGAAGGGGTTTTTATCCTTACAAATGAACCATTTGCTTTAAAAAACACACTGTAATATAAATATTTGGTCCATATTGCTAAAATGTTCCTCTGATCCCCATTGCAGTTAATGGATCTGAGAGACCCAGGTTCAAATCCCCACTGTGCCATGGAAGCTTTCTCGGGTCAATCATTCTCTCAGCCTAACCTACCTCACAGGGTTGCTGTGAGGATAAAATGGCTCAGCTAATGATCTAAGCCACTTTGAGTCCCCATTGGTGTGGAAGGTGGGGTATAAATGAAGTAAATAAATAAATATGGTTAGTGTGCTTGTCCAGACATTGGCTACTTCATTAAATGTAGTTGGTTAGGAAATGTTAAACTAGGATCATGATTTGAAGACTGTTAACCATATTCTTAGCTATGGTGTTGACTGATATGCACATGCAGACATCCTGGCTGGTTCCTGGCACTGCCCTGGCCACAATATAGGCCGGAATACCAACTAGGTCCCTGCGGGAGAAGCAGGGGAAAGTGCAAAAACAATGAGCGCAGAATTTGTCAAGGCATACTAGAATTTGAATGATTTCCCGCAAACCCAATCCTGGTTTCCCAAACTAGCAATCATTAAAATAAACCATGATTTTGCATTCTATCTGAACCAAGCCAATTATTCAGATGTTTTAATCACGAGGTGATGCTGTGGGTCGAGAAATATCACTGTTAAGTCTGGCTCTGTTGCAATTGTGAAATTCAGGAAATTATGTAAACTGCACTCAGGACTGCAATGAATCAGTCTTATGATTCTGTATTTGCAACTGCTCCCAATGCCTTGAAAACACCTTACCTTGAAAACATAATATTTTTATTAAAATAAAAGGACTATTTTTGTTAGCCCTATGGGATACATTTTATTTTATTGCACTTTTACCACGCCCTCCCCAGCCTGAAGGCATGAGCCATTTTATCCTCACATATACTATAATATTAAGCTCTGTGGGTAGGACTGATGTTTCTTGTTTGGGGTCCTGCAGCCGTGTCTTCAACAGCGTGGTCTGTGAGCCGTTATCACCCCCACCCATTTCATATGAGGTCAGAGCTCAAGACAGCATGCAGCAAAGTTGTCTCCCATCCTGGGCTTCAGCACTAGATAACCCCACTCGGCCCTCTTGCCTGATACAGGGCAAAACTGGGGTCCTGCTTGTCACAGCAATATGGAAGAGGGGGTGGCAAATAGCCCAGGGAAGAACTGGAATGAGGAACCCTGCTCTTGCAGCTGAATCAGACTCTAGTGGTCACGAGACAGGTCCATCTGGCATGCTTTCCTGGCTTGGAGAGAAGAAGTGGGCCTGACCCAGCTGTAATGGAGAGAGTCAACAAGGTGGTTTAATTAAATGCCATTCAAATAGATCCACACCTTGTTCACTTCCCTGTCTGTTGCCTGTGCCAGGATTACTCAACCCTCAATCAAGCTTCTTGTTCTTTTCAGCCTGCCCAACTTCAGCAGGTGTTTCCTAAGGTCAGCTTTGGTCTGTGCCATCTAGAGCTGCCAGCACATTCACCTGAGCCAGGATTCCTTACACTTTACTCCACCCACCCCATATGCAGCAAAACCAGCTTGGACTCTCTCATTGTCATAGTTAGCTATGCTAATAATACTGCCACTGTTTTATTAAGATATGTTTGAGGTGACCGTGACAGCAGAGAAGCACCTAGCACTAGAACGTCAAAAGAGAGAATCTTTGTACTCAAGATCTCAAAGAGGTTCCTTGTCTCTACTAGCAGTGCTCCATTTCTCCGCCATAGATATACCTCTGCAATCTTGTCCCCAAACAGATAGTACCTTTTCCAGTCTCGCTGGGCATCACTCTAACCAGGCTCCTCTTCCAGTGGCTCTTCCGGAGTCAACAGAAGAAACAAATGGGTGTGGAAGAAGCTATAAGGGGCCTAGACAGACGCCTCTGTAGGACTGATGAGAAAGTAAACATAGGCTTCTGCCTGCCACATCAGCTGCTCAGTCTTAAAATAGGAATGAGAGGAGTCCAATGAAGAGCTATAAATAGAGATCAAATAGAGGGCCCAGAGCAGATACTTCATGAGCTATATTAGGTGAGTGCTGGAACACAGAAGATAGAGAATGGAAAAGGGGTATCTTGTGGGACAGAGAGCCTGGAGGGAATGCATTGATACATGCATGATACATGTATGGAGGAAACTGCAGCAAAGGTGAAATGGGAATGGAGGAACCAAAAAGTGGGAGTGGGCCGAGTCTACTAGGCAATTACCTAGGCAATTGCTAGTCTGTCCCAGAGTTGGAGTGGTGCCAAGGCAGCCCTCCCACGGCATAGTAGGATCATCCTCAGCAAGCATCACTGCAGCAAGGCACCCAGGCAGCAAGTGAGGATTGGGATGGGAGGCTTGGCGCTGCAGCAAGCAGCAACCCCAGCTGTTGTGCCACACCAAGGCAACCTGAAGGTGAGCAGGTCCTCCTTTGCCAGGTCCAGGATTGGTGATGGTAAGCTGCAGCCCTGGCTCCAATAAGGGCAGCATGATTGGGGGCAGCTTTCCTGCAGTGCAAGCTGGGAGGGAGTAATCTGCCTAGGCTGCCAAAAAACCCTGGGCTAGCCCTGGGAGTGGGAAAGGTGCAACTTTAGGGTGGAAAAACAGCAGAAGTTGAAGTCCTTTCCCGATACCTGATACTTTTTGAACAGAGCTTTTTTAAATATCCTAAGCATCAGTAAGCATTTGCAGTAGACCTGAACAGGAGTATCAGTTGTCAGCTAATCCCAGACCACTGTCCGGCTGCAGCATTTTGTACTAACAGAAGTTTCCAGAAACTCTTCAGTGGCAGCCCCAGGTAGTCAAATCTAATTTTTGCTACCCAACTGCTCCAATGAGTCCCCACCAGTATCATTTCTGTTTTGTCTGAGCTTCATCCAGCCCATACTTGTTTCAGAATAGTCATCACATTTTCTTCTCATTCCAAAGAAGGCAAATGCTGAAACAAATTTAACCCACAAATATATCCCAAACCCGTGTTATGCATTTGAAGAGCCCTGTCTACTGAATATTTTTATTTAGCTGATATCTAATATTCTTAGTTGACTGTTTCTATGAATATTTGTCCATTGGCCTCTGCTATTTGAAAAACAGGATTTGTAAGGTGATCACATGAGAAACAAGTGGAAGATGGAACAATTCCAAGTAGTGAAAAAATTCCACCTACAGCAAACAGAATCAGGCTCAGAGCATAGAACATGGTGATCCCCAATGTGTGCCATATAGGGTTGTGTGGGAATTGGGAGAATGAAGACAAAGACTCGGTGTCAAGGAAAACAGACCTCTGGTCACAGAGCTGCGCTTTATTTATAGGAAGTAGTAAATAATCTGCTTGTAACTTGCAACTGTTGTAAGTAACCATGGCAGCGGCAGAGATAGCAGGAACTAGAAGCCTTTGTCTATTGTTCTAAACCCCTCTGCTGAGGGGCAGCCTAACTGACGCAGTACGCCTGACTAGCCCAAGGCCTTGTGTGGTACGGTGCTATGCCAACCCGTTGGGAGTGAGCTCTGGGGTATGCTATGGCAATGCCCTGACGGTGGTCTGCCAGCTCGTTAGGAACAAAGCCGTGTGGCTAGGTGGTGGTGTGCCAGCCGACCTATAGGCCACGTACCCCACAGCTCCCCCTTTTTCGTTTTAAGCTGATGATATGCGTAGTACATAACACGGCGTTGAACATGCTCCTTAGAGAAAGCACACATATTGTAAAGACCAGGAAGACATTGGGCAAAGCACCCCAATGCAATAAAACCAGCAATGATTCCAAGTAACGCTAAAAAAGTTGCTCGCAGCCACCCAAAGTCAGGTAGCCAGCTGGTCAACCAATCAAAAAGACCAGGAGCTCCGGAAGTAATAACATTGTTAGTGAGCATATGACGCAATTTCTCCAGCTCGTCCTCAATGGTTTTGTTGAGGTCATGGAATGTGACCTTGCAACCTGCCTGACCAACAATTTTACAAAACCCACCTTGTCGAGCCAAGAGAAAATCTAAGGCAAAGCGATGCTGTAAGGTGATTTGATGCAATTCAGAAATCTCTTGCTGTAAATCTTGAATGAAGCGGCTTGTAGCATTAACAGTCATTTCTAACCTACAAGTGAGGCCTAAGATGGAACGGCGGTTCTCCTGGGCAATGATCCCTGGGTAGCTCCCCAGAGTCAAAATCCCAGTAAGACCAGCCCCTATGGCGCGACCCCAGTCGCTTCCCCCACTGAGTTGGGTGTCCACAATGACCTCATCTGAACACCCGGGGCCAAGGGGGGCCGCTGCGGCACGCCTCACTTTGTGATTGGCTAAAGGTGTCCCAGAAGCATCCAGGACTTGGACTGGCAAGGTAAGATACCCAAGAGCTGCACACTGATATTTTCCAGGATGATAGTTGGTAGCCCACCCTGACCCCCAAAAGAACCAAAGGTTGGGATCTCGGATGAGCCAATTGCCACAAATGCTTCCGGATGTGAGCAGGGAAGCATTTGGGGAAAACATCGGTAAACGGTGATACAACTGTTGTGTGGTAGTGTTCATGAGATGGAGATTGGGTTGGAAAGAAGAGTTAAAGGTACCCCATAGGTAAAAGCGGTCAGAACAAGCAGTATAATTGGCTGCATTATTTCCCCACATCTGATCAGCAGCAGTCTTATAAGTCCAGTGGGAAAACAGAGGATTGCTAGCATAACAACAGAAGCACAACCCAGGTAGGTAGCGATGAAAGCGAAACCTTTGGAAAGGAGTACTGTTCCAGTGAGGGTCAGTGGTGGAGGCAAACAGCATGGAGTGGTTCAAATGTTGTAGTTCAGACAGAACCAGTTCAGGAGAGTTAAAGGGAGTAGGCAAAAAGGACATAGCAGAGGCAGAGAGAGGAGGCTCATAAATCAGAGAAACGTTCTTGCCATGAAAAGCAAACATGTAAGAAGCATGACGAACCCATAAGTTCGGAGCAGAGGACTCATGCTTAACCCCCTGCACCCCAGAGCTCAGGAGGCAAAAACACAAGATGATCATAACTGAGTTCACAGTCAGCTGAGCAAAAACAGCAGCCAGAAAGTTCTCTGGGGTCATAGGCAGGTGCTGCTTAGCCAACTCCTGTTGGGCTTGCTCAGACAAGCCTTTGAGGGCCCCCCAAGTTACTGGAGGGCTCGATCTGCGACGACCACGACGCCTCTCGGCCATAGGCTCAGGGTCCGCCAACTGAAGGCGGAAGTGAGGAATCGGGTTGGCTTGAGGACTCGGGTTGGGGAGACTCTGATGCCACGCCATGGAGATCAGGGCGAACACACCGTGCAGGCACCCACAACGGTCCGGTAGATGTTTGGACTGCAGCGTAGCCCCGGCCCCACGTGATGAGAGGCACCGGCCCGTGCCAGCGGGGGTCGGGGAGGCGGCGGTAGCGCACCAGGGGCTGTGGCAGCGGCACGTCAATTTGGAAGTGCCGCTGAGTCCTAGTAACAAATTGTGAATTAAAAGAGAGAAGGTTAAGATGGTTGAGGGTAAAGAGAGCCTGAGCTAGTAGGCCCTCTCTGTCCAAGAGGGAGAGGCCAACTCCCCCTTGTTTTTTCAATTTTTCAAGCATTCTTTTGAGAGTGCCATTGGCACGTTCCACGATGGCTTGGCCCGTGGAATTATATGGGATGCCAAAGGTATGGCGCACTTGCCACCGATCACAAAAAGCAGCAAAGGCGGAGGAACAATAGGCAGGGCCATTGTCCTGTTTTCAGAGCAGAGGGAACACCCATAACCGAAAAGGCACGAATTAAATGGGCGCAAACGTGCTTAACCTTCTCACCCTTTTGGGGAGTAGCAAACAGGTAACCAGAGTAGGTGTCCACAACCACATGGAGACATTTCCAGGGAGCAAATGAAGAAAATTGAGTAACATCCATTTGCCACAATTGATTGGCTCCAAAACCTCGAGGGTTGACACCAGTGGAAGGAAAGGAAGCCCGTCCCGCACACTGAGGACATTGCTGAATGATGGCAGAGGCTTCTGCAAGGGGCAAGTGAAATTGTTTCGCCAAGGCCTTGGCGTTTTGGTGATGCATGGCATGACTCTCAATGGGGGAGAGAGCTGCATAGGAAACAAGGGAGTCAGCCCGGGCATTTCCTTCAGAGATGATGCCAGGAAAGGGCTGACGACTGCGAATATGAGCAACAAACAGCAATCCAGTGCGCTTTGCCAATTGATTGCGCAAAGCAATGAACAGACTCAGGAGATTGTCATCACAGGAAGGAGACACGTAGCTTCCTTCCACCTGAGAAATGACATTACACACATACAAACTATCAGAGATGAGATTGACTGCATCATGAGGAAAAAGACCAATGTGACAAACATGAAACAAATTTTCAGAAGTATTTGAAAAAGTAAAAAAAAGGGACTAAGCAAAAGAAAAAAATGTGGAGATTTTTTATAATTTCCATTAATTTTAGTATAGAACTGCAAAACGCAAAAATAAAATGGGCCCATACAAAGGGACCCTAAAAGGACAAAAAGTGTTAGAACTGCAGTTGACTTAAGCACAGAAAATTATTTCCAAGGAACAATAGAACCTTTTAAACAACTAATTCTTTGGTCAGGAGATGCTACTGAAGGTCTTTGCCGTAGCAACGGGAGGGGAGTACAGCGAGCTGGCTGGCATAGAATTGTTGCAACTTTAAGAATGTGAACGTGTTTGTGTGCTGTTTAGGCACACTGAGTGAAGTGTGTAGCAGAGAAACAGAGAGCAGGAGAGAAAAAGAGGGGGAAAGGTTTATGGCATGCAGATCCAGAGGCCAAAGTGCCCTGGGTGTCACACCCACAAAGACAGCATAAACATTCAAATATATACATTTTAATGGCTGGTGGGAAACTTCTGCAGTTATTTGCTTCGATGCAGATGTAGTCCAATTAAACATAGTTACCACTGTAGAATCATTCACATTATTATACAATCCATTTCTTTCACTGACTTTGGTATCAAGCTTCCATCTTACCACGTGTACCATGAGCTGCAGTCTCATGTTCCCACCTTCCTTTGAAGAACTATATAGTAAATTAATTATTTTCTCTACACTATTTGTACATATTATAACCTTCATAACTTCCACCAGAATATGGACATGGGGGTGTCTCCCGGAATGGCCTGGAGAATCTCCCGGAATGGCCTGGAGATTCTCCCGGAATGGCCTGGAGATGTGATTTTTGAGCATCTGGTGCATGCTATTGCCGTTGCAGACACTTATGGATATTTTGGGAGTGTGAGGTGACCTAATTTATGCACAAAAATGGACTTATAGACAATGTGACTGCTGATTTTAAAGGCAAAATATTTTTGATCCTGAGGCTGTAAGGTCAATGATAGCCATATTACGAGGGATCATGTTCGGGTTGGGCAAGCCACACTGTAAGGCACCCATAGGTTTGATAATTTTATTGATGGCGCGCAAATCATGCAGTAAACGCCATTTGCCAGATTTTTTTGTTGATGACAAACACTGGAGTATTATAGGGAATGGTGGAAGGAACCAAATGACCCTGCAACTAGGCGTTGCAAAGCTTCCAATTTTTCACCAGGCAGTAGCCATTGGTCGATCACACATAGTCTGTAGAAAGCCATGATAAGGCAAGGGCACGAGGCTTAGTCATTAGTGACTAAAGTAGCCCCCTATTGAGAGAAAAGATCTCGCCCCCAAAGATTGACTTTAAGTGGGACGACAATTGGAGTCACGTACCCCACCTGCTGGTCAGTTGTGGTAGTGACAAGGAGAGGCCGAGCACTTTGCTGTGCCGGCGTGGAACCCCCCACCCCCCAGACAGCAGCTGACCGTTCTAGAGGCCAGGAGGGGTCCCAATCCTGAGGGGTGATCACAGAAACATTAGCACCAGTATCGAGAAGACCTCTTAATTTTTTACCTTGCACCTTATACTCACGGATTGGCTTCTGGTGCCAGATGTTCTCGGTGACCAAGGCAATCTGCAAGGAATCAGAAGAAAAATCCCCCTTGTCCACTCCCGAGGGCGGGAGCGGCACAAGGTGTGCACAGGAAGCACCTTCCTTTAAATTCAAAGGAAGAGCGCTCCAACACTGCAAAACAACAAATACAATTGTCCTGGACCACAACCTTGTCCGGTTGCACATTGATCCCCTGTTGCTGGGCTGCACAGGTAGGTAAGGCCAGGTATGTGCCAGGAGGAGCCTCAGCACGCATGGAAACAAGGGCAACCTCTCCAGGGAGGGTTTGTTGAAGTGCTTGTGCAACATAGAGTTAGGAGTGTTAGCACCACTCCCTCGGTAGGCTCCCCCACCGGGGGCTCGGCACTTACTCCTAAAGTGATTGGGCTTTTGGCAGTGAAAACAGTGAGATGGCATTTTTAAGCCGATTTACAAAACTTGCATATGACTCATTGGGACTTTGTTTCAAGGCAGAGAAAGATTTACGCAGGTGGATCTCCCTCCCACTCTTCGGAAAGATCCAGGTCCCCATTACAGCGGGCTGCCTGGACTGCCAACGCCACTTTTGATCGAGGCGGTGGACAAGCGGGAGAAGGAGATAAGGGAGCCAAAGACGAGGCTGCAGGGAGGAGAGCCGGATAGGGGGGCGGTGTCACCTCCATAGCAGGTTTCAAGAGCATGTTGTCCGCTGGCGTCCCAGCGCAGACAGCTCCAGAAACCTTTTGCCAGGCAAGAATATATTGCACTGGTGCACGGGGCTCACCCTTCAATTCCCTTCCTATCTTTTCCCAGTCTCCTGATTTGAAAGTGCCTTCCTGGGGATATCAGGGACACTGACAATCAATCTCCCGAAGGAGATCCTTAAGGTCTGCTGTCGACACTGAGTCCCCGCTATGTCTCACCAATTGATAAAGTTCTTCAGCATGCTTTACCTGCTCTGAAGATAATGTTTCACCCATACTTACCAATGGGAGCCGAAGCTGTGGGAGCCAATGAGCTGAGGGAGCCAAAGAGCTGAGAGTACTCGTAAACCTTTTCCAGTCGTGGTAAGCGGGCGGGATCCAGTGAATCACGTCGGGGTCACCAGATGTGGGAATTGGGAGAATGAAGACAAAGACTCGGTGTCAAGGAAAACAGACCTCTGGTCACAGAGCTGCGCTTTATTTATAGGAAGTAGTAAATAATCTGCTTGTAACTTGCAACTGTTGTAAGTAACCATGGCAGCGGCAGAGATAGCAGGAACTAGAAGCCTTTGTCTATTGTTCTAAACCCCTCTGCTGAGGGGCAGCCTAACTGACGCAGTACGCCTGACTAGCCCAAGGCCTTGTGTGGTACGGTGCTATGCCAACCCGTCGGGAGTGAGCTCTGGGGTATGCTATGGCAATGCCCTGACGGTGGTCTGCCAGCTCGTTAGGAACAAAGCCGTGTGGCTAGGTGGTGGTGTGCCAGCCGACCTATAGGCCACGTACCCCACAGGGTTGCCAAACTCCAGGTTGGACTCTGTGAAATTACATCCTCACTGAACTCCCTCCCTTCTCTAAACTCTGCCATTGCACAGAAACAGACCTCAAATCTACAGGAATTTCCCAAGCTGGAGCTGGCAATCCTAATGAAGGGGGAGTGCTGGTGTATTTTCTGGCTCTCACTTCCTTCACCCCTGCAAAGCATCTCTTTCCTCAAAACAAAGAGCCAATCTGGGCTTTCCATCACAGGAGAACGCTTGGCTTGGAACCTCCCAACATTCTGTGATTTGTCCTAAGGTAGCCTTTTTGTGGTATTTTCAGAAATCTAAAAGTGCCTACAGGCTGAGCAAGGTTGGGAACATGATTTACACGGTAACTGATAATCGCATGCAAACACATACAAATAAGGTTACCAAACTCCAGGTGGGGCCTGGAGATCTCCCTAAATTACAACTGATCTCCAGTCTACAGAGATCAGTTCTCCTGGAGGAAATGGCTGCTTGGGAGGGTGGACTCGCTGTATGACATTATAACCCAATGAAGTCCCCCACCCCAAATCCTGTCATCCCCCAGAATCCACCCCCACATCTTTAGGAATTGCAACCCTAAATTGGCAACTCTACAACATTCTGTAATTTGAAACTAATTACTATTATTAACACATTATGTTTGCTTGCCAGGCAAATGTTGTATTATGACATTTAACATTCAAGGTATAATTTATGGATACAAATGTAAATGCTGACATTTTTCCAGATTTTGTTTTTGCTACTTGGCTAATAGTATGTAAGATCTATATAATGATATCCTGCTACTCTAAGCTCAGAGTCAATGCAGAGAAAGGCAAAATGTGCGTCCCATTTTTGTTTGAATAAACACACAAAGTTTTCGAAGATCTTTTTATTTAAATAAAATTACATCTATTATTAGCCCATTCATTTATCATATTGTTCTTCTAATTCAGCCTTAACATTGGGCTTTAACTACCTAGGGACTGGTCTGATATGCAAGTAAACCATGTAAGATTGTGGCTTGTTTTAAGCAAGATGGCATTATTGGAGCAGAGGTGCTTCAATACTACTTGAAGATGCTGTTGGATTTACTGTTTTTGTATTCATAGCTTTGTATCTGTTTCGGTCTCGTATTTGCAAATCCGTATGACTGTAAGTTCAAATGTGTGCCTGGGTTACAAAGTGCCCTTCCCCAATTGAATACTACCTAACCACCCTCACCGTAAAATGACTAAACTGAGGCTGTCGTATTTTGGTCACGTCATGAGACAACAAGAGTCACTGGAAAAGACAGTCATGCTAGGAAAAGTTGAGGACAGCAGGAAAAGAGGTAGACCCAACAAGAGATGGATTGACTCAATAAAGGAAGCCACAGCCTTCAGTTTGCAAGATCTGAGCAAGGCTGTTGACGATAGGACATTTTGGAGGACTTTCATTCATAGGGTCATCATGAGTCGGAAGCGACTTGACGACACTTAACACACACACACCCTCACCCTACATAAAGGCCAAACCATAAAAGTTGTACACACCACCTCCCAGTGGTGTCCCTTGTGAAATTAAAGTATGCTGGTCAAAAATAATTCACACTGCAAAGCTAGCCTGGTGCTTCTGTTTCCCAATTCATTCTCAGTGGTCTAGAAGTATGCAAGAACTGCACACAAGGGCATATAATCATACTGACAAGTTGAACATGTGGACAACAAATGTGTGGGCAAAAAGGAGAACGAACATGAAGACATAGTTGAACAAATAGACACATATTGACACATACAGCTATTCGTAATTGTACTCTTGAGAAAATGCCACATCTGGTTAGACGTTAAGATGCAATGCCAGTGTGGGCGGGTGTCATGCCAGCTGCTGATGGGATCTATGGTAAGTAGGGTTGCCAGCTTCAGGTTGGGAAATACCTGGAGATCTGGGGGGTGGAGCCTGAGGAGGTGGGGTTTGGAGAGGGGAGGGACTTCAGTGGGGTATAATGCCATAGAGTCCACCGTACAAAGAGGGAATTTTCTCCAGGTGAACTGATCTCTGTCTCCTGGAGATCAGTTGTAATCCCAGGAGATCTCCAGCCACCACCTGGAGGCTGTACAGGATAATATATAAACAAAGTGCAAATGTTATGAGCTACTGAGGTGAAACAAGGACCATATACATGACACATACAAAGCACAAATATATACAATATATACAATCCGCACAAAGCAGAAATGATTCCACAGGTCTCAACCGAGTACCAGGTAAGTAATAGTATTGTAATCTTTGTGTATAAAGTCCATATAGAGCCACAATCATCAATGGATACTTGCTGCCCTATGTGATGTACTTTGCTGACGTCTGATTGTAACAATTTACACTTAACCCTGTGTGGGAAGGAATTATGAATGTATAACAGCACTTTCTTTTTGAAGGACTGAAGAAAGATTTCCACTGCTGTGGATCTGAAACGGCCATATCCATTGATGATTGTGGCTCATAAAATTTGCACTTTGTTTATATATTATCCTGTACTGCCTTCCTAACCTTTTGGTATTAGTACAGAGGTGCCGTTTTTCTCCCCACCACCTGGAGGCTGACAACCCTAATGGTAAGGCAATTTTAAATCTGCTGTTATTGTTTTTACTGTGTTCTTACGAATGTATGGAATTAGTATAATCATGAAATGGAATCTGTGCAACAGGTGCCCCTGACGCCTAAACATCCACATTCTACTCAAAATCTCAATTGTGGCACTGATCTAGGATTAAAATAGTCTTTCCAAAGCTACAAAAGAGTGAAATATGTGCAGGGAGATGCAAGATCCTTATAGTAGAAGCAGAATTAAGAGGCTAAGTTAACTATTACTCAGCTATTGCACAAATCACACACCAGAAAGAGGCATAGAATCCATTGTGGAGATGTGCTGTGCTGCAGTTTTTCAACTCCTCAGCATTTTTTATAGCTTTCAGGAACATTTTATGGAGGAAGGAGGGAAAGAGGTGATTATAACACAGCAGATGAGATGCCCTAGACCTCCAGATCTCTGTCACCTTCAAGGGCCTAAGTACACATTATGTTAAGGATTCATCATCAGAGTTTAGCCTTAAGAAATTGCTGTGGTGATGCTGGGCAATATGGATTGGGGCTACAAGGGATAGGGAAGGCAATTTAGCCCTTTCACTGATACCATTTCCTTATATTGAAACTGGGGCTTGAAGGTTGCCTATAACCAGAGTAGGCAAAGAGGAAGGGCCTTTATTTCCCCCCCACAAAGGCAAAAAATATCCAGAAGGGGTCATTTCAAAAGGGGAAACTGCACAGGGTTAATCTTCCCCGTCCCTGTGCTGTGGCCTCAATTCAATTTTACTCACCTGCAGTTGTTTTTAAAGACACACTGGAGGATCCACTCACAGATGTTCAACATAACATGTAGTTTACCCCTACACCATAGTATTAAGAGAATAGGAGTAGCATGAATGAAGACCATGACATAATGAGAAGCTTTTTAATTTCTCTTTGCCCTGGCACGTACAAATTCTGAATACCTATGGAAGAATGTAATGTCTACTCAATGCTACAACTATAAAACAGTTGCCAAAAGGCTCCCCTTTTTAATATATAGGATGTGCTATAGTGCAGAGTTCCAAAACCCAACAATGTCTAAGTCCTTACTTTAGCACCAAAAGCCCCACGTAACTGTAAAACAGTGAAGCCAATGTTCTTAGAAATATTACCTGGCCTGTGTGGTTACTTGAACTGTCAGTATAAATACAATAGAGAGAAAGTGGGGTGGGGGTGGGTTTTGCTGTTTGTCCAGGGCAGGATGTCCCTTAGCAGACCCATCGCTTGGTTATCAAGCCCACAGACATGCGCTCTCTGGAACATTGAGGCTGCCCTTGGTTCAATCCTGCAGATGGCTAGACCTGTATAGATAGTTATTTAAGCTCTGTCTTTTCATCATAAATGCTGGGAGGACAGATACTTGACTTCACAGCAACACTGTTGTCATGAACTGCATCATAGATCTCATGATACTGTGAGGCTAGATCGAACTCCACTCCTTTGACAGGCTCTGTCCACTGCGGTCTCTCACACCAGGTACCGGTCCATTTGGGGTAGCAGTGACACCGGAAGCTCTCCCATGCAGAAACATCTTGATCCAGAAAGTCTGTTGCAACGGCTTCCCCTTCCCGCTGCTGTAGACTGAGGTGGAGGAAAACGCCCAGCTCATCAGGGTTCTGCCTCGCGCAACGTCCGTTCCCATGGCACAGCTGGTGGCTGCATGTGCGGGCTGCAGTGGTCACATTGACTATATACGGCCCCAGTGTGGTCACAATGTAATGGCGGAGGCTCCTGCAGCTCTCCTAGAGGGTAGAAAGCCGGAATTACATGCTGGAATATTCTAGTGGCTGGACCAACTGAGAATGGCTGCTTACACATGGAGGTGTTTCTCTACTTCAGCATCCAAACCGAAGTGCTTTTTTTTAGCACTGACACAGCGCCATGCTCTAATCATGCTCCAGTATTGCGTAGTGGTTAAGAGTGGTGGACTCTAATCTGGAGAACTGGGGTTGATTCCCCACTCCTCCTCATGAGCAGCGGACTCTAATCTGGCGAATCGGATTGGATTCCCCACTCCTCTATATGAAGCCTGCTGGGGAACTTGGGCCAGTCACTGTTCTCTCACAACTCTCTCAGCCCCACCTACCTCCCAAGGTGCCGGTTGTTGGGAGGGGGAGGGGATTGTAAGCCGCTTTGAGACTTCTTAAAGACAGAGAAAAAGCAGGGTATAAAAACTAACTCTTCTTCTTCTTCAGTTGCCCTTTCCTTGCCTTCATTACACTTTCCTAAGCCTTTTTCCTAAGTCCAAGCACATTCTTGTGCTGTCTTGATGGGATAAGGTTGCTAGAGCAGCTCTGGCAACAGGAAGGAGTTGTAGTGGGCGGGGACATGCAAAATCAGCATTATGGGAATGCCATGACATTCCCTTCCAGTGTGAACCCAGATGACATCAGCACGTTGGTGCAATGCTCTGGTATTCCACCAGTACTCTATAGTAAAGCCTATTCTCCACCCTTGTTTTCCTTCACTACTCTCCTGAGCAACGATAAACACCCAAACTCATGGGTGAGAGATCTTCTACTATGATAGGAAGGTGCAGATTTGCAAAGGTTTTACTTGCATTGGTGCCATTTTCCTTCCGTCAGCTCCCTGTGGCTGCTATTTTCCTTGCCACTGCACCAAATGACTTTTGTGGGCTTAAAAAAACATTGCTTGCTATAATGCTGTAAAATGATAGCATTATACCAGTTACCAGTTTTTAAAGAGCCCCCTGGTGGTACAGGGAGGCATGCAAGGGAAATGGCAGCTGATAGAGGAAAGTGCAGAAAAAACCCCTGTGTAGGAGGTTTGTGGTCAATGTGAA
Organism: Euleptes europaea; assembly: GCF_029931775.1. Classification (NCBI taxonomy): domain Eukaryota; kingdom Metazoa; phylum Chordata; class Lepidosauria; order Squamata; family Sphaerodactylidae; genus Euleptes; species Euleptes europaea. Next base: position 75,240,292 of record NC_079312.1, on the reverse strand, counting down.
TGCCTCTGCATTCACAGCACACAATGAATGCAAAACCAAGAATCCTTGCCATGTGGATGCAGTGGTTCTAGCAACGGCCTTTATACAGAAGCAACCAGTGAGGCCAGCAAACTCAGTTGTCATTTAGGGACTAAGTGATGGAAGTGAACGACTGTGCAACGTCTCTTTACACCAAGCCCCCAAGTACTCAAGAGGGCACAGTAAAGTTAGAATGGTGGACAGGTCAGATTCTTCTGTATACTTCCTCTTGTCTGTACTATTGCTGTCTCTTTATTTACCCAGAATATTAATCTCAAGTACTTCCAGCTGCTTCCTTCTCTTCTGGTTTTTGTATTCTCTCTCTCTCTCTCTCTCTCTCTCTCTCTGTATGTTTGACATCCATGACAGCAATGTGTCTTCTCTGAATCCCTCCCCATCCCAGCTTAAACAGATAGCTAGAATGCGTGTAATGCCTTTCCTTTCACAAGATGGATTTCTTTAACAACATCCATTTCTTTTCTAAAGCAAAAGGCCTGGTGTGGACCTTATTGTAAAAGCAGCCTCCCCCTTCTGCTAACACTAAGGACATTTGGAAGAAATAAAGTATTCTGCCATCAAAGTAAAATGGAGGGGGTGGGGGGAGGATATGCTACCAAATAGCAACTGGGATCACCAGTGTTGTGACAAAAGGTATACCTGTTTTTTGCATGAGGTTTTTTGCATGAGTTGAAGGCTCTTCCTATCCTTAGGGAACATAAGAAATATCTCAGGGATACTCACAGGTGAATTGGAATAGGAAAGGTCGCCCCAGAGTGCAACTCCAGCAGCTCCAAGTGCTGCACTCTCTCCAGTGGTGTATACCAGGTCAGTCTGAATGAGAAAAGAAACAAACTTCAGGATTGGGACACTCTATGAATTCAAAGCACATGTTACCGTTTGGGCAACATTAACAGTGCATTAGCCTGACTTCTTGCTTGGTTCCAGGTAGTAAATTTTTGACGACTGTGATAGAGCCATTGTTGCCCCAAGAGCGCACATTCCATTCTCCTGTCTCACTACGCCCTCTGATGGAGCATGTTTTACAGGGCTTTGCAATGCTTCGAAAATCTGCCAGACTTGTCTGACTGTTCCTTCTTTATCACCACCCTACTGGACTGGCCTTCTGCAACTGCTCTGTTGTAAGACTCACTAGCTGTCAACACTCTGATTATCTCCACTAATTAGTTAAACGAGCTAATTCCCTCACATTCATATCATATGTAAGTGTATTACTCTCATACAATACATAAGATCACATGGAGTGTTCCCTTGGCCAGCTGTGGAAAAGCAAAGACCCACCATTGCCTTGCCAAAGCCAGTCATGGGAACTCTTTGTGATTGTAGTCCTCTAGACTGCAGGTAGTGTGAATCAGCCCTAATAGCCCAGACTAGCTTGATGTTGTCAGAGCTTGTAAGTTAAGCAAGGTTGGTACTTGGATGGGAGACCATCTGAACCACTACTGAAAGGGGAGGATAAAGGTATAATAAATAAATCATCTACAATAGAAGCTAATGTTTATCAAAGAAGCAAGCTTCCATCCATATAATATGTTTTAACTTGTATTCACCTGCATGGAAGCATCTCCATTTGCTGTATGCATCTCTCAGTTCTTACCTCTCAGCATCTCTCAGTTCTTACCTCTGCAAGGTACCTTGGGGAGTGTCTGTAGGAGACTCTGGAATATGCAATGACAGGCAGGGGTGGCTTCAAGCCAAATTGTGCCACACGAAATGCCTCTCTTAAGCGGTAGTGAACATAGCACTGGTGTTTAGATAATGGGAGCTTTGGGGGGAGATAGATGCTGGGGAAGAGAACTGAGGAAACTTCCCAGAGCCACCTGAGTCGATCGTTCCACTGAACCTCCTTGGGGTGGCAACGGCCAGAGTAGTTCTTCTCTTTCTCCCAGTTGTCATTGAAGCAATCAGGGAATCGGTAGAAGCCCCAGAGTCCTTGTGGCCTCAGCTCCTTCCCCACAGCCAACGTTCTAACCATGAAGGTTTTCGCTGCCTGTTCAAACTCTTCCTCAGCCAAGTAGGATCGTTCCTTAGCAGGCAGATCTGGGAATCGTTCCTGCACCCATTGTTCGGAGGCCTTCCTGTACACAATCTTGGGGCCCCAGTTCCGCCTCCAGAGAGGCCGCCACTCCTCCCAGTCAACCACAGCCAGACCTTGGAAATCATGGTGCAAGAGTTCTGTAATTTCTTTTGAGGCCCTCTCTAGGTGCTCCTTCAGATCTGCTTTCTGAGGTATTCCACCATTATACCACTCCCCCTCGGGGGAGATATAGGGATAGAGTCCAAACTTGTTTTTGTAAAAGATAGTCATGTTCTGGCCACGAAATGCATTGCCTTTGTTCTCAACAATGCCATAATCTCCAAGAGGTAGAGAAATCCCAAAGCGCTCTTCACATCTTGCTGTGGGCAAGTTCCATACTACAACAAATGGCTCATTTTGGAAAATGGGACCAGCAGTTGCCTGGTCCCAGCTATGTCCTTTCAGGTGCTGGGAGGCTCCAAGGCAGAAGATGATGGAAACCCAGGTCGATCTGTTCAGGATCATGGTGGATGTAATAATGCAATATATCTTTTGGGGTCTCTCCTGCTTTGCTTATGAACACATGTCCTAACAGGGAGAAAGGAAAGGAGAGACCAAGATTTGATGCTCAGTTTATTTTACCCTATTAACAGAAAACCCCTATCTAGTTGACACACTCATCACACAGCTCCACAGTAGTTTCCAAGCTGCATTTTTAACCTGGAGGAATCTTGGCATACCATGGCGTGACAACAGTACATGTGAAAGAGATCTGGGAGTCTTAGTGGACCACAAACTGAACATGAGTCAACAGTGTGATATGGCGGCTAAGAAGGCCAATGCAATTCTGGGCTGCATCAATAGGAGTATTGTGTCTAGATCAAGGGAAGTAATACTACCACTGTATTCTGCATTGGTCAGACCTCATTTGGAATACTGTGTCCAGTTTTGGGCTCCACAATTTAAGAAGGATGTTGACAAGTTGGAGCGTGTCCAGAGGAGGGCGACCAGAATGGTCAAAGGTCTGGAATCCATGCCCTATGAGGAGAGACTTAGGGAGTTGGGTTTGTTTAGTTTGGAGAAGGTTGAGGGGAGACATGATAGCCAGGTTTAAATATTTGAAGGGATGTCATGTTGATGAGGGAACTAGCTTGTTCTCTGTTGCTCCAGAGACTAGGACACGGAGTAATGGATTTAAACTAATAGAAAAGCGATTCCACCTAAACATTAGGAAGAACTTCCTGATGGTGAGGGCTGTTCGACAGTGGAATGCACTGCCTCGGAGGATGGTGGAGCCCTGTCTTATGAGGTCTTTAAGCAGAGGCTGGATGGCCATCTGTCGGGAGTACTTTGATTGTGGGATCTTGCATGGTGGCAGGAGGGTTGGGGTCACTGGGGATGTGGAGGAGAGGTAGTTGTTTGTTTCCTGCATTGGGCAGGGGGTTGGACTAGATGACCCTGGTGGTCCCTTCCAACTCTATGATTCTATGATTCTATGTATTTAAAGCACCACTACTTACCTTAGCCCAGTGATCCCCAATTGTAGCACTTGTGAGGACTAGGGCACCCTCCAGTGGGTTTCCTGGCACCCATTTGCTTCTTTAGCAAAGCCTTCTCTTTTCCAAAGCAAAGAGTCAGTCCTGGCTTTCCCCTGCCTCAATGGAGCAAGAAGTGCTTCAGAAGAACCAAGAAGGCAACATCTTTGTGTTTGCAGATACCACTAATTCAGAAACATTTTCTGTCATGGGAAAATGCTCAGCTTGCAATTTCCAAACGTGATTGGCCCCAGCACCCTATGGCAGCCATTTTGTGGAGGAGCGCCAATCCAATCCTCAAAAATTCCAAAAACATTAGGGACCTCTGCCTTAGCATATCAGTGTAGTAATTCTGGGTTAAATGCCTGTGATAAGAAGGCTTTAAGGGATTTAATTTTGTGAATTAAATTTGTGGAGCCAAAGACTAAACATCAAGAAGAATGTAGTTGTGTAGTACAGAGCTGGCTGCTTTGATTACCTTAAGTCATCTTATTTGTGAGCAATGAAGCTATTTGAATTATACAGGGATATTAAGAAAAACGGCTCTAAACAGCCAAGTATTTTTCCACAATGGAGAGGCACAAATGCCCAGTCTGGGCTGCTTCCACTGTTGGTTTGACTTGTTTGCTCTGTGTCATTCCCACTTTGCTTCATTTCCCACTCCAGTCTGAAAAAACACCAAGCCTAAGAAACTACAGGCTGTCTCCTGTTTAACTCTTTGTTGCAGTAGGCTCTGTATTGGTCTGTTGACTGCTTCCCAAGTGTTCTTTTTTGGGGGGGGGGGATTAATAAAACCAGTTTATTAGAAAGGCATTTCTTCTGATTCAGCCTATCCAACTGATGGAGTGGTTCATGATCAGAACCTGGTTGTCTTTCTTAAAGCTCCGGTATCATCGCACTCATAATCCCTTGCAAGGAAAGAGCTGTCAGGATATTCAAGCTTTCTTACAGATTGGGCAGTTCACTGAAGAGCAGAGATTTGCTATCACCTAGGGGCCCCAAAAACTAGATCCGGGGTGGGGAACCTCTGGCCCATGGGCCACATTCGGCCAGCGAGGCCATTTTGTCTGGCCCCCAGCCCGCCTGCCAAGGCCTGGAGCTCCATGGCCCACCTGCTGAGAGCGGGAGCTAGCTATTGCTAGCCAGGCCCTTCTCCTGGTGCTTTGGGCTTTGCAGGGAGGCAGGAGAGCATGCTAACAAAACTAAAAGCTGATTGGGTGACTGTGGGGGCATTTTCCCCAAGTCTCCCTGCTTCCTCTTCCTGGAGAGAAAGTTGTTGGGGGCACCCGAATCTCCTGCCGCTCTCCCCGGCCTGTGCCCTGGCGGCGGCAGCGCATTTTAAAGTTGTTGGGGGCACCCGAATCTCCTGCCCCTCTCCCCAACTCTCATTGCCCTGCCGATGGTCGCACTGCACCCTCCGCTGGCTTGGTGGGCTCCTACGCAGCCTTCCCCTCACTCTCCCCCGAGGCCAACGTATGTGTGTGTGCGTGTGCGCAAAGGCAGGGGAAGCCGCGGAGGTTTCTCCCCCATCGCTCCCAGCCACCCGTGCAGCTGGGGGCTGGCTGGCTTTTGTGTGTGTGTGTGCGTGCACACACACAAAGGCGGGAGAAGCCGCAGAGGCATCTCCCTGATGGCTCCTGGCCGCTTGCGCAGCTGGGGGCATGCCTGTGTGTGTGTGAGGGGGGGGAAGCTGGGAACCCCTCTCTTTCTCTCTTTCTCTCCCTCTCTTTTCTTCCTTCCTTCCCCTCCTTCCCCTTCCTTCTCTGCATAGTTTCTCCAGGTTGTGGCTGGAGTCCTGGCAACCCTAGCCTCTCCCCCCCCGGATACCTACAACTGGTATGGCCCTCGAATGATGTTATAAATATGGAAATGGCCCTTGGCATGAAAAAGGTTCCCCACCCCTGCACTAGATTTAAGCACACTGATTTACCTTTAGGATAGAATATAAGCATGCCTGTATTACAATCATCATTTATATACTAATAGCCAAGTTGAAAGGAGGAGAGACTAATGAAAGCTGCTTTGGTCCCTTCTGAGGAGTAAGACCATAGTTTTCCAAGTTGGAGGTTGCCGGGGTGGGGGGCGGGGAGGACTGAAAGCTTAAGACAGAAGGTCAAATAGTAGATTGGTTGTTGGGTGGGAATTAGGGTTGCCAACCTCCAGGTACTGGCTGGAGATCTCCTTCTATTACAACTGATCTCCAGTCGATAGAGATCAGTTCACCTGGAGAAAATGGCCACTTTGGCGATGGGACTCTATGGCATTGAAGTCCCTCCCCAAACCCTGCCCTCCTCAGGCTCCACCCCAAAAACCTCCGCCGGTGGTGAAGAGGGACCTGGCAACCCTAGTGGGAACAGAGTTGCCAGATCACTTGGATTGGCAGGCAATCAGCCGGCTCAGGAGTGGGGATCACTAGCGTTTGGGGGTTTGAGTGGTAATGTGGCCCTTCGTGATGCAGCACTTCTGGGTATAAACTGTAAGTGATGTAATCGTGTCGCACATGGACGCGCACATGTGATTCCCCACCCCAGCTCTGCCCCAAAACCTCCCACTGGAGGAGAGGGAGGACCTGGCAACCCTCGGTGGGAAGGAGATAGGGTTGCCAACTCCAGGTTGAGAACAGATCTCTGTAGTTGGGAGATCTGTTGTGGTTACAGAAGCTCTGTAGGCCCCATCTGGAGGTTGGCAAGCTATAAGGAAAGAAGGAAGCCAGAAAAGGGGAGATACTATGGGGCTTTCAGGAAAGGAAAAGAGGAAATGGTGGGGGTGGGGGCAATAGGATACCTTCTGCAAGACGTTGCGGGTTCCTGCTTGTATATTCTAATAGCTGAAGTCAACCAAATCTGAGGATATTTAAATCTGGTGACTGGAGCTGTGAATGGGCAAGACAGATGTTTCTACAAACCAGAACAATGCCTCAGATTTGCAGAAAAATCTGAAATCTAATATATATATATATATACATTGAGGGGTTTTAAAAAACCCAAAAGGATAAAAGGATCACCTGTAGCTTTAACAAATAGATTCCTGGAGCATTACAAGGCTTGATTTCTGTGAGTATAAGGCAAGGGGAGGGGGCAGGTCTATTTTGGCCTTTGAGAGAAAACTCATTGAAGCCAGGCCTGACAGCAACTACTGGGTGACTTGATACTACCTGACTTGCATTAGTCACCTAGGCCTGGCTGCTTGCTACTGTTCAACAGCAGCCACTCTATGAAAATCAGTGTGGTGTAGCAGTTAGAGCTTCAGAGTAGGGTCTGGGAAACCCAGGTTCAAATCCCCATCTTGCTGTGCAAGCTCACTAGATGATTTTGGGCAAGTCACATACTTTCAGTTTAAGCTACCTCACAGGGTGTTATGAGGGGAAAAGGAGGAGAATAATGTAAGCTGCTTTGGTCCCCACTGTGGAGGAAGATGGGGTATAAATGAAGTAAATAAATAATAAATATAGCTGAAGATGGGGAGAAGATAAAAGGTAGGTTGATGAATGGCTGAGAAGTAGAAAATGAGGATGGGAAAGGGCAGAGGCTATGGGGGTGACAGGAGGCGCGAAAAGGGAAGCAGTGGGGGGGAGGATGCAGGAGAAAGTGAGGTGCCCCCCAAAAGTCCTTGAGGGTTCCCTACCATGCAAGTGGGCCTGGCCAGTGGCCAGCACCACACAACTGGGCCATAGTTTTTCTATACAGAGGCTGCTGGGGGAGAGGGAAACCTGAAGACAAAGGGGCAAGATAAATGTAGGTTGGCTGTTGTGGGAAGGGGAGAAGGAAGCAGGAAAAGGGGAGAGGCTATGGGGAATTTCAGGAAAGGGAAAGAGGAAATGGTGAGGGAGGGGGGAAACGAGATACCTCCTGCAAGTCCTTGTGGGCTACCACTTGTATTTCCTATTTGGCCTGTCTCCTAAAATAAACAGAAATCTCATGGTGCCTTAAAAGTTAACAACATTTTATTCCAGCACAAACTTTTGTGGATTACAGCTAATATTTCCAGATGCAATGAATGGATTTTCACTGTGCAGTCATTTTGTGCAGGAAAATACAAACAAACAAACCATGATCCATATTTTGCTTTCAGGCCTCCTTCATAAAATGACTGCATAGTGAGGATCCATTCATTGCACCCACAAAAGTTTATGCTGGAATAAATTTGTTAGTTTTTAAGGTGCTACCAGACCTTTATTTTTGCTGCAAAATACTAAAATGACTAATCTTCTGGAATCCTTCCTCCTAGCCTGTCTCTCTTACCATATTGCAGACTCTGCTACTCACATTTGTTACTGCTACTGTAATGTGTTTACATAGTGACAATCCTCTTTGTTTCCTGTGGGATACAGACATCTCAAAAGGCGGAGTTAACTGAGAATGTTCTGCTAAAGTCTAGTGTTGGGGCAAAGGACTTTGCAAAGCTACCTGCAACTTGAAATGCCCTAGACAGACATGCTGGCTAGTGGTGGTGGTTTTCTTAGGGCAAACTGATAGAAATAGCCCCACTTCTTCCATGCTTTGAACACTGTGATGAATGAAGTGGGCAAAATTACACCCCAGGCTTGGAAGGCGATATGATCAATATTTAATATCTAAAATTAAGGAGGCTGAAACAAACCTGGAGGTTTAGAACCTGAAGACCTGTGCCATTATTTGTTGGTTGGTGCACTTTATTCAGTCCCAAGGCCAAAAAAATTAGACACGATCTTGGCCAATTCAGCCCTAAGTACTGTGACAGAGAAACTTTTATTTCTCCTTGCAGACATGGAGTTATAGGTTTCTTACAAGGTTGCCCTTTTTGCCCTAGCTGCAAAGAATATCCGGGCCCCGCTAGTGTCTGCTCAGGTCAGTTAAAGACCTATTCTTTATTAATCATCAAATAGATATATATGGGAGCTTCTCTCTTTTTACTGAAATGAGTTTTAAACTGTTCAAAAATACAATTTTTACAGTGCCTTAATCCAGTTTTGTAGTATCTTATTTTTTATTATCAATTCTTTGTAATGGCCATTGGCCTCATGCAATAAAACTGAACTGACCTGAACAAACCTGACTGAAAGACTTGCCATTTGCTCTGAAAACCATTATATCGCAAACTTATCGGTGGTACTTTTGGTTTCTTTGTGGTGAGAGCATGACATTATGCCCATGTATAGAGACAGACCCTTCTCTGGTATCACATTACAAAGCTGAGATTTGGGACAAAAACCAAGTTTAAAGGTTTAACCCAGGCAACCTCTGCTTCAGATGACCCCCAGCTTGGCATCCTGTACTCTTTCCCTCTCTTGTCTCAGTAGGTATGCTACATTGTACTGCACACTTCATCCATCTTTCAGCAAATGTACAGTGTGTGTGTGTGTGTGTGAAGTACTGTCAAGTTGCTTCTGATTCAGGGTGACTCTATGAATTAATATCCTCCAAAACGTCCTATCATTAACAGCCTTGCTCAGGTCTTGCAAACTGAGGAGCATGGCTTCCTTGAGAGAGTCAATCCATCTCATGTTGGGCTTTCCTCTTTTGCTGCTGCCTTCAACTTTCCCAAGCATGGCTGTCTTTTCCAGTGACTCTTGTCTTCTTATAATGTGACCAAAGTACAATAGCCTCAGTTTAGTAATTTTAGCTTCTAGGGACAGTTCAGGATAGAACCCACTTATTTGTGTTTTTGGTCGTCCATGGTATCTTTAAAACCCTCCTGCAACACCACATTTCAAATCAATCAACTTTCTTCCTATCAGCTTTCTCTACGGTCCAACTTTCACACCCAAACATTGTAATGGGGAATACTATGGCATGAAGTAATTTGATCTAGGTTGCCAGCAACACATCCTTACACTTAAGATTTTTTGTCTAGCTCATTCATTACTGCCCTTCCCAGTCTCAATCTCCTTCTGATTTCTTGAATTAATTTTGGAGCTGATCTAGTCAGCAATCATGTGTCTTTCTATATAGATCGGTCCCTAAGGTAAACCTCCACTAGAAAATCTGAAAGCCAATTTATTCATTAGTCAACTGTCCAACAACAAAGAGAAGGAATGCAAGTTTTATTCAGTTTAATCAGCAGGCGAATCCACAGAGGCTTCAATTAAGTCTTGGTAGGACAATTAAGCTGTGAGGGGACATTTGTTAATTTTTTCAGCTCTTTGAATTCTAGCATGGTCTTATAACGGGGAAAATGAAATATTTAAAATATGATATTATAATATAAAATATAGTGCCTTTCACTATTCTAGCTAGCAGTTTTTATGTATTAAATTGTAAGCTCTCATACACACCCTTTGGTAATTCAAAAAGGCTCCTTCACTGAAGTTTCCACAACTTGCAAATTTATTTAGATGTCATTAATTAGCTGATTGCTCCTCTTCCTTTGAACTGTTTAATCAACTAAAATTCTTTAAATGTTGAGTGTATTAGAAGAAGTGAGAAATGTTTCCACCTCCACAGAGAAAAAACAATTTTCAACTACCGTAAGATCAATCATCCCCCCTTCCGGAATTCTGCTTTGTAGTCAGAGAGCACAATGCCAAATGCATAACAAGAAAACAATGTCCCATTTACATTTTGTGTGACACTTCAGAGGACCCAAAGAAATGAAAGAAACTGCCATTTTTAATTGGCACAGAATGGTCATAATTCCCTGTTCTTCAATGACCTCAGACTTTGTTTACAGGGGAATTACAGAGTCAGTTAGGAAAGACAGGAGCTGTTGAAGACTTTCCGGTCTTCTCATCAGGCTTATTGCCAAGACATTTCACTTCACACAACACAAATCTACACATATGAAAAGACATCACTTCCCACCACTGTTAAGTTTTAAGAGCAGACAGCTGGCAGGAGGGCTCATTTTACTGAAGCCTACAAAATAAGTTACTTGGCTGTTTCATACACACTGGAATGCTAGGTTACAATAACTTAACTTGCAACAGGATAGTATAAGCATTTGGAAAGGAAATTCACTGGCTTTAATGAAACCAGCATTCATCGACATGCTTGCAAAATATATTCTAGTTCAAGCCAGAAGTGTAAACTTGAGAGTATATCATGTCCAAACTAGGTGACGCAAGGCTGGCTCTGCCCAATCAGCTATATTATTGTAGCTCTATATGATAACTAAAGTAGCCCAGATGTTAGACATAGGATTGCCAGGTCCCTCTTTGCCACCGGCAGGAGGTTTTTGGGGTGGAGCCTGAGGAGGGCGGCGTTTGGGGAGGCAAGGGACTTCAATGCCATAGAGTCCAATGGCCAAGGCAGCCATTTTCTCCAGGTGGACTGATCTCTATCGGCTGGAGATCAATTGTAATAGTGGGAGATCTCCAGCTAGTACCTGGAAGTTGGGTGAGACATGAGATATAGAATGGTGGTATAAAACTGGTTGCTAATAGATTATGCTTCATTAAATCCTTATATGTCAGCTTCTAAGTCTGCAAGACAAAGAAAACAGCAAATTTGCAAACTGCAGCTATTCCTGAACTATCCCATGTATTCAGCAACTTTAGTTTGAAAATTTCTAAGCCAAGTTTAGAAACAGAGAATGATTGCAAACATGAGTAAAAAGTAGGGGGAGGCCAAAGATCAAGGACACAACACTCTGACCCTAGAACAGTATGGCACATGTGATGTGCCTGAACTTCTCCATGTAGCCTCTGCCCCCCACCACCACAACCACCAGCACAGCAAGATAAGGACCAGAAGCAACAACCTTGAAAACAACCAAAGATGGTTGAAACTGATAAGCCAGGTAAAGGGCAACAAAGATGTCAACATGGAACATCTGGTACTGAGCAAGTACAAGGTGCACCATGCTGGAGGCTTAGGGGGAAGAATTAAAGAGGTGGAGAAAGAACAGACAAGGGCCAGAGACACTGCGATGTCATCAGCCCTACAAAAAGAGGGCCAAAGATGGGCCAGGACAGAGTTCCACTTTCCATCATCAATGGAGCTCCCTGCTTGAACAGTCCTTGCAAGCAACAAGACTTGGGTGAGTATGAAGTATGAATAGGGTGAGGCATATGAGTATATAGAATCTAACTTCCAAAGCAGCCATTTTCTCTAGGGGAACTGATCTTGGGCATCTGGAGATCAGTTGTAATAGTGGGAGATCTTCAGGTGCCCCCTGAAGGCTGGCAACCCTACGTATGAGTGAGATTTGATTAGGATGCTTATGTGGTTTCACTAAAGTTTCCAGCTTATTACACATGAACACATGAAGCTGCCTTATACTGAATCAGACCCTTGGTCCATCAAATTCAGTATTGTCTACTCAGACCAGCAGTAGCTCTCTAGGGTCTCAGACAGAGGTCTTTTACATCATTTACTTGCCTAGTCCCTTTGACTGGAGATGCTGGGGATTGAACCTGGGAAGTTCTGCATGCCAAGCAGATGCTCTACCACCGAGCCACAGCCCCTCCCCATCTTAAATGTCGGTTGGTTGGTTGGGTTTAATCAGCAAAGGGCAACTTTCTGGTCTCCTCCCTCCCCCATCAGGTCAAAACGCCCCCTCAAATGCTGCTCCTGGGAGAGAGGGAGCCCCCAGAAACAGTGTGTGTGTGGGGGAAATCACAGGTCTCCTATGGGGGGAATCAGCAAAAACTGTCTCACCCCTCCCCCTTCCATTCACCCACATCCTCCACTGGAGCCAACCCTGAGAATTTTTTTTTTAAATAGATGTTCTAAATGCTGGAGATGCAATAGATAAAATTATAATTAGGTTCATATATTAGAAAATGTTGATCTATTAGTAGATTTTAACAAGAAACTGAATAACAGATCAATCAAGGTTTGATTGTCTGGGCTCAGTGAACAAGTTTTGGTGGCTACACTTTAATAGTGATGCCCTAGAATTTATTAGAAGGATCTTTGCTGGAGACTCTCTGCCTGTTCACTGCTGAATACAGATCCACAGTCCCCTAACCCTTCTCTAGGGTCCAATCAGCCCTAGGCCCTCCCTCCCCCAGTACTACAACACCAATCCAAATTGCCTCCTCCCCCAGGGCTGCTTTTTTAATGTTTAAAAAAGGAGTTGGGTGATCTCAGTGAGCTTGACTGGACAATCCACATTTTAGCTAGGCCATGCAACTCAGGCTAAGACAGTCATATGCCCACCCTTTGTGCGTAGAGAACGACAGCCACCCTGCACTGAATTGGCATGCCAGATGTGTACCTCAATAAGCAGAGATGTTGCTGCTTCCTGTTGAGCCTGGCATTCAAAGCCATCCTGCTGCTCATGCCTCAATGGCTATGATGGGAAATGAAAAATGATAACACAGAAAGAAAATACAGTACAGGTAGTTTAGGTGATATCTAACACAAATGTTAGTGACCAGGCTTATTCAGATTGCTAGGGTTGTTGTCTTCTTGGGTGATTGCCAAGATGTCAGTCATAAATGCTGTGTGTGTGTGGGGGGATAACACTACCTTGAGTAGGGGTTGCTTGGTCCCCATCATCCTAAACCCTGAGACTCAATGGGTGAGGCCTAAATTCACAATAGTAAAGTAAAGGTAAAGGTCCCCTGTGCAAGCACCGGGTCATTCCTGACCCATGGGGTGACGTCACATCCCAACGTTTCCTAGGCAGACTTTGTTTGCGGGGTGGTTTGCCAGTGCCTTCCCCAGTCATCTTCCCTTTACCCCCAGCAAGCTGGGTACTCATTTTACCGACCTCGGAAGGATGGAAGGCGGAGTCAACCTTGAGCCGGCTACCTGAAACAACTTCTGTCGGGATCGAACTCAGGTTGTGATTCACGACTCGTGAGCAGAGCTTGGACTGCAGTACTGCAGCTTACCCCTCTGCGCCACGGGGCTCCTAATAGTACTCACAGGTAAATTTCGTATTGATTAAGAATGAGTGGACAGACCAAGGTGAATTACTCACAAGGATCTCTGTGTTTATAACCATAAAAACAAAAACAAAGTGGTTAAAATCTTTTTGGTTTGATCAACAAACTGAATTAAATTCACTACCATCTAATGTGACTTACCTTGATCAATGCATCTTTGTGTAGAATTGTCGCTACATTTATCATTTCAAAAAAATTAAATTATCTTAATAACAGCATTGCTGGAATCCATTCAAAATTGCCCCTTCTATATGCAACAATGTTCCCCAACTTGGAACTTCGACTCCTGTGGCTGAGAATTACTTCACATGTTGCACAAATCCTGCCCAGAAAGAATTAGGCAGAAATGGTATGCAACTTCTCAATTGTCAAGCAACAAGTGCACTTGAAGGGTTGCTGCATGTACACCAAATGTTTCCATTCTGTGATACAATGAAGTTTCAATTAGCTGAAAATAATCTCAAAATCCTACTGTTGCCACTTCTAATCTTGCACCATAAATAGACCAAATGGAACTGAAGATACATGGCAGCATGTTTACCAGCTTTTGGTTTGGCATCCATTATATTCAAACACATCTCATACAAACCATGCTTATTTATTTAGAAAATGTATAGGCCACCTCTCTAGAATCTGCTAGCGACAGATGGACCAGACCGGCTTCCTGTTTCCAACAGTGGCCAGCTGGATGCTACAGAGAAGCCCACAAGCAGGGACCACAGACAACAGCCCTCACCTTCTGATTGCTCTCCAGCATCTGACAATCATGGGCATTCAGCTCTGATGGTTAACCGCCAATTCTTTACCTATCTTCTGCATGTCTGTTCAACCCCCTTTTAAGCCCTTTCTGTCATTGGCCATTGCTACATTTTATGGCAGTGAGTTCCCAAGCACTACCTTTTCTCTGTCTTGAATCTACTGCCAATCAGTGTCCTAGGGTGACCCTCAACATAGTACTATGGGAGAAAGTTTCTCTATCCTATTTTTCTACACCTTATACAATTTTGTAGACCTCTGTCATGTCTCTTCAGTCATCTTTTTTCTAAACTAAAAGGTTCCAAGTGCTTTAGCCTTGTCTCACAGGGAAGGGGCTCCATCCCTGTAATTATTTTGGGTGCCCACGTCTGCACTTTTTTCTAGCTCTTCCATATCCTTTTTGAGATACAGCAAATGGAACTGTACTCAGTATTTCAAATGTAGCCACACCTGGGACACACATAAAGGCAGACTTGTGGCAATCACAGAAGTTTATGTAACAGTTGGGCTCAAACCTTGAAGCCAATTATAAGGAAGAAAAATAGGTTAGCTATCGAAAGGGAATAGTACTGGCAGTCTTAATCTTTTTACTGATGAGCCGTAGCAAGATATTTGCTTTTATGGCTGCTGCACATGATCTACCACATGCCAAAGGTCTTTTTCCTTGGTCTGTCTCCAGTAGTTCAAACCCCATATGTGAAAATGGATTCCACCCTCCCCCAGGCACTTTGCACGTATCCTGAATTTTATTTGCCCTTCCGTTGCCCATTCACCCATCTGGAAAGGTCCTTTCGGAGTTGTTTTCAACATCCCGAACAATTTCTGTTTCACTTTCCACCCCCAGTTCCAGGTCATCTATGAAGAAATTAAACAGAACCCTAGAAGACCCCACTACTTACCTCCTTCCACTGCAAGACTGTTCATATATCCCACCCCATGTTTCCTCTTTTGAAATCAGTTACTAATTCATGACAGGAACTGCACTTTTATCCCACAGCTGTTTATTCAGGAATCTTTGGTGAGGCACCTTGTCAAATCCTTTTTGGAAGTCCAGCTATTCAGTATCTACCAGGTGACCCCTGCTTACATGATTGTTGACACAGTCAAAGAAGTCTAAGAGGCTGGTTAAACAGAATTTTCTTTTACAGAAACCATGCTGATTCCTCTTCAGCAAGACTTGTCCTTCCAGGTGTTTAACAATTCTGTCTTAAATAATGTAGGTTTTCTAAAGGCAAAGAATTATAATAGTTTCACCTTAGGAGTGGATACATTTATGAAGGGCAGGCTTGTTTTAACATTATCCCACAAAGCCACATCTTTTCTTCTTGGTTCTACCACTTCCATGTACAGACATGGGTTGCTTCTAACAGAGGGGAAACCAAGGCAATTCAACTGCATTGATTTGTCTCTTTGTACACCTGAATTAATATTGTGGGCCCTGGAATGTGTGTGTTTGTGAGTCCATTGCAGATTCAGTGGAACAGTTGAGATGTTACTTATTTATGTTATTTATAGTCCTTTTATGTTACTTATAGCTTTTCTCCCTGAGACTCAAAGCAGATGACAAAATGCAAGTCAATGCAATCAACAGGGTGAGACATCAAATAAGCAATGTAATAGGACTGGAATTGGAGAGAACTGAAACATGCAGAAATCTGAACAAAGCATAAGTACTAAGTAAAAAGGTAAAGGTCCCCTGTGCAAGCACCAGGTCATTCCGGACCCATAAGGTGACGTCAAGTACTAAGTATGGTGTATTAAAAAAGCAGTAATTGGCATTATGTAAGTATAGATACAACGCACTGAGAACAAGAGCTGATTTGTTTATTGGTAAAAGGAAATCAGGCATAGACAAAGCAATCTGCAGGATTCAGCTCCTCATTGCCCATCCATTTGGCTAAAGCAACAACCACTGAGATGCAATGGGAAATAATGGGTGATAAGCTTTCAAATATATTTCAGCTGTATGAATCTCGGTCTTATCTTGATATTTTTTCTCATATGGCTTGACTTTGGGCTCTTCTCTAAAAAGAACTCTGATAAAGAGATCAAATCTGTTGGCTTAGTAGTTCAGAAACGGCTCTTACTCATCTGATTTCATAAAGTTCAAACCAGGCTTTCTTCCAGAGCATCTCCCCTCCTCCAATTATCATCATTTGCCTTCATCACACCGGCACATGATGCAAAGATTAAATGTCCTTCTCCATCCAAAATATGGGCTGCCCTTTGAGGTCGTGATATGGTGTTTCTAGAAACATCTGATTCTGGCTTTTGTCCTCTGATGGACAGGAGGCAGGAGTTTTACAGGAACTTGGCAGGCCTAGCAAATGGGTCACTGGTGGAAGCTTAGGAGGGTGAGGAGGAGGAGGCAGCGGAGGAGGAGGTGGCGGCAGCGGTGGAAGATCTGTGGCACTAAAGGAATTCACAGAGAGAGGCACAGAGGATGATTGGGATGGCCGAACTGTAGCATTAATGGGCTGGGAAAAGGAAGTGTGGGGAAAAGCTGCTAACTGGGGAGGGGGAGAGACGGTAACAGTTACTGGGTCAGGAGGGCAAGGAGGGGGTGGGGGAGGTGGAGTTAATGAGGAGAAAGAGGAGGAGAGAGGGAAGGCAGAAGGGGGTAACGAAGGGAGATTTGCTCCAGCTTTGCTGCCACAGGATGAGCCTGGATTGTTTTTCCCAGATCCTGCAGGGAGTTCCCTTCCATGCTGAGAGGGAGAGAAGATCTCTAAAAACTCCATAGGGACGAGAGAACTCATGACTCCTGCACACTGAACAGGCTTAGACAACTTGTAGCCCAGGTGGGCATAGAAATGCTGCTTGTCATGGGTGGTGAGGTGCAGAAGACTGTAGCCACGGGACTTGGCATAACTCTCAACAGCTTCCATGAGTTTCCTACCATAGCCTTTTCCACGAATAGCTTTGGAGACCACAACCGTCTCCACAAACAAGCTTTTAGGCTGGCCGACCACACGGGACAGCCTGGCATGCCCCAGGAGTTGGCACGGGCTCTTGGCTGGTTTCCCTTCAGCAGCTTCTTCCACTGCCCTTGCAGTTCTGATCAGCACCAGGCACATGGGAAAGTCCTCGGTGGACCTCTGCAGGGAGTGGATGCGGGAAGTCCTGCTCCTTTTCCACTCTTCATTGATGAGGTCAGCACAGGGTTCCAGAAGATCAGGCCTCTGGTGAAGGGGAACTGCCGTGAGCATCTCTGAAACGGAGCCCATTCTTCTCACTACTAGGAGACCAAGCAGCAAAACTTTACAAGTGGTATAGAGAGCTTGGCATGCTCCTAAAAGCACAAAGACAATGAGGCACACTTGCATTCACAATCAGTTCTGGGAGAGCTAACCTTCTCAGTACTCCTCACCTGGGCTGGATCAGTCCCAAATGGAAAGAGCTGCAGTATCCTCTGCATAATCAGCCCAATGTATGGAATAGAGACCACCTCCCCTGCAAAGGAAATTAATTTAGCATATACTGGTAAATGCAGGCCCAGCTAAAGGAAGTGACTAAACCATTTCACTGGTTTCCTACTCATCACCCAGCTGCTGAGATACCCTTAGACCTTGTTTGTATCATGGTTTTAACAAAGGGCAGTACCAGTTCAAGAAATGTGTAGCAGATATGTAGCCCGTGTTATCAGCTCTGATGACATTTGGGAATCACTAAGCCAATACATACAATATTTTGGAGATTTGCTTGAAATTGAATTGTCTTGCTTTTCTGGACAACCAAGTTAAATAATCATGTAGTTGCTGGTCAGGGTGGATCTAAATTACACAGAGGCAAAGAATAACTAATTGAGTAATCCCTCCAGAAGTACTTAACATAGTTATTATGTTCATGCAACTGTAGCAGGACTGAAGATGTCCAATGTAAAGAAGGGTAATGGAAGATGCCCCCACCCATGTCCTAGATCCTTTTGACTTCTACTGCTTTAGTAAAAGGTAAAATATGTTTCTCCACAATCCTAAGCGTTAGAAGCATTCAGCCAAATGAAAAGAGAAAGTCAGAATACTTGGACTTCTGCCACCAGCTAACTTCCTGGCCAGCCTGGTTGTACCGTACAGAATAAACCTCAGGAGCTACATATAAGGACCACTCCAAACTAATGCCTAAATTCAGTTTTCTCCTCCATCTTCCTGCAACAGCCAGCTGGGAACCTGACAAAAATCACCTTCAATTAGTGTACAGTTTTAGATGTAGGGCACTTTGGTGTGACCAGGATGGTTGGTGATACATTTATCGCTTTTCACCTCCTCCCCTCCAATTGTGAGATGCCAGCTAAATATGATCATACAAGATGGCAAAACTGTGAAAGGTAGCTCACAGCAGCAGAATCTTGCTTGTGAGCATCAAGAACTATACATTCTTTGCCACCCATGCAATTGCCATCAACGGCCAACTTAATGAACATTGTGTGTGTGGGAGCCAGAGAGAGTGAGTGTGAGTGAGAGGGCATACACACAACAGAGAACTGGTCATGGGATTATTATTTCAGCAAACCACTTGATCAGAATTCACCACGTCCTCAATATCTAACCAAGCGAGCTTTGACTCATGAAAGCTTATTCCCCGGAAAATTGAAAATTGTACTGCTACTGGACTTGAATTTTATTCTTCTACTACTACAGACCAACATGGATACCCACCAGAAACCACTTCTTCAATTATCTCCCAGAAGTGGGTGTCACAGATGCCACAGATTGAGCCACAGATATTTGTAACCATTAGCCCATATGTTACAATAATCACAATTCTATCCCAACTACCAAGTTGTTTTGTTGATTAGACACTCTGAGTTGAGGGTCTTGGAATGCCCCAAAATGACACCAAGTCCAGCCACCACTCCTACCTTTCTCTACGAATTTCTGGGGTATGGCAACAGCCACATATACAGGTGACAGTAGGAGGGAGGCCTCTCTCTCATGCACATATCCTATCCCTGTCCTCCCCACATTTCACCACCCTAGGGCTGCTGCTACTTTATCATCTGTTCTGAATAGCCTTGCTAGTTTTCTTCAAGCCCTTTCATGGCCATTGCCCCTCCTCCATTAAAATGGATCTTCTGACTACCACCTCCCTTTGCATTCTTTCGAAAGAGCAGGTACAGAAAGGAATTTCTGAATCTTCTTAATACAATTTTACTCAGAAGATTTCCTGCAAGGTAGACTAGTTTTATTATTATCCCTTTGCCAAGATGCCCACATAAGCAAAAACATGTGCTGGGCAAAGTAATGAGTAGCGCTGTACTTTGCTTTGATGAAGGTATTTTAGTGACCACAAGGAAAGTGGTGTGATCTCGATCCTGATCTCAAAACAGCCAAACATTCACAAGGAGAGAACATCTAGCACAATGCTCCAAGAAGAACGGAAGCTTCTTTCCCTATTGTTCAGAATGGCTTGAGAGAAAATTAGAGGAGAGATAGAACAAGCCCCCCACCCTCATTCTTTGTCATTCTTCTCTCCATCTCTCCCCCCAAACACCAAGTGTCCCACGTATCACTGCCCATCATGTGAGCTGAAGGCAGGGTTGGGGGAATCCAAATGGAAGCCACATTTGAAAGCCACCCAAGAGATGGCAATGAGATTCTTCTCCTCAGTGACCCTCAACTTCCTCTAACTGGCAGCCCGTGATGCAAATTCGGTCACTGTACTTAGAGTATGAAAGAGGAACAGACCATTTCCTCCCAAAGGGGCTTGGTAGATTGAGGAATTTCTCACAGCACAGAGTTCATTACCTCAGCACAGTAGGGTGAGTTCTGGGAGCCCTTGCATCATCCCAGGGCCACTCAACATGCAGCGCCTAGGATGCTATATTTACAGCACTGGGCTACATCTGCACACATCCACAGTAAAGCCTGGTATGGTACAATCCATTTCTGAAACTGCCCCCCCCCCCACCCAACCTTGCACAACACAGCCAAGCGTGTTGGCTTCCCTGAAACATTGCACACCCAGACAAAATCCCCAACAGTTTGTGGTTCAGGAAAAGCCACCCGTTTGTGGAAGGAAGTGCCAATGCAAAGAGTTTTCCCAATAAAGGCTGGTAGCAGCACAATACCTGCCATTAATAATTTGAGATATGCCAATGATACCTGTAACCCTTTTTGCTGTAAAAAGGGCCAGGTTAGTGACCACGGGATTTCAGAGGCCCTATTCAAAACCTGGAACACTTAAACAAATAATGTTTAGTGAAAGGGGAAGGGAGTAATAAAGTCAAACTGGGAGTGTGAAGCAAAACAGTGAGAATAACAATTATATTAACCAGACCCAAAGTCAGTGGGGAAAGGGGAGGAAGTCTCTTTAGCCTCTGGGTCCAGATTCACAAACTCAGACGGCTATATAGTTCTCCTCACAGTTCCTGAGAGAAACCACTTTTCCTCACAGTCACAGCAAAGTCCCCGGGACCCTCAGGACCAAAGACTGAGTCCAGAAGATGGCCACTCTCCTGCCAGCTGGCATCCCCAGCTGCTTTCTCCTCTGTAGAGGCTTCTTAAATTCCCCACAAAATCAGGAGGGCAATCCTCAGCTCCGCCTCTAGCTGAGGGGGTTACCGCACTAGGTATTCCCAGCGGTGTATTAAGAGTTTGAAAACGTTATAAAAAAACATCGCTTTAAAAGGGTTTTTGGGGTTACCGCACTTGTATTCCCAGCGATGTAGTAACAGTTTGAAAACATTATAAAAAATACTGTTCACACTTTCTATGTATTCCCAGCGATGCATTAAGAGTTTGAAACTGTTATAAAAAATATTGTTCGCACTTGGTTTGGCCCCTTTAGCTGTGAAGACGTCTTCCAACCATTTTTTTTAGCTGTGGCATCGGGTGTTACCGCACTTTGTATTCCCAGCGATGTATTAAGTTTGAAAACGTTATAAAAAACCTCGCTTTAAAAGGGTTTTTGGGTATCACGGCTTATAAGTGGTTGGAAGACGTCTTCACATCTAAAGGGGCCAAACAAAGTGCGAACACTATTTTTTATAACGTTTTCAAACTGTTAATACATCGCTGGGAATTCAAGTGTGGTAACCCCAAAAACCCTTTTAAAGCGATGTTTTTTTATAACGTTTTCAAACTCTTAATACATCGCTGGGAATACCTAGTGCGGTAACCCCGAGTCTCCCTCTTGCCAGGCCCAAAAGCCTCTCTCCAGCCGCCCCTGTAGTCAGCCCCTCCCTCTTCTTCCACTCCCTGTTGCCAGGCAAGAAAACACTCCCCTGTAATCAGCACCTCCCTCTAGAGGGCAGTGTTCCCCAGCTAGTGTTGATTAACTTTGCAAGTGAAACAAGGCAATACACTTTTCAACATAAACACAACTTTTGACAAGGTTTACATACCACATCACTGCCAGAAAACAATAAAGGCTTGAAATGACTACCGGTGAAAGTTAAAGCAGAAAGTGCCAAAGCGAGAGTACAGCTGAACATCAAGAAGACAAAAGCAATGACTACTGGGGAATTACTCAGCTTTAAGGCTGACAATGAGAAGACTGAATTTGGTGATGACTTTCTGTTCCTTGGCTCCATCATCAATCAAAAGGGAGACTGCAGCCAAGAAATCAGAGGGAGATTGACACTGGGAAGGGCTGCCATGAAGGAGCTAGAAAAGATTCTTAAGTGTAAGGATGTGTCACTGACAACCAAGATCAAGTTAATTCATGCCATTGTATTCCCTATTGCTATGTATGGGTGTGAAAACTGGACAATGAAGAAAGCAGACAGGAAGAAAGTAGATTCGTTTGAAATGTTGTGTTGGAAGAGAGTTTTACAGACACTGTGGACTGCCAAAAAGACAAATAAGTGGGTTCTAGCCTAAACTGTCCCTAGAGGCTAAAATGACTAAACTGAGGTTATCATACTCTGATCCCATTATGAGAGGACAAGAGTCACTGGAAAAGACAATAACGTTAGGAAAAGTTGAAGGCAGCAGGAAAAGACGAAGACCCAACATAAAATGGATTGACTCTATAAAGGAAGCCATGGCCCTCAGTTTGCCAGACCTGAGCAAGGCTGTGAACGATAGGATAGATTGAGTCATAGGGTCATCATGAGTCAGAAGCAACTTGACGGCACTTAACACACACACACATTATGTAGTCACAAATACACACAAAAGGCACCAGGCACAAGTCCCACTAAAACAAACAATAGCTAGCTGCACCATGAACCATGCCAAAAATGACTCCCTGCCTTGTTGCACAATATAAAACTCCCTTGGAGGGGGAATGAATCACACATGAGTGACATCAGTCACATCACTCACAGATTCTTGGGAAAGCATTCCAGTGGCATTTAGGACAAACAGAAAACCAAACAGTCCCACGAAAAAAAGACAGATACTGCTACCTATTCATGGAATTCCAGGTAATGAGACAAAGTCACCTGTTCAGATGCCAAAAAACTATTAAAGCAATATTTAACTAATCCTGCCAGACCCAGATGCCCACCTGATGAGATCTCATGGACGCTGGCTTTGGTCATAACCTTACAACATGATCACAACCAGAACATATCCATTAGGTTAATGAGGGTTTATTACTTTTTTAAAAAACATACACTTACTTCCAACCATCCTGCTGCCTAGCACCAATCATGTTTATCACCCTATCATTAGGATTCTCTTTCTTCCACAAGCAGACACATACAGTCCACAGATCCCAAAGAAGAGGATGAAAAAAAGAATCTTAATTTCTTATCTCCTCTACTAAAACAGCAGAGGAGGGAAAAGATCTCTGCTTTCACAATTGCTACCCATTCCTCTTAGGACAACCCCAACGCACATGAAGCAAGACTAGCTCCCCATTTTCAGATCCTCAGGGAGGCGTCCAGATCCATCTGGCCCCTTTCTCCTCTCCCTTGCTTCCCAGTTTTGATGTCCAAATAAAAAGGTAAAGAATACATTTGTCTTCCCTGCAAGATCCCTCTGTAAGACCACCCGTGGATGACAGAAGTATCAAATACCTGCAGCCAGCAATGTTGCTTCCCTTCTCAGAAGGCCTCCTCTGCTTACAAGAGGGACCTGAGAGAAACCGTCCAGCTGCTTTCACAAGAACATGACAGGAAGCTGCTCTTGCTCCTGCAGTTCGTTTCTTCTTTTAAAGAGTGCACTGCTTGTTTATTTGAATATGGGGAAAGCCCTGGCCCTGGAATGTAAACTGGTACTGAAGAGCCCAGCCCTGACACCGGTCAAAGGCTGGCTCCCTTCCCTACAGCAACAGACAGCCTACAGGGTCCTTTCTCAAATGGATGCTCTGAACCTCTACAGCTGGCAAGTCCGAGGACAGGTGCAACCAGCAAAGCACGTCACTTCTTCTGGAGAAAGGAATACGTTGATTTCAGTTCTCTACCAAGGTTAAAATAGCCCAGAAAACAGGACAGAGAAGGTAGGTGAGCCAGAATGGCCACTTCCTGTTTCTCAACTCCTCCCTGAGACTTCCACCCCAGGTTAGTCATGTAAGAGAACAAAACCACCTACAGCAAAGGCCTGCCGTACACAGTGGGGTTAATTTACGCTCTCCTACTCCTTGTTGCCTCCCAACTTTGAGTGCACATGCCCTAATATCTTAGATACCTGCTCCCAGGTTGTTATACCTCCAATGATCGTATGAACATAGAAGAGCATTGTATCACCAGTGGACAACTCTGCAAATCCAAAGGGAGAAGGAGAAGAGTTGGTTTTTATATGCTGACTTTCTGTACCACTTAAGAATCAAACTGGTTTACAATCACCTTCCCTTCCCCACAACAGACACCCTGTGAGGTAGGTGGGGCAGAGAGTGTGTGATTAGCCCAAGGACACCCAGCTGGCTTCGTGTGGAGGAGTGGGGAAACAAATCCAGTTCACCAGATTAGCCTCCGCCGCTCACATGGAGGAGTGGGGAATCAAACCCGGTTCTCCAGGTCAGAGTCCAGAGTGGTGACTGCCTGTTCTAAAAAGGGACCAGGACATCAGGATAGTGGGGAGTCCAGTAAGTAGAACCTGGAAGTTGCCATGAAGGCATTCATCCTGCCAGGTTCTCCAGCCAACTCAGGAAGCCTGCTGTTTATGAGGTCTCAGAGCACAGAGGCTTGTTCTTCTATTGTTGTCTCTGGCTATGCTGCCTCCCAGTGTCAACACCCAGTGGGACACATGGAGGGGGGGAACTGTCCTGTCACAGGTGATCTGGGGACACACCTGCCACCAGCAACCATTCCTTGGCAAAAGCTCAAGACACATGGAAAGTAGAGACCAGATGGAGGTGGCTTGCCCATCATTAGGCAACGGATAGTGTGTTTCTTGTCACCATTATGTACTAAACACAACTTTTCTTAGTCAGAAATTAAAAAATACTAGTTTGGCTCTGTTCCTTCCAACTCTGACTTCTCAGAAAGAGCCAGAACCAGTAGAATACACTCCTGCCATGAAAACAAAAATATTTATATAAAGGAGGGAGTAAATAGCTGTGATTGCTATTTACTCATCGTCATGCGGGAAATACAGTCCATCAAAAGTGAACTGTGACTGTGCCCTGATGAAAATAATGGGACAAGTCAGTCACAATTAAGTCCTATTACACTGTTTTCAATGGGGCCAGTTAGAACTCATGGCGGGACTTAAAACACTGCCTACAGGTCTTTTTGTTGCAGCACTATAAAGGGAAATGTACACATTTCCTCTACTATATCTGCAACAAAAAAGGCTAGAGATTTACTTTTTTCAAAATGCAAGCTGGGAATTCAAAGGGACTAGTAGATCTTGGCAGGAAATTGTTATTGCATTAACACTATAGGACAGTAGCAATCACCAATTATTTTTAAAGCCTTCCAATGGCAAGGCAGGGGAGAAAATGCAAGGAATGTGTCAGCTGCTGGAGGAAGCTGCACACAAACTTGTGTGGATGCTCCATTGCCTTTGCAGCTACAATGGCAGGGAAACAGAGAATCCCTCCCAGGGAAGACTACGTTCCTGAAAAACAGCAGCACTCTTTCCTCCCTCCCCATCCAACAATGCTAGACGAGGCAGCATATCACTTGCCAGTCAGATCATGGAATCCCGCTCTTTTTCTTCTCATTTCCAGAGGATGCTAAAGGTTCTGCCACAAAATCTGTCTCTTTAGCCCAACATGTGCAGATTTCAGGATTCGATAAGAAAGTTGTCTAGTTTGGTCACTGGCTGTCCCTCAAAGCAGCAAGCCGTTTCTGGGGGGCACGGGGCACAGCAACTGCACACTTCCCATGTCTATGTGCTGGAATATGCTGCCTTGGCTCCATGAGGATGCCCTTTAAATGGACATCAGTCACCCGGTGACCTAATTTAAGGCTGATATTTTAAACTGTTACATTCTCCCCTTTCTGCTCTCTCCTCAAAGACGCAGACACTCCTGCCCCTCCTGGCTTATTTTTCTCTGGATCACTCCTGAAACAGAAGTTAAAGAGTACTGCTATGCAGTAAAGTGAAGTGCTTCTCCCTAGTAGGTGATGGCAGTCACGGTCTGACTCTGCAGTATCCCCAGAGACGGAAGTCACCAACATTTCCTGGGATTCCCAGCATGCTTGTAATGCAGATGCTGCAACGTGCCCATATTTCTCTTGTGCACCTTACAGACTAACAGACTGGTTATGGTGTAGGCTTTTGCAAACTAAATACACCAGCTGAAATGGGCTTCTTCCATAATAAATTTGTTCACCATAAAGGTGTCACAAGACTCCTTGTCACTGCAACTGCCGCCTCTGGATATCGCTACCTTACTTATCAAATGTCATGTACAGTCACGGCGAGGAGCAGTTCAGCACTTGTCTACAGACATAACTCAGCAAGAGATTAAAACTGCAGAGGTGTAGCCACGTTAGTCTGCTGTGGCAAAATAAAACAGAAGCTCGGTGGCACTAACAACATTTATTTCCTCATGCGCTGACTCGCTGCAGCTCACGATAACATAAAGGACAGGTATCTAGAGGTATCACTGGACTTCTGTTTTATGAAGGGGGCAAAAAGTCTTCCCAACAAAGGACACAAGAGGGCAGCAAAGCATTCGCAATATAGCTAAAGCTGGTCGTCTGCCACAGACCCAGAGAAATGGAAGATTGTTCCTCTCTGCCCTACCTCCGCTAGAAGAACGAGCAATCTCCCCTACGTTTGATAGAATATAGTACTGCTATCCCCCGGACTACTGAGGTTACTCGTTTGTGCAACACCCGGGAGAAGGGTGTTTTTTTGTTTTTTTTTTGCAAACTAACCCGCTTCTCTGGATCCCTTGGAGGTTTTCCCATCTCCTCCCTACGATCCCCAGAAGCCCCTCCTTTTCCACCCAAGATCAAGCCCTTTTATGGAGACAGCCTCCAGCTTCCTCTCTCTCTGTGTGTAAAGTGCCTTCAAGTCGCAGCCGACTTATGGCCGCCCCTTTTGGGGGGTTTTCAAGGCCAGAGACGAACAGAGGTGGTTTGCCGGCGCCTTCCTCTGCACAGCAACCCTGGGCTTCCTGGGTGGTCTCCCATCCAAATACCAACCAGGGCGGACCCTGCTTAGCTTCTGAGATCTGGAAATATGCAGCAAAAGGAATGCAGCTTATCACTCTCGGGAGAGGGAAGCCTCTCTCCTGACCCCCCACCCCCGGGGAATACCGCACTGAAAACCCTGACTCCTGCGGATGGGTGTTTTAGTCGGGGGGCGTGCCTTAAAAACCTCTCTTCCAGACCCATCCGGACCGGAGAGCCAAGCGGGCCGGGCACGCTAAGGGGGGAGGGGAAGAGTTCGAGAGATACCAACATGTTGTCAAACTGCAAGGATCTCCCGGCCGCTCGCTCCGCTTTTGCAGCAGCCTGGATGTCAGAGCAGTACTAGTTCGCCCCCACCCCCAGCACAAACATTAACGAGAAGGAAGAAAGGCGAGGTCCTCAGCCTCCTCTCCCGAAGGCTACACCGCCGCCCACTGGCTAGAAAGTTTCTGCTTAGCGGTTGGTTTGCTTGCTTTGACAGCTGAGATCTTTTCGAGCTGTGGTCCCCAACCTTTTTTTGACCAGGGACCACTAGGCCTTTTTTGTTCGGTGCAGGGGGACCCCAAGGTTCAAAAAAAAAATTCAGAGAATTTGAAAATAAACTTTAATCATAACTGTTAGTTAAACATTACACTTAGAATAATATTTGAATATATATACTTTATAATAGAGAACTTTTAATTGAAAATATTAATTTATTATGGGTTTATAATTTTGTTTCACAGACCTTAATTTAGTTCTCGCGGACCCCTGGGGGTCCACGGACCCCCGGTTGGGAACCAGTGTTTTAGAGGAATTTTTGCAGCAGCACTGCTCTCGATGTTTATACCCTGCTCTGTCGCAAAGGTGCTGTGATTCTGTGTTTTGCATACAACAAAACTGAGGTCAGAAGCAAAGGCTAACGAAGTCTGTGTTTCTCTGCAGCAAAGTGGGCTGCAGTAAAAAAATGCATGTGTGTTAGCTGGTGCAAAACATGTGCTGGTACGTGGACAATGAATGTGCATGCGAAAATCCATGGAAGTGAAATCACGAACCAGGGTGAAGCTTGAGGCCCAGAAAAATCAGAATGGCAGACCAGGTGAACGAGACTGGAACTTACTCTATGGGATCCTGGTTTGCATGAAAGGATCTGATTAACTGCTGACTTAATAGAGTGGCCTTATAAAAATTTCTTTGCTTCTCTATCCTTTGCTTACCAACCTCCAGCAGGGGTGTGGAGTTCTTCCAGAATTGCAGCTGATCTCCAGATTGCAGAGATGAGTTTCCCTGGAGGAAAATGCCATCTTCAGAGGGTGGAGTGTATGTAATCATACCTACGCCTCTCCCTTCCACAGGCATCGCCCCCAATTCTCCAGAGATTTCCAAAGCTGGGGCTGGCAATCCACAAGCCTTTGGAGTAATATTACAGTAGTGAAAAAATAAGTGTATTCTATGAATACTCCCACTGAACCTGGGAGTGGAACCCATCCCCTGCATCTTCCCAGTTTTGCTCAATTATCTGACTAGCCTATGGAGCATCTTGAAACCTGTTTTGCTCCCAAACCATAGAATCCAATTAAGTCTGCAACAGAGCCTGTACTCACTCCATCAGTTGGTAAAACACTACAAACTGCAGATTACGAGTTCCTCAATCATGCCTTGAAACATCCTTTTCTATTCCCCAGAATTCTTTTTGTAAAAAATAATTTTTATTATTTTTTCAATTATATCATCATATATGACAATATCCAATACTATAAGATTGATAACAGTAATAATAATAATAAAACATATATTAATACAATTCAACAATAATATGACTTCCCCCTCACCCTCTTCCATCTTAAAATAAATTGTGTAGTCTTTTGCTAACGGAACTAATCCCAGTAGTATTTTAATAAACATATTCTTATCCTATCTAAAGGCATTAAATCAGTACTGATCAAAAATTAAAAGATAAAAATAAGGGATTAGACTGAACAATATTCTTTAAATGATCCCATTAAGGATTAAAGTTTTCCAAAATAAAAACAAAGGAGCCATTAAGTGATATTTGTATATACCGGTACTCAAAAATAAATAAATATTGAGTTCTCCTACATCTCCCTCCTTTTCTATTAAAAAATTAATGTTTTATAAATCTTTCATATATCCCTAGCATTCATTTCAAACATATTATAATTCTAGTAATCCAATATCATACATAGTTTCAAAGATGTTATAGTTCTGATAAATCAATATCCTATATGATTCTATTTCCATTTAAGCCAGACCTTTTAACCAGTTCCTTTTAATCATATCACCAAGAAAGAACATGAAGACCACATTTATCCCTTTGCCTGGAATTTCCAGTGTTTCCTTCCTTTCCCCATTAACAGTAAGCATTGGAGAACGTCCTTGGAGGTTGTTGGTGAAGCCTCTTCAACAAATCGATGGTCTTCATTGTAAATCCACGTTGCATTCTGTTCCATCCCAAATTCAAGGAAAAAGATTCTGGCAACTCCGGTTTTTCTACTCATTAAATCCTCCAAGCAAATATTGAACAGTTCATCAAACAGGTTGAAAAAATCAAAATCAAATTGAAACACATTCAATTCCATTGTTATCAGCCGAATTTGCTTTTTGAGGTTTTCCACTTCCTCTAGTGAATTCTTCTGTTCTTGGGCACTCTTGACAAGGAAAGGTTCTTCTTTAAGGTCTTCAAGGTCTTTCTCATTCATTTTTAAAGTAGTTGATTGGATAGAAGCATGGAAGGTATTCATCATAATGGTCATTTGATCCATCTGCTTTGACATCTGTTTTGACAGCTGTTCATACTTTTTTGTGATTATCTCATTTTGCTTAGCAAACATGTCTTGAATTCTTTTCTCATTATTTACTTCTTGCAAGGGTTCTTAGGATTTAGGTGTCGCAGGTATTACTGTATGCACTGATGGTTGATGTTTTATTTTGGCAAGTCTTAAAAATTGATTTTCCAGAATATGGGTAGGTTAATAGTTCGTGTTGAGCCCAATCGCTAAAAAATTCCACAAGAAATCCTCAAAAGAGAGCTTAAAAGTGAGTTTTAAATTTGAAGTACCATCAAGTTTGTTTTTGGACACTCTAGGTCGATATGCAAACAGGAAGTAGGAAGTCGGCAGGAAACTGTGCAGCCACGGACCTTCCGTCGTCCTCTTTCTGTAGTTTTTTTAATGGCAAACCTTTTAGTTGATGCACCAGGGGGATTCACTTCCGGTCTTATAGGCTTCTATACTTTCCGTCTCCCTGTTGCCGGCAGGCGTCTTGCAATAGAGTAGTATTGCTTCCTAGAGGTCTTCCGGCACTTCAAAATAGATCTTGGAGACGTGGCAGGAGGACCTTCCCGGCCAGGAAAAGGTAGTGTGACCAAAGGGAGGGAGGATTTTATTTCTCCCTTCCCCTCAAACATCACAAACTCTGATTGGTACTTGCCACGTCTGTCAAACAGTTCAGTTGTTTAGTCTACCCCCAGATCAACTTGATAGAGTCCTTGCCACTTTATCTGATATCTTATTTTAGCAGAAAAGTTTTTAAATGATGGGGGGGAGAGTGCAGAGTTCCCAGTTAATTCTGCCAATCAATTCAGCCTTCTATTCCCGGTAAGATCAAAATAATTCTTGTTACTCACTTAGATTTCGGAGGGTGAGGTCTTTCTTCATTAAAATAGTTCTTAAGATGGTTATAGGTAATGGAGGTCCAAGCCTAATGTCAAAGAAAACGCTTGTGGCGATGCTATCTCCTCTCGATGCCAGCGGGGACAAACATCCACACCTCCGGTGGGCTTTAAAAAGCTCCCTCAGAGAGTATGGGAGTCACACCGCTTTCTTTGGGCTGCAGAGGAATTCCTGTGTCCCGGTCCACTATTTAGAACCAGGTTGGTGTGCAAAAAACACACCAATTCAAAGCGTTTCTTGGATTCCCTTGGGAGCTCTCCCAAGGGATGTGTGCTGGGATCAGCTCATTACCGGAAGTGTCTCTATTCCCTAGAATTCAATTCCCACAGATTCCTATCTACCAAACCCTCAAGGATGCAATGACCTCTTCCTCCCCCAGTGATCTCCATTTCTGACCTCTACACCAGGACAGCCATGCTAACCCAAGACTTAGACCAGGCACTGTGCTACGCTGACTGATCTTCGTGTTATGCCAGTGTAGGTGTTTAGATGCCACCCTCAACATTTTCCAGAATGGCCTTATAAATGTGCCCTTAAATATTTATATAGTATGAATTCTATTGATTCATATTGAGAGCTGGACCTTTTTGGCCTACAGAGGGGCTGACTACAATTAGCCTAATAACAGCGAAGACTCCGACTCAATTTGTTCAGTGCCAAGTGGCTTTATTGTAGGAAAATCACACAAACAAGCTTCAACTCCCAAGCAAAGCCACTGATAACAGGGTTGGCCTTTACATAGTCACCTGATTAGCAAACAAAGCAGGTATAGCTACCAGTACTAGCTGCGTATGGGAAGGTTTGGCAGGGGGAATGAGGTCAGGGACGCTCATCTCACTGCACGCATCCCTTGACCCACGTTTCAGTACCAACTTCAGGATACTATAAACTGTTGGGGCTCTATTTCCCTTGCCATTCTGGGGGAGTGAGGATGCAATGAATTAGTATGAGAGGAAGTGCTTTTTTCTCTGATTGTAGTTAATCCCCTAGTAGGCTTCAAAGTACTCAGACCTCTTAAAAATTTAAGACCTAGACTAGTGAGGGAAGAAGGAAGAGGGCATCTCTCATGGCCCGTACATTCTGATCTGAATCACATATACACACAGTATACTATAAACTATTTGGGGCTCAATCATACCACTTTGACATCTCCTTATTTTCTCTCTCTGAGGTTTAATCACCCTCAGCACTTAGTAGCTGGGGCAGGAGGGCATGCCCAGTGCTTGGGAGGCTGCTCTGGGAAAATTTACAATCTAATTTTTTTTTGCATATCTGGAGAATCCTCCAACTATGTTTCCTCCTTTTGTGACTTTGTAACCCCATTTCATTGTCCCACTGACAGGCAAAGGACAATCAATATCACTGCTGAAAGGATTTATTTTAAATTAATGCACAATTGGGAACTGTGGACAATTTTATCAAGTATTCTTAGAATGGCAATGCCGTAATAAAAATCTGTTCTGTACTGAAAGGATTCGAACGTGAACAGAACCATGCTGGATCAGATCAAGAGTCCGTACAATCCAGCATGCTCTTTCCCACAGTAACCAACTAGATGCTGTCAGAAAGGCCGCTAACAGGATATCAAGGCAATAACTCGACCCCACCGCAGCAACAGCTGTTAGTGACAAGCTGCCTTTGAACACGGAGGCTCCCATCACCACAGCTGGCAGCTGATGACAAGTGGGGACTCAAGAGCAACTCACAGGGGAGGGGAAACTCCACCCACGCTTGTCTCCACATCTTCCTATGGCTTCTTTCTCTGTTTTGCTTCT
Organism: Euleptes europaea; assembly: GCF_029931775.1. Classification (NCBI taxonomy): domain Eukaryota; kingdom Metazoa; phylum Chordata; class Lepidosauria; order Squamata; family Sphaerodactylidae; genus Euleptes; species Euleptes europaea. Next base: position 75,208,210 of record NC_079312.1, on the reverse strand, counting down.
GCATCCTGTGTCCTGCTTTCCCCCCTCCCTCTTTTCTTCCCTTCCTTACCCACTTGCAGCACTGCTGTCATCTCCCCAGTAGCAGCAGAACCTCACTCCTCCTCCCCACCTCCTCCTCCCTTCTCCACCACTTTCAGTCACTGCCTCACTTCCTCCTTCATCTGCCTGCCTCCCTGTAGTTCCCATTGCCTTTGCCTGTTTCTTGTGTTGCTTAGCAACCCTCAAAATGGTAGCCAAAATTTGGTAACTGGTTTCTTATCACAAGACCTTGTTTTTCCCCCTCTGCAAGGTAAGATTTAATTTTTTTTCAAAATCCCCAACTTTTTTCTTTTTTTGATTTTTGTAAAAATCTTGGGGCTGTCCCGTTTGCAGAAACATCCTACCGAACATGGCCTTATTCTGCAGATTTATTTTACAACATATATATCCTGCCTTTCTGCCCTTTCAAAGGCCACCGATGTAAGACCATTTTTCAGAATTACATATATGAGAGGCCTAAAGAGCCCCATGTCTTTCTTACTATAGAAGAAAACAAGACGGTCGGGATATATACGTATGCCTGAGAACACAACTAAGCTTCCATATACTAAATCAGACCATTGGTCCATCAAGGTCAGTATTGCCTAAGACTGGCAGTTGCTCTCCAGGGTCTCAAGCAGAGGGCTTTCATATTGCTTACTACCTGATCCTTTTTTTTACTCAAGATGGCAGGGATGCTCTACCACTTAGCCACAGCCCATCCACGTGTGTAGGTGAGAGAGAGACAACTGCAGCGCAAATTATTCTACTACTACTGAGGCCCCCAGTGTGGCACCCGCTGATTCCTTTCCTGGTACCCACCAAGTTTTTTTAGAAAGTCAGCAGGGCTAGGTGGGACTTTTGCCCATTAGGGCTGCTGATTGGCCACTGGCAAACTGATTCTTTGTGCACATTAAAAAAAACATGCTTCATCATCAGCTGCCACTACAGCACAAGGTAATCTTACTGAAGGTAAGCTGTGTGTAAGCACAAAAATATTTTTAACCAATACGTTCATTTAAAAAGGCATCCTGTCATGTGGAATGTCTGCCTGAAATGTTGAAGAGTTACTATTTGAATTATGCATGACCTCACTCCCTGACATTTTGTGGTGGGATCTGTGTGCTGTGGCAGCCATTTTGTGGTTGCGCCCACTACCCTATGTCAGAATCCAAAGGTGCCCACAGGCTGAAAAATGTTGGGAGACCCCTGCACTAAATGCTATCTCTCCTATCAGTGGAATAAATCATGGTTGTGTGTGTGTGTGGGGGGGAGTATTTGGTTCAGATTTACTGTAATTGGCCTCAACCCCAGTTTGTCATTTTATAGAAAGATATATGTAGAAAGCAAATATAATTTAGTAATTGGCATTCCGGGAAATACCATACATTTTGGCTTTGGAAACTTTTGCTACATGCTGTGAATCCCATCTAGTTTCGCATATTCTCCAGTTCCTTAAAGGAATTTGCAATAGGATAAAAAGCAGTAGGAACCTCAGGAGGAAACTTCCATTACTCCATAGCTGTTAATGCATTCTTGGAACTTACACACAAATGCAGATCCCTCTATTCAGCACAGGCAATAGTGCATAGCTCTCCACATGAAACCTTTTCTGCTCCCTCAGAAAGCTGCACTGGTAGGAGGAGAAGACACTCCAAGAGCCCTTCCCTGTGCTGGTATTGCTGGAATGTCTTGGCGGGGAAATGTATGTGTGCATCAGTGTGCAGAAACATTTATGTGAAATAATCAGATACAAACTGTGATTGTAGGATTGCCAACCTCCAGGATTGCCAACCTCCAGGTTGTGGCTGGAGATGTCCCACTATTACAACTGATCTCCAGGCGACAGAGATCAGTTCCCCTGGAGAAAATGGCCGCTTTGGCAATTGGACTCCATGGCATTGAAGTCCCTCCCCTCTCCAAACCCCTACCTCCTCACGTGCCACCCCAAAAATCTCCAGGTATTTCCCAACCCGGAGCTGGCAACCCTACAGTAGGCTTTGACATACATTACTTTCAGTAAAGGATAGGTCTATAACTGGGAGATAAGGTGGCAGGAAGACAGGAGTTTTCTGACTAGGGGTTTTACATTCACCATACTAGCCAGTAAATGCTTAGAAAACGAATGATGCGCTGGTGCACTAATAGCCTTGCCTCCTGCTTCCCCCTCCTGTGACCAGCTCCTGAGTCTAGGAGGTAGGTGGTGATGCCTGAGAAACTTTGGTTTTTGCCATGTAAAGTTATGTACTTCTACGACAACAAGGTGGAATTGGGAACACATTCAAACCAAGACATCCCTATTTCTTAAAAAGCCTGAGAGCAGGACATTTTTACATTTCATAATAGTTTCAACAGACTAGGAGATAGTTAGCAAAACCACAAACGTTGTAGACTAGATGGATGTGGAACTTTGTGGTGGAAGCCAAGAAAGTATCTAAATGCAAACTGCAAGTGACATTTACTAGATTGCGTAATTATAAACACAAGTACATATTATTGCTTTATATATTTTCCTATGTAATATGTTTTAGGGATGAGTATAGTATCACACTGTCTTTGCTTAAAAGCTATCCTTCTCACACCATGTCTGCATCTTGCGAGTGGAAAGTAGTGTTCAGGAGAAAGCCAAGTGTGCATCTGCAATAAGCATGCACATGTGTATGTGAATGCTCACATGTTGACTGGAAGAGATATGCGGCTAAAGTGACAAGATTGATGCGCTACATACTTGTTACATGTGCTGCTCTCATGAGAAAATAAGTATATGCCCTGTAGAATTGTACTTTTCTTTCAGATAAAGTGTGCATGTACCTGCATGTATGAACACTCAAGGAATTTCTATTCTTGGTGGTGTATCAGTGATTCCAAGATGACTTTTTGTTGCATCGTGGGCCCTCCCAGCCACTATAACATCGGCACCTAAATTCTTCTGCCATCTTGCTTTGCTCCTCTTTTGTCATGTGACCGGTCACGATGAAGCGTGGCTCTGCCGGAGGCTTCTTAATAGTGAAGCTGGTAGGACTGAGGTGCAGAAAAGCTTCGGGGTGGCTCTCCTGCCGCATACAGCGTCCATGACTGAAACACACTACCTGGCTGCACATCCTGGCACTGTTGGTCACGTTTATAATGTAGTGACCGAGGAGAGTATCCACGTACTTCTTCACGTGAAGACAAGCTTCCTAAAAGGAGTCCAGAAAGAGTTAGCTTGAAAAAGAGTAATGCTATACTAGTCTGCAAAATCCACATTACTTCAAGAGACATCTGTAGGACAAACTGTGTAAGAGCATCCATGGGAGGATTTCTATTTCCATTCCCTAATTTGCAAGCCTTTGCTTCAGTGCCTCAAGAGTCACTTGCAACGTGAGATTCACACATGATCACAGTAATAACCACAAGCCTGGCCTGATTATGCAAAAGGATAACCACGATACGGTCCCGTCCGGCAGCTGCATCAAAGATTTTCTTCTCAGCCTATACACTTGGTAATAAGCAAGTTATCACAGTGATAATGTCAGTCTCAAACATTCTCTCCTCCACTCTTTTTTTTGGGGGGGCGGGGAGGAGAGATGTTGCACATCCTGCCTGACAAAGAGTTCTGGGGAACTCAACTGCTTGCTCACAACTTTGGAACATTTGTGTTCCTAATGAAAGGAACGGAACACCTTATAATCTTTACTATATTTATTCAGATCCACACTCATCCACAGGGCTCATCATTGATGAACAAATGGAGATATGAAACATATGCACTGTGCAATAAAAGGAGCCTATAACCAATAGAATTCAGAATCTAGGTCTGGTGTGTTTTTAGCTATCATTCAAAAACCCCTAAACAATTCTTCTGGATTCAGGTGTACTCATACAGATGCAAGCATCAGCTTCTGAATGCAGTAGACTGCAGTGCAATCCAAAGTATGTATATGCAGAAGGAAGTCCCATTGACCCCAGTGGGACTTACTCCCTAGTAAGTGTGCTTAGGATTGCGGCCTGTGTATCCTCCTTCCCACCCCTGATCTTCTTTATCACTTACCTGAGAGCAGCTGAAATTTTCACTTCCCCACAAGATGACCCCTGCAGCACCTTGGGAAGCACTCTCTCCAATGGTGTGGACCAAGTCCTCCTGTAGGATAAGCAGATGTGGTGGTGGTGATGATGATGGAGAAAGAGAGAGAAATATGTTTAATATCTGGAATACCTACGCTTTGGTCCTATACAGTAAAGTCTATGCAGTTCTAAGCCCGCTGAAGTCAATGCACTGTTAGACGATGCTACTGCTAATGGGCAAAGACAGCAGTCTTTTGAGAGTCGTTACCCTAAATTTGCAGAAAAATCTGTTTAGCATTGGCATGGTCCCGATCCAAGGACTTAGGTATCTGCAGATGGGGGCCCATGTTGCTAACAGATATATAGATTAAGCAATACAACACAATACCTTTATTGGCATCTTGAAGTAATAAAACACGCCAAACAGCTGGCGAAGATAGGATTAAAATCATTCTTATGATTCATTAGTAATGATAATTTATCAATTAAAATTAGTTTATATAATACTTGAGCTCTCTTGACCCAGATGGTCTTTGGGGACTCTCTCAGAGAGGGCTGTAGCTAAAAAGGAGGCTACTAGAGCAGTGAGGTTACTATCCTGATCTGCTAAAAGGAAGCTGTGACGGCCTTTGATAGTTTTGCCACTGAAAATCTATAAAACCCCTTAGGACCCTATAAGAAACCTTATAAAAGACTAAGCATGACATGTGTTGAGAAGGTTTCCTGCCTTAGAAGCTTGAGAAGAAACTTGCCTTAGAAGAATACAGAAGTGTATTCCATAGTACTCTGGGAACATTGCCAGAGGAATAGATAAAACAACACCTGCTCCAGAAGGGAAAAAGTAGTATTGTAGTAGAGATAAGAGGCAAGCATCAGATATGGTTACATATCTGAGAAAGGATAATGTTGTCACAACTCACACCTCAATGTGAAATACAATTTCCCCCAAAAATATGCTGATGCATGAAGAATAATCAGATTATCTACATTATCAGATGTAGAAGGGGCAACAACACATACTGCAGATGTGTTGATAACATAGATCTGAAGTGTATATAAGGCGGAGCAGGATAGCCAGTACTTCAGAATGTTGTTGCTGGGCAGACTGCAGCTGCACAGACACAGCATTTCTCCATCTCAGAGATGTAAATGCTGAGATGTAAAACATTGAGATTCTGATCCTTGCGTGGACAGAAGTTCTCTGAGGTATCTTGGAGTATCAAGGTCTGGATATTTCAACATATCTTATAATATTCACAGTCTTCTTGTGAGACTGCTCTATTCCTAGAAGAGGATGGAGACCCTTAGAATTCTTATCCTTTGAATAAGAATCTAAGTGCAGTGATCTTTCCATAAATTGGAACATTGAGAGTCCATTGGATTAATGGATTCTTACAAATTAAACCTATTTGGCTTACCAATGCTAAAGAACATCCTGAACACAGGACTAATAGATAGACCTCTGAAATAGTGTCAGAAAGTCCTCTACTTAACAGAGGGACTTCTGAACCTCCTCAGAGTAGAGACCAGAGATATTCCTGAAAGAAACAGAGACTCTCTGTACTCTATGAGACATGCACAATGCTGATACATTGTACAGCGCATACACAGATTTGAAACATCAGTTCACATACAAAACTCCCTACAATTGGCACTGCCAGAGAGACTTTAAATAGCTTTAAGCTAACACATTGTATTTATATATTCAGCAATGCTGTCTAATACTAAAAGGAACATGCATAGCATGTACATAGACAATGCCTGATCTTAATGATGATCAGAGGTCTTCTTTATAGCTGAGAATACTGATAGAAGTCTTTAAGGATTCAAGACTTAGAAAATACAGATACTTTAGGATGAATTCATATGTTCTTATAGAACTTATCTACGTAGAGGTTTGCAGATGACATAGCAAGGTTTATTGTCTTCTGTATGATGTTTCGAATGATTTAAGTTAGGATGCTTCTAACCTAATCTTTTCCCAAAGAATTAACCATATTTTGACAGGATTTCTGTAACTATTATATCCTGAATGAAGGTGCATTGCACTATTGATACTTTATGAGGTATATTCTGACTTAAATACTCCTTTATGGAGGCATAGAGATTGTGAATGATTACTTGCTACTTCTTGTTACATAAACATGTTTAAGACTAATGATGTCTAGCCTTATATAATATGTTAAGACTTTGCACTAAAAGCATATATTATATAATGTAAATAAATGTGTTTTTATTATTCTTATACTCTTGTCCAGTATTATAAATTTATTGGAGTGTTCAAGAGATGTCCTAGGAACTGTAACGAGTTTCTAGGAACTGTTGATTCCGGTCTAGTGGTGTCTCGCTGAATAAGATAACATATTCCTTCTCAGGAAGGGGTCCTTTCTATGAGTGTAGGCACTTAACGGCCCGAACCGCGACAATGCGAGTCATATCCCTTTTTGATCTTATATATAAAGCACACACCAAAGTACACTCCACTGAAATCCATGGGAATTACTTCCATGCAACTTTTTTGTCTTAAATGCATGCTCATTTGTGAATACTTCTCATACATTACATTGGAACACAGAGAATAGGAGTTTACCTGTGGCAGGAAATCCATCTGCGTAAACTCATACGTAATGGAAGCATAAGGTAACACTGGAATGCTGCCATTCCTTGTCCGGTCTACCATCCTGAATGCTTCCTGGACTCGATGACGGACAAACTCTAGACTTTTGTTGAGAAGTCTAATCTCCTTGGGGAGATAAATGCTTGGGTAGAGAGCCTTACTTTGGTTCCAGAGCCACTGCAATTCTTCATTTCTCTGCTTCTCAATCTCTGGACATTCCCCTGTGTAATTATCCTGTTTGTTTTCATAGTTATAACAGTTGGGGAAGCCATAGAATCCCCAGAAACCCCCAGGCCTCAGAGTTTTGCCAAGTACCAAAGTCTGTTCCATGAATGCTTGGCTGCTTTGCTCAAATTCCAGCTGGGCTTTCTTAACCACCTTGTCAGTGGGCCAGTCTGGGTGCTGCCCCTTCACCAGATCCATAGACTTATTCTTATAGATTTCCATGGAGTCCCAGTTCCGAACCCACAAAGGACGCCAGCTCTCCCAGTCAATCACTGCCAGGCCTTTGAAGCTGGTCTCTAAGATAGTTTTCTTAATGTCTTGCTGAGCCTTCCAGAGATGATCTTCCAGACTGGCATTCTGTGGAACACCCCCATAGACAGCAGTTCCATTCTCAGTATAAAATGGATAATATCCTAACCTGTTGCTATAGAAAAGGGTCATTTCCTTGCCCATGAATGATTCATTCTGGTTTATGACCACATCAAAAAACCCTAAGTTAAAAGACACGTTGTATTTCTCTTGGCATTTTTGACTTGGAGCATTCCAGACAGTGAGGAATGGGAGATCCTCGAGAAAGTAGCCTCCTCTAGTCCAAGCCACTGTGAAAATATTCAGCAAGCAAACCCATATTGTTAAACAGGCCATATTCATTGCTATTTTAGGACCTATTTCTTGAGGCAACCAGGAAAGAGCACAGTCATTTCACCCCCTTCAAAACCACCAGATTCTGGCAGGATTATGCAAACAGAAGAATAAGCCAATTCCAGCATACATGGAAGTGAACAAAGGGGAAAGAGAAATAATAACTCAGCGAGCATTTCCCCTCCTTAACTCATCTCTAAGAAGAGGAAGCTGTGACAGAGGAGACAGCAAATTCTTGCTTACTCCTTCTTCCACTCCTCTGTTTCCACATTCTTCCGGTGTTAAAGCAAGCAGCAAACAGGAACAACTGAATTCTGCAAGGACACTCAAGAAGACAATATTGGCACTAGTATTTTATTGCAGCTATTTCAATGACCATTGCAGAGAATTGTCAAAGAACCTCTCCATTGCCAGGAAGAATAGTAGTATTCCTAATCCTTCTGCTTTTGCACTTCCTTTGGAATGAGGTTTGTTAACTCCTCCAATTGAAATCCCTTTTGTTCTGACAGACCACAGACATGTCACGCTGCACTGGTTTCAGAGGTTGTATCCAAAACTATAAGGCATCTGGGAATGACATTAAAGTCTGATTCCTGTAGGGGGGAAAAAGAGAAAGGCTCAAGTGAGAATGCAGTCAAAACAACAGGGATCTATCAGCCACAATAATGGAACCATCATAGCACAATCACGGTTCTATGAAAAAAGCCCACAAGAAAAAAGCCCACAAGAAAATTGCCCACAGATATAAAAACAGTGAAATAGCTTCATTTTCATGACAAATGAAAGAATTGGCAGGGATATTAAAACAGTGACATGGCTTTAATTTCATGTCAAATAATCACCGTAAAGGAATAAAGTATATAGTTAAATAACAAATAAGAGACTTTTACAGAAGTGTGAATAAAATTAATGTGAAATGTAAGAATAAAAAATGAATAATTATCAGGTATTATCATACCAGTACAAATAGTGTTTTTCATCTAGTTATTTTTTATTAAGTAATTGTTAATGTTAATAGTTGTGAAAGTTATGTTATGGGTTGTAAAAATTATGTTATGGCTGTAATTTTTTAAAAACAAAATAAATAAATAATATTAAGTATTCAAATGTGAGTATTTTTCTGTGTGGGCTTTTCCCCGTGTGGGCTTTTTTCCATGTGGGCTTTTTTCTTGTGTGCATTTATGACCGTGGGTTTTTTTTTTGTGAGCAATTTTCTTGTGGGCTTTTTTCATGTGGGTTTTTTTCTGGTTACCCACAATCACATAGCATGTTTGCATTCACTTCACATTCATTATTTCAGTAATGCTTACAATAGCCCTGCATGGTAGTCCAGTGCCATTAGACCCACAGAACAGTGGCTCGCCAAAGACCACCTAGTGAGCCAAAGTGAGATTTGAACTAGTTCCCACACCTCACAATCACACCAGCAGGACCAACCTGGAAAAAGAGAGTTCAGACTGGAATGGTGTCTCAAGGAGACCTTTATTAACAAGGATTGATCATGTGACACTGACACATAGATGGCTCCCAATTGCTGCCTGGTACTGATATCTGTAAGTATACGGGCCGCCTAAACTCCCGGACTGGACCTGGCAACCCGATATGCAGGCACACGACTACTGTTCCAGCTGCGCGCCCGCTCCAAACGCTACTGGACGGCCGCTGCACGCTCCATTGAAACTGACACGGCCGCTCCTGCGAGCTCCGTGCAGCCAGCAGCTAGGAAACAGAAGCAAGGGCAACCTCCAGTGAACCTGAGAGACTCCATGTTCCTGTGCAGACTCTGTTCCAGCCGCAGCCATGTCGTGGAAAGCAGACAGTCATGTAGTCAGTGCCAACACCCCCCTCTCCCATTGCAACATCTGCAGCTTAATGGGCAATCAGCAGCGATCCTGATATCAGCAATGAGTCGTTCTTCCAGCTATGCAGCAGCGATCCCCAGACGTTTGCAGAGATCGCGCCTATTGTTCCAGAACGTTAATCACTTCAGCAGAGATCTCCCGGTTCCTCCCGGGTTGCAAATGGCACCACTTGTGTGCCAGCTCAAGGACTAAGTGGCAGCTGGACGGGACATTCATACATAGTAGATAAAACACAGGCAAACAGAAGACAGAACTTGAGCCTCCATACACCTTTCCTCCCATGAACTTCAGGTCAAGAGCATGCAAACAGCACCAGTCAGGGCAAAGGCTTACTAGAGATGCCTTGAGCACAACCGGGAACCCTTGTGGCGTAGTAGTTAGAGTGTCAGACTGCAGTCTGGAGACCCAGGTTCAAACGCCCAGTCTACCACAGAAGCTTTCTCGGTGACCTCAGAGTGGTCACACAGTCTTCACAGCCTATCCTACCTAACAGGGATGCTGTAGAGGGTAAAATGGAGGAGAGGAAAACGATGTGTGCCCGTTGGGGAGACAGACAGGGTAAAAATGAAATCAATTCTGTGAAACCGTGGGTGTTAATTATTCCGCACATTATGCAATCAAACCCCCCCACACACGCACAAGTTCGAAATCCAACTGACATTGCAAATTTAGGGAAAGATACAAGGTCTCTCTCTTTTTTTTACAAGTTATCTGTGGACATCTGCCATTTGTTTGCACAAAGCGCAACAGTGAACAGACAGCAACAGATGCATAGGAACAAGCAACAAAGAGAGATAGAAAGGTGTGTTGAAGTTTCGTTGCCTGACCACTGGAAACCCCAGTCAGTAATATGATGATTTCTGATCATTTAGTAGGTACTAAATCCAATTATTTCCATTGTTAACCTTTCCAGGGAATTTATCACATTGACAAACCACTTTTTTCTCCCTTCATTTAATCTATTGTTTAAAATTCTCCTCCTCCCCCCTTTTACAGATTGCTCAAGCACTTAATCCTGTCTGTTAGTATTCACAATCACAAGACCAACTCAAGTGAAATCATCTGACTCTTTCCCCATAAGACTGTTAATCATTAACAATTGCTGACAATCCATCATTCGGAGAGCGAGATTTGCATCACTGGAAGTCTATGAAACAGAAGAAAACAAGCTCCTCTGATAATAACACTATATCAAAAAAGTGGCACAAGAATATACCTATGTAAAGAAAAGCAGGGAGGGGTTACAAAGTTGGCTCTGGCCATTGAGATGAACAAACAATGACAGTTTGGGGGTACTCTTCGATCTACAGATGAACACACACACCCCAAACCTTGTCTGTGGGGCCTTTGGTCAACTCTGTAGCTTTTCCCTGAGAGGCATGATTTGGCCAGAGTTGTTCATGCTCTGATCGCATCCAGGTTATTGTAAAGTGGCATTTGAAGACAGTTCAGAAGCTACAGCAGATACAAAATACACCAACTGCATTGCTGATCAGCCACATATATAAGGTGTGACCTTTGCCAGTTTTAAAAGACCCACACTGGCTGCCAATTTACTTTCAGGCTCAGATTAAAAAATGGCTTGGAGCCAGCATATTCAAAGGATCACTTGCTCCCATATTAACCTGCCCATCAATTGTGGCTATCTTTGAAAGCTCGGCTCCAAGCGTCCCCCATCTGGCTGTGAGGTACGGGGCTTTCTATTATTTGACGCCGCAGTTCTGCAGCGCCCTCCCCAGTCACCTGCCTGGCACTCAATCCTTTAAGTTTTCGGTATAAGGTAAAACCATTTCTTGAGGCCCAGGTTTACCCCCAAGGTCCCCCCTCACCTGCAACGCTTCACCTTGTATTCGGTTGTTACACAGACCTTGTTTTCGTACTGGTTCTTCTGCAGAGTCCGCACTTCGATTTTAAAGCGCTCTGCTTTTACACTGGCTGTTTTTAAAAGCACAATGATGAGCGTTTTATGTCGAAATGCTTTTGCAGCTTTTGAAACCCCAAATGAACACTTGCCCAGCGAAGCGCTCTCACTCCGGCAACAGCTTGAGCCTGTCTGGGACAACCGGCCGACCTTTTCCCCCTCCTCTCGCCTGGGGGGGGGGGGTGTTTCTCCCAGGAAGAGGGGGAGGATGGGGAGGGGGAGCGGATGCGGGAACAATCGCTCACACTCAGCCAAGGAAACAAGTCAGAAAAGCCACTCACCGGCTCCCGGGGAAGCGGAACGCGCCCCGACACCGTCCCTTTGCCCGAGCTTCTGGCCGATGGGAAAGGAGCGACGGCGTCACTGCCAATCCCACCTGGGGCGGGTGGGCTGCCAGTGCCAGCTCGGTCCGCGCTCAGGCCGCTGAAAAAGAGGGGCGCGGAGGGAATCGGCCGGAGAGATCTGGGGCGGGGAGGCGCATTGGAAACATTTCCCAATTCTAGGCGGTGCAACGGCAGCGACACAGAAGCCAGGGCAGGCGTCGGTGTCGGCGCTGGACACCCCTTTCTCCAAGAGCTGGCTTTCAGATCCACCGCCTACCTTTTTTTTCTTTAGGAGCCATCGGCTCCCAGGAATGAAGCCTCCAAACGAAGGGCGAAAACGCCCGGGAGGGTTCGCCTTGGGTTTGCCGCTCTGCAGATGCGCCTTTCCCCCATCTGAGTCCTCCAAGCTCTGCACGGGGGGCTGATGGTTGAGTTCTGAGAATCTGGCTGGGGGGGCAATGCGCCTTTAGAGAGCGGCCAACCCAAGGCGAAACCTCCCGGGCGTTTTCGCCCAAAAGTTACCTAAACGCCATCCTAGCACAAGGGCAGCGCGTTCCCACCGTGCACGTGTGAAACGCTGCGCCAGAGTGGGGGGGTGGGGGAAAGGGGCAATCGGGAATCATCTCCTGATTTCACAATCTCCGCTCTGGACCTGCTTTCGATACCCATCGTTCTTGGAAGTCGAGGGCTCGCGTGGGGTTATTGATCGGCAGATGGCAGCAGGAAGCCCACGCGTTCCTCCCTCCTCCGTTTGCAGCTCCCTAGGAAAGCAGCTGGCCAAAAACCGGGTTGGTGGGGGGGGGGAAATAAACCCCTTTTCCTTCGGAGTCTGGTTTCGATTAGGCAGTCAGCCCGGCTTGCTTGGACCGAGAGGAGGGGGCGGGAGGTCTTCTGCGAAAGGAAACCATTAAACGCTGCGGCTTGTGGCGACGGGGCTCGGAGCTCGGCTGGAGATCGCGCAGGCTTAACTCTTGGCCATCCGAAACTGACGCGCCCCGTAGGGGGACATTGGCCACCGACCGCCCTCCCTCCCTCCCTCGCTCATCCGCTCAGCCGGCAGGGATCTCTGCTGGTCCCAGGCTGCCATGCTGCACCCTGAGGCATCAGTATGCAATGCTTAGACCTGCCAGAGATTTAAAATGTCATGTGGGGCGAAAACGCACGGGAGGTTTTGCTTTGGATTTGCCGCCCTCCAGATGCACGTTTTCCCCAGCCAAATTCTCAGAACGCAAAAATAAGCCCCCATGCAGAGCTTTGAGAATTCATATCCTTTAACGTTTGTGTGATAGACATTGAACAGGTACAGCTTCTCCCAGCAGGGGGTTGCAGGGGATGGAGGGAAATTGCTTAGGTTCCTTTTTCTCCTTGTCATGCATTGTTAAGGATACAGGTGCCCTCGAAAAAGAAAAGTGGCAGCTTGAATGCCAGTCTCACAAGATGGTATTTAGTAAATCCCTTGCTTAATTTAACCAGGTTCATCTCAGAACTACCACGTCTCAAGCCTTAAACATGCAAAAACGATACCTCTGAACATGGCTAAAGGTACTAGAATTTTTGAACACAGAAATTGGTAGCCCTCTTCTTTTTACACTAATACCAGTTTCATAGCCTCAGTTTCTCAGTAAAATGGAACAGCTAATTCAAGTCAGCATATTAATGTCCGTTTGGCTCAATTATACTGTGAGAACAGCTGGCCTCAATTACTAAATAATTCAGTTTGGCAAACTGGTTTTTTTTGTAATCCAGCTCCCCAAAAGATGCCAGATCAGTTTCTTAAAATGCCATCCTTGTTCGTACAATATTCTAGTAAACATCTGCCCATGCCAACAGCACATGACTCCAATCATAAAGCATCCACTGCACCCAACAGCAATCTCCCTTCACATATATTCATGCTCTTCATGGGCCTAGCCTCCAACTTGGCCTCCAAGAGCTTGGACATGTCTGTGTACACATGCATTTGCTGAGTATCTGATCATAGAGTTGCCTCTCACCTGTATGGTTTCCCTTCAAGTGCTTCAAAGGAGGGCTATTATTCCCCCCCCCCCCAAATAGGGCTACTAGTAGTTTCAGACTAGTGCAAAATATGGGAGCAAAACAGTCTAAAAACATGTGCTTTTTTTAAATTCAAAAAATTAAGTACATGTGAAGCAGGGAGATTATGTCAATTGTCATTGCTAATGGCACGCAATACTCAACAAATAGGACCACTGAAAATAACTGGAGAGGAGAACTTGCTTCAAAGAAAACATACATACCAGTCCTCCAGGATGCAATGGGTCATTCCCTCTCACGGAATTCCCACCATCAGCCCTACCTTTATCTGTCCCACTGTCCTCAGCTTTCTCTCCTTCCCTCCTCCTGCAAGCCTCCAGGAAAAGTCTGGCCAAGTTGTGCAGTGCCAGCTGCTGGGCTAAACCCAGTTGCACAGTGGGGAACCAGCAAGCTAGACCTCACTTTCCCCTCTATCCCCTTCCCAATACTTCCTCTTTCCCTCCTCCTGGCAACCTCCATATCCTCATGTTTCCATGCTTCTCTCCTTTACCCACTTCCTTCACCCACCCACCAACCTTTTATCTGCCCCCATCTTCAGCTATATTTATTATTTATTTACTTCATTTCTCCACAAGGGGATCCCAAAGCAGCTTACATCATTCTCCTCTCTTCCATTTTATCCTCACATCAACCCTGTGAAGATTAGGCTGAGAGACAGCGACTGGCCCAAGGTCACCAAATAAGCTTCTGTGGCAGAGAGGGAATTTAAATCTGGGTCTCCCAGATTCCTAGTCTGAAACTCTAACCACTACACTAGCTTTTTGGGTTGGCTGCTGTTGACCGGTAGCAAGCAGCCAGACCTGGGTGAGCAGTGCAAGTAGTGTGGTAGCAAGTTGCCCATTGGTTGTTGGAGGGCCTGGCCCGCTCCCAAAAGTTAAAAGAGCCTTGCCCCCTCCACCAGCCTTTTACTGACAGAAACCTAGGCTTGAAGGCAGGAAATAGTATTGTGGTTGCCTAGAAACCTCAACAATGGCCACTGGGATCTCCTTTCTTAAATATACAGGCATTGCTTTTATTATTTCTGCAAACCTGGGACTTTGCTCAGGTTTGTGGAAAGAGCTGTCTTGTATGTTCATGTCTCCACCGACTGGATTTACGTATCCACAAATTTGGCCACACTGAGAATTAGATATATTCATTTGTAATACTCAGGAGAGCTGTTTTTGGGTTGTTGTCTTTTTTACTCTCGTTGTATGGTTATTCCATATAGGTGACTCTGCAACAGTTTTGTACTGTTCTAAAAACTATTGAATTACTTTGGCACCAGCAGCAAATTGCTCATCTGGAAAATATTAACAAAAGTTCTAATTTCTCAAAGATTTCAACAATGTTTAAGAAAACTAATGCATAGTGAAAATTTAAATGTCACATTTAAGGGAGGTGGTACGTATTTGGCAATATTCCAAGACGGTAAGGCAATATAGCAAATACCCCGCAGCCTCTCTTAAAACAGATATTTCCTTAATGTAGATATATCATATGTCCTACCAATTCTTCTTAGGCATACTGAATGAAATAGCACAGTAGCACCCCCTGCTCCCCATACATATTTCCCCAATATTACTATATCCACAGTGCCATCCTATGCAGGTCTATGCAGAATCTCATGCTAATCTACTTTATGGAAGTTAATCTACTTAATGGAAGTACTCCCAGGAATGTTTCCTTAGTATTGTGCTTGTGAACACTCACTCTCATTTCCAACCCATATACATCCTCTTAGTGGAGAAATGACTCAGACTTGAACAGAATGGACATCTGGTGATCTATGTGTGTGTGTGTGTGGGATAGACTAAACTTTATTGTGTTGCACAAAACATTCCAGCCAGCCACTGTAGAAAAACAAAGAGGCATACAATCCTTGTCTTCCTGAAATGATAAAGGCTAGGGTGGGTGGAGGGTGGAGTGTGATTTTCACTGGACTCCCTGATGAAAGAGCTTGTAAATTGAGGTGGGTGGATGGAGAGGAACATTCTTGGCAAGCTCATCAGAGGAAAAAGAAAACCAATATTCTATGTGGGGTTAACCTCTCCTTTACCCCAAACCACTACTGGGTGATTATGGAGAGGTCTTTCCAGACACATTTTAGTCAACACACTTTTCTCTTAACACTAAACTCACATTAATGCCAACCCAGTGCCAACGATACAACATCCTGTTCCCGGGAATCAGGGAGGATAATCTTTTTGCTGGAATGGAGCCATCTTCCATGGTCAACCCTTATAGGAAAAATGGTAGAGATGCTCCAGTGCTAAAGAAGGGGAAGCCCAAATCCAACAACAGCAGTATCAATTTGAAAATTGTGTGTGGAGAGGGGAGCTGAGCCTTGCTAGCATTTAGGGGGGGAATTTTTTTTAAAGGAAAAAGGTAGCTTCTAAAGAAGCAAGGAGAACAAATTAAATAAAACTTTAAATGCAACCTTCTGGAAATACTTTAATCAAACCGAGTCATTTCCAGTTCTTACTCAGCAGATTTTAATGCAGTAGCCAGCTGCAATTGTGTCTCTAGAGAGTCACTGTGCCATTGCCACAGGTAGTACAAACCATGTGTGGTGCTTCTCCATGGTGCAGACTGTAGCTTTCTCCCTCAAGTTTAATTTGGAATCAATTTTACACAGCCCGTTAAAGAAGACGAACTGTGTGTCAGCTACAAGGCATGAGGGAGGTGGGCATTGTACAAGACCCCCCCCCCCACCTGCTGGGTGGAGAGGGTGCAATTTCTTTTATTACATACAAAGGCGTTCCTCACCCCCACCCCCCATCAAAGGTGACACAGAACCTTTTCCAGCTCTAAACATTTTAAATCAGGAGTCAGCATCCTTTTCTTTAATGAGAGATACTTCTGAATGATGAACAATATTGCAGGGTACTCTCCCCCCGCCCTCTGATGTTACCAAGTTTTGTCCTGTGTCCTAGAAAAAAAGCATGGACTAGGGAGAGCTTCTGAAAATGAAGCTAAGTAGTGCAGAGAAAAATCCTATGAAATAATAATAGTTCAAAAAAGGCTAGAGCAGATCTTTCCACAATCTTTTCTTGGGTATTCTAGGGTGTGCATGAGCTACTCTGCAGCAGCTACCAGTAGCTCCATGAGCTACCTTACCTGTTGGAGACTGCTGTCTTAATCAACATTTGCCAGACATAATAAAACTTTCTATATCTACAAGAATCAAGGACCTGTGTATAAGGCCTAAGTCCTTTCGCACTCTTATCAGCAAATGTAAGAGAATTCACAGGCTTGTTCAGTGCAGCATTCACTTGGGCAGCCTGGGAGTGGATCCATGTTTGGCCACCAAGTTTCAAGCAAGAGAATGAGTGGGAAAAGGTGCTGGTGACAGGAGAGAGGACAGGTTTTTCTCTGCTTTCCTTCAGTTGTGACCCCAAAAAGGGCAAGCTTGCTGTGCAAAGGAAAGCCCAGGTCAAGCACCCTTCCCCTGCTTAGCAAAGGAGGCTTTCTTCTCTCTGTCTCTATAATTAGATTGTTTTAGGTTGATTGTGGGCTGCTTCCATCCCTTGGTAGTGCCTTGTGAGAAGAGAAACAAGCAGAGGAGAGAAGAGGCAATGAAGAGGGAACTTTATGCCCCTTTGAATGACTCACACAGTGATCCCCTTAAGTTGAATTTCCAGTTTGATTTCCCTGCACGTATCTGAGAAAGTGAGCTGTGGATTACAAAAAACTTATATTGAAATAAATGTTCTTGGTCTTGAAGGTGTCACAGGACTGTTGTTTTATTTAGTTGTGCTGATTGCAGTCACTTTTTAGGGGTGAAGAAGGGCCTTTTGGTGCAGCTGTGTGGTGCAGGAACGTAGTAAATTTAGGAACAGCTGCTTCTCACCAGGGTGGGAACTCTGAGTATTTTGAGATTTTGTGATGTGTGAACCCAGGCACTCCTTTCGTGGTTAGGATTAGCTTCTCAGAGCAAGGTCTTTTTCCCAGCACTAGAATCCAAGCTGTGAGCGATCATGGATCGGATAGCTGATAGACAATTACTCTGTGGCATTACTGAGCCAAAAGAGAGGGAGGAGGAGGAGGGAGGATAAACTTGTCCTTTGTGCGATCATTGGCACTTGCTCTGTTGATAGGGTTGCCAGGTCCCTCTTTGCCACCGGCAGGAGGTTTTTGGGGTGGGGCCTGAGGAGGGCAGGGTTTTTGGAGGGGAGGGATTTCAATGCCATAGAGACCAATTGCCAAAGTGGCTATTTTCTCCAGGTGACCTGATCTCTATTGGCTGGAGATCAGTTGTAACAGCAGGAGAGGTTGGCAACCCTATCTGTTGATCTTTAACTCTCAAACCCCCAAGGCAATGGAATCTACCTTCTCTCATCACTGGTCCCACAAGCGTCTTTGTTTCACAGCATGACCCTGCCATAGGGTTGCCAACCTCCAGGTGGTGGCTGGAGATCTCCTGCTATTACAGCTGATCTTCAGGCAACAGAGATTAGTTCACCTGGAGAAAATGGCCACTTTGGAAGGTGGACTCTATGGCATTTTACCCCATTGAAGTCCCCCCTCCAGAAACTCCCCAGCTCTGCCCCCAAAATTTCCAGGTATTTCCTAACTCGGAGCTGGCAACCCGAACCTGCCATGAGCAATCCTCTACTCTGGAAGAAGCTACCTTCTCCCTAGGCCTCAGAAGATAGTGTGGGCATGCTGGAAGGAGGGTTACTGAATAGATAAAAGTATCTTTTATTTGACTTAATCTAGTATTTTTAAAATTATGTTTGAACCCTCCAAAGTTTTTTGCCATTGGTTCTTGTAGGTTATCCGGGCTGTGTGTCCGTGGTCTTGGTATTTTCTTTCTTGACGTTTCGCCAGCAGTTGTGGCAGGCATCTTCAGAAGAGTAACACGGAAGGACGGTGTCTCTCAGTGTTACTCCTCTGAAGATGCTGGCGAAACGTCAGGAAAGAAAATACCAATACCACTGTCACACAGCCCGGATAACCTACATGAACCAATGAACTCTGACCGTGAAAGCCTTCGACAATTTTTTGCCATTCATTGGTAGTTACAGCAAAAATAAAGCAGACCAGGGGCAGACTGGCCATTAAAGTCACTGGGAATATTGGTGGGCTACCCTAACCCAAAGAGAGGGGTGGGCATTGCAGTAAGGGACACAGCGGCTCTGTCCAGCCTCACCTCACCTAGGGTTGCGAGTAGGTTTCAACCAAAATACTGGACAGACTTGATAAAAATTTATCGCCCTCCCCCACGTTCTTACTTCTGGAACTTACTTCTGAGTAGACCTGCACAGCAAAGTAGGTTAGGCTGAGAGCATGTGACTGGCCCATCACCCAGTGTCAGAGTCAGAATTCAAACCTGGGTCTCGCAAATCCTAATCTGACACTCTAACCACTACACCACACAGGCTCTTAGTTCAACTGTTCTTGGCAATTGTACTCTGCATTCACTTGCAAGCACATGGAGGAGGGAAGCAGAGCTCCACTCTCCTCTCCTTCTGCGACTGGCCCCAGCAGATGGTGGACTTTGCTGCCTTTTGCCACTGCTGCCTGCCGGCCATGCCTCCCATGCCCAGATCCTTTGCAACCCTAAAAATCCTGGACATTTAGATGTCTGGTATTTTCTCGGTCCCCCCGCCCCCCGGAACAGTCAGTGGGAATAATGAACTGTTTGGGACAATACAGGAGACCTGGCAACACTAACCTCGCCTGGCAGGGGGATGGGGATGTCCTGCTCAGCCTTGCTGTGGGGAAGGAAGGAGCTGCCCAGTCTTACCACAGCAAGAGATGGGGAAGTCCTGCCCTGCCCAGCCTCACCTTGCCTGATGAGGGACAGGATGGGGCCACCTCAACTTGCCCAGCAAGGGACAATATGGAACCACCAGGCTTTATCTTGCCCAGAAAGGGTTGAGGCAGGGCTGCCTCACCTAGCCTTACCTCTCCCGGCAAGGGACAGGACATAGCTGCCTGGCTCAGCCTCACTGCCATGGGATGCAGGGCTTCTGGCCTGGTCTTACTGTGGTGAGGGATGGGGCTGTCCTGCCCGGCTTCGCCTCTCCCAGCAAGGGATGCCACCTCACCTAGTTTTATCTGGCCCAGCAAGGGATGGGGACTGGGCTGCCCTACCAAGCTTCAACTCACCCAGCGAGAGATGGGGGTGCCTCACCATGGGACAGGAAAAGGCTGCCCTGCCAGGCCTCACCCTGCTCAGGTACATCTGCCAGGCACCTCCTTCTCCACTCCCTCCTTTAGAGGGCAGGGCCAGGGCAGGCTCATACGAGCTTAACTTTTTCACTTGGGAGTATCCTACGGGAACCAGCTAACTGAATGTATGATATATGATATTGTAAGATTGAATGAATTGGGGCTGAAGAAATTTTCTTGAAACAGCCGTCCCCCAGCCATTGCCTTCTTCTGAAGATTTGAATATTTATAAATAGTACCTTATGGACCTTTTAAAGAACTTTTCTACAACTACTGCTACAACAGAAAATCTTTTTGCACAAAGACTGCATTAGAAAAAGCATTGTATATTTGTGTACATAGTTGTATGTGTTCCTTATATGTATCAGTGCACTTTGGTTGATTATATGTTTAAACACGATACTTGTGTGTCCGCTTTGTACGGATATCTCTGTGCTGATTTCCAAACCTTGTGGTAATAGCGCAGGAGTGCTTTTTTTCTCTAGTTTGCTAACCTCCAGGTGGTGGCTGGAGATCTCCTGCTATTACAACTGATCCCCAGCCGATAGAGATCAGTTCACCTGGAGAAAATGGCCGCTTTGGCCATTGGACTCTATGGCATGGAAGTCCCTTCCCAAACCCTGCCCTCCTCAGGCTCCAACCCAAAACCTCGCGCTGGTGGCAAAGAGGGACTTGGCAACCCTACCCTTAACAGACAATATTTTTGTGTCCAGGCTTGCTGTTTTATCACATGATTTCCCAGAAAGCCAGAATTGTTAGTTGAATAATAATTTAGCTTTGGCTAAGAGTGAGAAATGGTTTAAGAAAGACATAGATGGCTCCTCGTGATAAATCCGAGTATAGTTGTTGACAGATATCCATGCTCTGCTGGCTGGGGGACAGGTCAGGCAATTGAAATCCAGGCCCTGTCAATACCTGGTGCATGAAAAGGCAGCAGTGTGGGGCTGCCAGCAGGGCACAGGGAAAGGCCAAAGCACGTGCTGTAGGCAAGGCAGGCTTGGCAAAGCACCACAACGAGGACCTCCTACCGCTAGGAAACTAGAAATCCTCTCCCCGTCCTCTGGTAAACGACAAGTACCTCCTTTCCCACTTACAACCCTCAAATTCCTCTCTCCAGGCTATACCTTTTGTAACAGAAAGTAGAAATTAGTTGAAACTTTTTTAAAAGCCATGACTGCCTGAGCTTAATTAATAATGTACATTTCACCTCCCGGCTCCCACCTTTTATTCAATCGACTTTTGCCTCATGCCTGAAAACCCACCTCTCCTGTGGTGTTTCAGGGTATGGCGCTTATTGTGTCAGGCAAGGGGGAGGAATAGAATGGCTTTCCTTGCTCTTTGTGGCCCACAAATCCCCCTTTTTGCCCTTTATCCTTTCCTCCCTCCGCTTCTAGCATCCTCCCCCCCTCATATCCCACACATCCCCGGACTTCTCCTTGCTCTCTCTCTCCATGCTGCAGACAAGGAATTCATTCTTCAACTAGTAATAAACTGCCAGAGGCTGCCACCAGCTGACCAGCCCTCACCTCCGGCCTCAGCCCAGCCTACTTTTCAGAATAATTATTTATGAAAGTGGCAGCAACTCATCCTGCATGGCACAGACTCCGCAAAGTACATATTTTCTGGGTCTCTCTTCCCAATGACTAACTAAAAGCCATCTTCAGGGGTTTGCCTCAATATTTTTATTGCGGCTACAGAAACCCCAGGCGAGGCTCATCTTCATCTCGTCAATGCAAAAAAACATCATGAATTACATCGCCGTCTTTTGCATGTCAGATGAGGAAGAGCATGAAGGACCAAGCCTTTGAAAAAGAAGTCCTCTCTCTTTCCTTCCCTCCCACCTCTGCCACAGAACCTGGGGGTTCTGTAGTCTTTCAGATCACACTTAAAAACTTACCCTGAGCCAATTTCTACTTGAACTGGAGCACTGAAAACGCGGGGCTGTGTTCTTAGCGGTTAAAAAAACTTAAAGTAATTCTATTTAAAGCATTCATGTTATGCGAACAAAACCTTCTCAATGTGCCATGAATGAAATCCTCAAGGATCACCACTTTGCCTGGTCAGTTTATTCTTAGTGCCAAGACTCCTGGCTAATTAGTATCATAAATACCTTCTGAACATTGGCAATGTATTCATATAGTCTGTTATTCAAAACATAGTAGTACTGAAGCAAAGATTTGTTTAAAAGTTATATGCACCAGTAAGTTTTTAAATGAAAAATATATTCCATGTTAAATTTATATAGACTCTCACTTTGTGATGTCATGATCAGATCGTATTGGGCCATGGTTACTAACATAATTAGGTGGTAAAATTGCTCTGGTAGCACTAGTTGTATTAGTCTGCGATGTCAAGAGGTTGCTCATAAGTACTGACTGCCGGGTAATATTTTGACAGGCAGAAAATGGAAGAAACAAAAAGTCCCTAGCTTTAAAATTTTGTTGCACCATGGAGATGGACATGATAACTTGTTGCTGCATACAACATTCTCAAAGTCCTGTCTGAAGTTGTTTGGGGAAAATTGTAATGATCCAGCCTAGAGCCTGTGTGGTGTAGTGGATAAGAGTGGTGGTTTGGAGTGGTGGACTCTGATCTGGGGAACTGGGTTTCATTCCCCACTCCTCCACATGGGCAGCAGAGGCTAATCTGGTGAACTGGATTTGTTTCCCCGCTCCTACACACGAAGCCCGCTGGGTGACCTTGGGCCAGTCACAGTTCTATTAAGAGCTCTCAGCCCCACCTTCCTCACAGGGTGTCTGTTGTGGGGAGGGGAAGGGAAGGCGATTGTAAGCCGGTTTGATTCTCCCATAAGTGATAGAGAAAGTCGGCATATAAAAACCAACTTTTCTTCTTCTTCTAGAATGCCTACCTTTTCTCTCCCATATGAACATATGATTTGCCTTATACAGTCAGACAATGGAACCATCTAACCCAGTGGCTTTGCAGGGATTCCTGCAGAAGTCCTTTAAATTGGAGGTGCCAGGGATTTCATCTGGGACTGTACAAAGCAGATGCTCTACCTCAGAACTATGTCAGCTCCCCATGCCATCACTGTAACAGGCTAACTAGTGCCATGGAAGGAGATTATAAAACTCCATTTTGCAGAAATTGAAGGCTTGAGTCTGTCCTATGCAGCCAGTTTTAGAACAAGGGGCATATCCCTGTCACAAAGATTGCTATGTTTCATCTAGAATGAAAATTTCATGATAATGTACAGGATACTTTACTTTCTGCCAGTCCTTTCGTCCTCTAGCTGATTACCATGCTTTCTTGGCAACCATACAATACAGACCTTCTTTCAAAGCCAGGGTAGCTAAAGAGTGATAACAGTAGAATTTTCATGCTATAAACAGAATGAGAACTCTAATTCATGCTAGTGATTATAAGTACCAAAGCAGGAACGATAGTTAATCTTGACCTACAAATAAGGAGTAAGATTTGGAGTATGCAAAGCAGGCTGGCCGGCCCTTACAATGTATTCCTTAAGGAAATTTAAGCATTCATAGCATGTTTCCAAGAATTTCACAGGACTTCTGAAAGTTCTTTCAGAAATAGCATTTTTAAAAGGTTCTCCTGCTGGAACTGGCATGGCCTTAAACAAAGGCAGACTCTATCAAGTACCGTGTGACAGCAAACCAGAGACGGAACCTGACAGCTCAAAACAGACTCTAGACTCAAGAGAGGGGTAACCATGCAATCTATGTGACTGAAGAGAGAATAAAACAGGGAAACTCTTTCTACTTCAGTGTCTTGAATATATGGGAATGTGTGCAAAACCTTTTTCCTTGAGCCCCAAGAGATTGTGAAAGACTTTATACCTAAAAGTAAGGAGGGGGGGTGGGATGTGCCTGCTCCTGGGAAAAAGATTTAAGAGGAAAGAAGCCATGGCATAATGCCATGCTGTAACCTACAACCAGCTCATCAGTGGGCTACAATTTAAGCAGGGAAATCAAACACATCTGGCATGTGCCTGCATGAGCTGTGGCTGTTGGCAGATACTAATAACACCAGAATATTTGTACTTATGACACTTGGAGGACTCACTGCCCCCCTAACGAAAAATCATTACATTTTCGTTTGTTGGCTCTTTTGTGGCACTAGGGGGTGCTCTCCTAAAGGATGCAGAGGAGCCACAAGACACACTATCCCCTGAGTCAACACCGACCCTACTACAATAGAAGCTGTTAAGGGGGATTTGTTTTAAAAGCTAGCAGGGGAAGGGGAAGGGAAAATAAACCAGCCCATGTTTGTACAGAGAGGCCAGAAGATCATTACTAAAATTGCCCCCCCCCCCCGCAATAATAACAACATCCTCAGGCTCCCTCCGAAGCAGCTTCTTATCTAAGCAGACTTGAACTTCTAGCTTCAGCAAGCTATGCCGTAGGGAGAAATAAAAGGACAGCAGAACTATTTGTTGTTACCCAGTCGGGGATTGAGGGTACAAGCCCAAATAAATAAACTGCTCCACAGTTTCAAGGCAGAATGGAACCTGGTACTGGCAAGCCAAATAGCAGTCATCCATTGTCTGAAGTTGGCCCTTGGACTGCCTGTTATCAGTTACCATTACAGATCTGCTATCCTTTTCCCAACAGCACCAGACAGAGAAGCTTAACTGGTCCAGTCACTGCAACAGTTTAAGATTTTAGAAGGCCCACTCTAGTAACTTTCTTTTTACAGAAGTATCTTTTTGCCTCTTATACACTTTTGGACACCCTTCTAAGTGGCCGTGGGCTATATATCTTAAAAGGACAACACAGGAAAAACAAACTGAGGGGCAGCCCTTAACAAAAACACCCTGAGTTGGCCTTGGCTAGCTTAGGAACTCTTCTACTGTAGAAGCAGAGACAGGCACATTCCTGAAGCTCTGGAGTTTTAGGTGGCTCATATTACTTCTTACTATTTTCCTGAATTTCTACAGGGAATTGTGCTGTACTGTGAAGCAGCAGTCACCCCCACATCCAAGACAAAAGATAACTGCCTTTCTTTATGCCCGGAACTTTATCTTATTTTGTACAATATTTAAGGACCAGAGTTGTTCATGGAGCAGCAGGCTAATTTCTCTTTTTACTTTATTCAGGAGAGCTCATGAAGAATATTTACTGGTTTGAAGAATGTGTACTGTACATGTTCATTCCTGCCTTGCTTACTAGCAGCCCTGCAGCTCAAGATTAGCCCCTTGCTGTCAGAGACCCATCTTAGGTGAAGTAACAAGGGGTTGTTTCAAAAAGCAACCTCCCATTTCTTCTGCAGCAGATTCCTGTCTTAGACAACAGCAATGGATTTGTGAAGCATTCCCCCCCCCCTTTTCACACCATGAATTTTTCTTTGGAAAACCCTTGCCCAGTGTGTTAGCAGAGAAGAGGCTAAGGAGCTCTACAGCTCAGCGTCTCAGCTTATGAGTTCCATCTGTAGCATTTGGCAGCCAGACTATATACAGTTCTGTCTGAAAACATAAAAGTGGCTTCTGGTGGCAGCAGTGGGCAGAATGAACCTTCTGGTTAGCTAGGTCTAATACAGCTTCCTATATCCTCATTGTTAATGATCATGGGCTTTATGAAGAACAAAAAACCACAGACTTTATGGCAGCTCTCAAGTAGCCAGCAGTTTTCTCCTGCTTAAGCATTCACCCTACTCCCATAGTCGGCCAAGCAGGGAACACTACCCTTGGTTCAGAACCTCAGATAAAAGTTCCAAGCTGGACTTCTATAAACCCCCCAACTCTGTCACTACATTTGGAAATCACCAAATCAGCATCAGCTCAGAAACCTGCAGCCAACAGAGACAGACCCATTCCTAATAGTGTCTCAACTGAGAGAAAAAAAACAAAGCAAGTCCCTCCAAGAAAAAACACACCATAAAAGGTTATTTTATGTGTGCAAAAAGGATCTAGGGGTCTTAGTAGACCAAATATGAGTCAGCAGTGTGATGCATTAGCTAAAAAGGCAAAAGCAATTTTGAGCTGTATCAACAGAAAGTATAGTGTCCAGATCATGTGAAGTGATGGTATCACTTTACTCTGCTCTGATTAGACCTCACCTAGAGTATTATGTTCAGTTTGGGGCACCACAATTTAAGAAGGATGTAGACAAGTTGGAACATATCCAAAGAAGGACAACAGAGATGGTGAGAGGTCTGGAGACCAAGTCCTATGAGGAAAGGTTGAAGGAGTTGGGTATATTTAGCCTGGAGAGAAGATAACTGAGAGGTGATATGATAACCATCTTCAAGTACTTGAAGGGTTGTCAAATAGAGGATGGCACTGAGTTGTTTTCAGTTGCCCCAGAAGGTTGGACCAGAACCAATGGGTTGAAATCAAATCAAGAGTTTTCAGCTAGGAACATTAGGAAGAACTTTCTAACCATTATAGCAGTTCCTCAGTGGAACAGGCTTCCTCGGGAGGTGGTGGGTTCTCCTTCCCTGGAGGTTTTTAAGCAGAGGCTCAATCGCCATCTGTCAGCAGTGCTGATTCTGTGACCTTAGGCAGATCATGAGAAGGAGGGCAGGAAGGTTTGCATCCATGTTTGACTCTCGTGGCCCTTTCTTGCATGCCCAGGGTAGTGTCAATCACTACTTTGGGGTCAGGAAGCAATTTTCCTCCAGGCCAGATTGGCCAGGGATCCTGGAGGTTTGGGTTTGTTTGTTTTTTTGCGCCATCTTCTGGGTGTGGAGTAGGGGTCACTGGGGGTGTAGAGGGCAGGTTGTTGTGAATTTCCTGCATGGTGTAGAAGAGTTGGACTAGATGACCCTGGTGGTCCCTTCCAACTCTATAATTCTATAAAATTGGGCCTAGTGTTGGGTGAACTGAAAAACATGTTAGCAGAGAGTGGCTGATCCATCTCTTTAGCCCTCCTGTGCCACAAGCCTCGTGATAGCAAAGACACTCAAGTGAACTGATCGCTCCTGTCATGCAACCAACTCCCACCGACTGAATTACAATGAGCTGCAGGTGCTGCTAAGCAACAGCTCCTTCCTTCTCCAGAAAGAAGGGCTAGATAGAGCGCAAGAGCTGAAGGCCAGGCAGGAGATGGCATCTTTGTAAACAGCAGAACTTGGATGAGGGGGAAGAGTGAACGAGTCCTACTTTATTTGATCACCAGTTTCTGGTCATACACTAGAGACCGCAAGAGGCAAGGACTTGTCAGGCAAGGGGGACCATTTGAACCAAACCAATTCGGATTTTCTCTGGCACATAACCAACACTTGAATAAAACCACAGCTCTGAGAGAAGAAGCCACTCAAAGGGCTCAAATGTCAAAATGTTACTGCAGTCTGAAGGCAAATGTTGCTTGAAATCTGAACCTCCTGCTCTCTCACTGCAGATGCCAACAGGAAAGAGGAACCCTCGGGGTTCCTGAGAGTTTATCAGGTACACAATTATCAGGCACACAATGCAAGACACCAACCGTTCTCTCATGTGTCTTTAATTCTGAGGTAAAACTTTTTGGTTTTTCCTTCAATATTCAGGGCACTGACTCAGCACCAGCCACATAGGCAGGGCACAGCATTCCCAACCCCCAATAACATCAGCTGGGCAATATTGTCCAGCCCACCCCACCTTCAGCGAAGCATACATCCCACCACAACTCATATGACTCCCCAGAATAATCCCTAGTGGCTGAACAATATTCCTCCCCTTCTCTACCCTCTATCCTAAGAGAACTCTTAAGAGACATTCCACACAGCAGCAACCTTTCCTCACTACAGCAGCTCCACCAAACCCACCACACATTTTCTAGGCCTAAGTATGCTCTAGGACTCCAGCCTTATAACTAACTATGCCCTCTCCCTCCTTACAACAGAAGAGCCAAGCACTCCCTTCCTAGTCCTGGCAGCCAAGGCCTAAAACCAATCTTGAATGCAGGCGCTTAATTCCTTCCCACCTGCCACCCTCCAAGTCCTGCTTTCCTTTGGGTAGCTAACCCTAGGCACTCTTATTGGTGGCACATTCAGACAACCCAGCAGAGGTCACCACATCAGCAGCAGGAAAGATCAGGCCACACCTCATGCCAGTCTCCTACCTCTGCCAGTCCCTAACACTGTTCTCTCTTCCAGTAGTCCACCTGTCTGTCAACAGGGGGGGAAACCCTATCAGTGGGGAGAAGGGTTTTTTTCTTTTGCCGCTTAAAGGGCCAGTGGCAAGACGGGAGAGGTAGGACAGTCACTTAAATAGGAGATCTGCTACATCACTGCTAAATAAGATATAAAAGAGAGGCTGGTGGCTCCTATTTCTTCCTTTCTGGCTACTCTCATTGCCTATCATAACCCCTTCTCTCTCACACTATGCTCCAGGAACTAGTTGGCAGCCACGGAGGTTTCAGTTAGAGGCAGCCTAATGCAAGAAGGCCAGGAGAGAGAATGTTGTGAGCAACAGGAGTCCCAGGTTACTGTAAAGGCGGGGGCCACCGCCTGGAGGGTTCAGCCGCCTCTCACATCCTTCTCCATGCCATCCCTGGTAGCAATGGCACAGGAAGTGGGTTCGTAGGAAGGCAATGTCAGCCTGGGAGAACTTCCCTTTGGCCATGAGCTTGTTGTCATCATTGTGAAGAATCTGGAAGTTGGCTGGGTTGAGATGCAGGAAGACGCTGGCATTGCTGACTTGGCGCAGGCAACGCCCATGACTGTTGCACAGAGTCTGGCTGCAGAGGTCAGCAGCTGTCGTCACATTGATGATGTAAGGACCAAGATCGTTTTCTAGGTATTTTTTAATGACCTGGCAGGTTTCCTGCAGAAGAGATAATACAAAATGAATAGGAAGCAGAGAACTTATCGAACTGGTAAAAGACCAGACCGGCAGGTGTGGCATACAATGGCACAGTCAAAAGGGGGTGGCAAAATTTCCTCCTATTCTGTCACAATCAGCAGCCAAAGAAAGTAATAAGAGATCTAAAGTAAAAGGTAAAGGTCCCCTGTGCAAGCACCGGGTCATTCCTGACCCATGGGGTGACGTCACATCCCAACGTTTACTAGGCAGACTTTGTTTATGGGGTGGTTTGCCAGTGCCTTCCCCAGTCATCTTCCCTTTACCCCCAGCAAGCTGGGTACTCATTTGACCGACCTCGGAAGGATGGAAGGCTGAGTCAACCTTGAGCCGGCTACCTGAAACCGACTTCCGTTGGGATCAAACTCAGGTCGCGAGCAGAGGTTTTGACTGCAGTACTGCAGCTTACCACTCCGAGCCATGAGGCTCCTTGATAAGAGACCTAGGGTATGTTATAATCCACTGTTACAGATTTCTTGTGCAGCAAGTAGCCCAAACCTCACTGATTTCAATGAGACTTGCCCCCAAACAAGGATGCACAGGATTTCTTCCATAGTCTTCAGATTCCTGTTCAGTAATGGAGAAGCATTACTTAGCTTAGAAAGCTGGCTTAAAACGTTTTGAGGACGGATAAAACACATTTTAGCTCAAAGACCTTCAATAACAATTTCCTTGCAGGTCTCTATTGTTGTCTCACATCTTGTAGGACGCTGCCATTAAATGGCTGTCAGACTCCAGTTATCCTGCTTCCAGAACAACTCTGCACAAAATCACCTGGAAGCAAGGGACTGTAGCAACGAGTAGTGCTATTACTCGAACCCTGCACCTCCGTGATGATAGCTCTATATACCTGAAGTTGGGATCAGAGTGGGAACAAATTCAGTTTAATCCCACAAAAGGCTGCTAAATCCTTTGCTTGGGAATATGATCCCTTAAGCTGACCCTCTTCCTTGCTACTTTCCTCCTCTGCAAGCAAAAGATCAATGAAGAGTCAAAAATAACCCTTCTCTGAACTGGAGGTCACTACATCCAAATAGACTGTGCCTGCATGTGCCTCTTCCATCAACATACTGATGATACCTCCACCACTACCCCCAATCAGCATCATAGTATACCCTCTGTTTTCCTAAGAGTCTGCTTAGAAAATTTCTAGTTGTCAACAAGAATGACCTGGAAAAGCCTCACAAAGCTCTTGATAAGAAAAGAGGTAACCTGTTAGATTAAGGATCCCATGGAAACCAGCATGGCCTAGGGCCTAGGCTCTTCTCTGTATAAGAACCTAGTGGGCAAAAGGAAGGCTATACATACCCGACTTTTGGTGTAGTCTGCATCTCCCCAGAAGATAGCACCAGCTGCCCCCAGGGCAGCACTCTCACCAATGGTGGAGACCAAGTCCATCTGTAGGGAAATATGCAGCCAGATCTATAGTTAGCATAGATGCCCAACATCAGACAATTCACAGGATGCTCTCCTCTTTCTACTACTGTTCCTTCTCAAATGACAAAAAAGCCCCTAGAAAATTACAACAATGATTTTAATGCTATAGAAGAGAGAAAGAAAATCAGCGTACTTTCTGAAGATATATGTTACCAGATGGAAACAATGCTCTTTTCAGACTAGTCAGCTAAGCAGGTAAGAGATTAGCCGGGCCAGCATATGGATGGGAGATCTTTCATGATGCTATAACAAGGGGCAATTTAGTTTCTCTAGCATGCTTTACACTGGGTTGGGGTTATTTCCCCATTTTTGTGCTCCCTGTGCATAGAATACTCCACACATCAAGCAGCAAAATGGGGAAATAACTCCCCCCCCCGGTCTGTTTTGATACAAGAAAAGAGTTTGGGGTAGAAGCAGGAGCCCTTCCACACCCATGGCAGCACTCCAAGCCCATTTGGGCACTCTTTCATTTTTTAAAGGCAGCTTTGAGGAACCCAAAGCTAACTCTTTAAGAATGCAAACATGTAGTTTGGCCCTTAGTTTAGGTTTACCAAAGGAGACGGGGGAGGGCCAATCCTTCAATCCCCAAGTGTGCAAAAGAGAGTGCGGGACTCCCAGTCCTCCAGCAAGTGATGCTCTTATGACTGAGCAGTGGTGGCAGAAATACAGAGAAAGTGGCCTTTGGTAACTCACACCACCCACCTGCTGCAACCCATCTGTCTTGCTATAGAAAGAGGAGCTGGAGCCTGGCCCCACTCTGTGTCTACATTCTAGTCCTGAGGCATATTCCAGGTTTGGGCCTGGCAACAACTGTTATCTCAAGGGGTGGGGGGGGGAGAGAAGCCTTGATCAACAAGTGCTAGAAACAGAAGGGGGCTCACTAAACAGTTTAGGGAAGCTTCCAACAAGAACCCAAAGACAAAGAATTGGAGGGACTCTTTGCTCCACAAAGGCAGTTGCATTCCAGTCTCACAAGAACTAATGGTGTCAGCTAAACTGCTGCTTTGTCAGTCCCAGTTCAAGCTTGTGATCCCTTCTAGACCAGGGGACAGAATTTATGAACCAGTTGAGACTTGTGGGCCGATGTGACTCGTTCACTCAGCGTTGCTGGACCAGAAAGCTGATTTGATTCCCACTGAGAAAGTGTCCTATCAAGTTCTTATAGTTTTTTGACATTTGCACTTTCGGGGCATCTATTAATTCAGAAAGACACAGTGAAGATCAGTGGGCAATCTCAAGCTTTAAACAATCACAAATTCTAACCACTCGGCACAAAACCAAGTGCCTTTGAATTCAGCAAGTTTGGAGTGGCTAGGCTAAGGGTGGGGGGGCAGAGCACAAGAAGGGCCCAGTAAACAGAGTTGCTCAGCAAGGCTTTGCCAGACTTTTGCCTTATACATATGCTGATAATCTTATTTGATCTTTTTATTTAAATATCGGATGGCACATCAACATATCTAGCACATTCTAACCCCACTCTTCCACCCAGGCTGTCACGCACTGTTCTCCTTTCCCCATTTTATCCTCACAACAACCCTGAGATGTAGATTCAGCTAAGAGAAAATGACTGGCCCAATGTCATTCAGTGGGTTTCATGGTGAGTGGAGACTTGAATCCAGATCCCAGTCCAGTGCTCTAACCACTTAACCTCACTGGCTGTCAGAGTATCCAGAAGAAAAAAAATTAGTTGCCTTCATGTCTGTACTGTGGAATTATATGATTCCCACAGCCTATCCATGCATACTGACTGAGAATATTGGAATAATGTTTACATGTGTGGGCACATGCACACACCCTAACTGCAGGCAAAGCAAGAACTTCTGATCCCTCTCCTCAAGCCTCAAGGAGAGCTTTCTCATGTTACTTATTTCCTTCTCTCGGGAGGG
The DNA here is from genome assembly GCF_029931775.1 of Euleptes europaea. NCBI lineage: Eukaryota > Metazoa > Chordata > Lepidosauria > Squamata > Sphaerodactylidae > Euleptes > Euleptes europaea. Next base: position 75,176,263 of record NC_079312.1, on the reverse strand, counting down.
CCCTTCAGATTTTGAATCTGGCCGCATGTATAGGCAAGTGCAGGCAAATAGTAAGCACACACAACACTGACTCTGCATCCTTGCAATCCTATATTCCCAACTTCTTTTACTACTGTGATTTCTTTCAGCCAATTGTAGGGCAAAAAAAACACCCTTTTGTTTTTTTCCATCGAGGGAAGCACTCTGCTAGATTCTGGAGGTTTTTTTTCTTTGCTCCATCTCAATGCTAGCCCATAGTCATTTTTAAATTTAGCATGCACAAAGCAGTGCCGCCAGGAATAGTCCTGTTTATTCCATTATTAGCACATCGGCCACACAATGTCCTTTTCCTTGTTCCTTTCCACACTTCGCTTCAGGCTGTACCTGGGCAAGGCTGGGAACCTGGAAGAACTGCCTGTGGGAACTGGGAAGGAGCCACCCCTTAAAAGCTGGAGCAAAACTTCCCAGCGAAACCCACAATGACACTACGAGGTGTCAGCCAGGTCGTCAATATACTGGCTTCACTTCCAAGCATATCAGAAGGAAAAGATTTCTATCTGCAGATATGCAGCCCTTGATTAACAGCATAATCTGTGGAGTGAGGGACAGAAAACAGTGTGTATTATGAACAGGCAATAGGCGTGCTGCCTAGAATGCAAGTAGACAGCCCCAAGCAAAGGAGGGGAAAAAAAATACCATGATTGTTCCTTCACTGCTTTAATTACACAGTGGCTATTTTGTAGTTAGAGACTGTTATTTTGTAGTTAGATACTGATACAGACGCAGTAAGGAGAAAATCACCCAGCTAGGCTTTTATAACAGTTTTAAGTTTTCTACCATGTTCATAAATATGCCTAAGGCAATAATTTTAGCCATTTATTTGCACTGCTTACCTTCAGAGTTTTGGTTAAACTGCATGACTTTCATGCATTAAGGATTTTTAAAAATGGCTAGCCTCTACTCTATCCATGGGAAAAAGCCAACCATATGAAAGCAGCATTTTTGAGGCCTCAGCACTTGCTTAAAAAAATGCTCAGCAGTAAAACATCTCTTGTGTGCGGTCAGAGGCCAAGCATGAAACTAAGGGAAGAAAGGATGAGAGAGAAAAGTCCTGCTTTCCACTGAGACTTGTGCCGGTGTCACGCCTATCTCTGCTTCATGAGAACAGCTTTAGATTTTAGAACTGCAGCTGCTGAAGTGGTATTGAAAGGTGCAACAGCAGCTTTAACATCTCCCCACACATACATACAACCTCTGGCAGGCCACATTACAAGGGTATTGTAATTATCCACAGTGATCTCAGGGTGCCTTTCCTGCAGGATCTCAACAACCCATCTATGAGGAAGATGTTCTTTTTAGAGAAGGGTGAAAGAATGAACATCAGTCCCACACACTCATTTCTAGGGAGAGCTCAACTTTTCCAAATAATTTGGGCTACCACAAAGCAACAAATCCCTCCCCAGTTGGCAGAAACGCAAGGCAGGAGAAAAGACAATGTTAATTCTTACCATAACATACTTCATCATCTTGAAACAGCAACTATATCCTGCTACATTAAGACCTAGGGGTAATCAGTGAGATTCTTCCTCTCCGTGGAGAGTCAGCTAGAAGTTACCTTGCAATACTGTGGAAAGCACCTTGGCAGATAGACCAACACCTGGCACAGAATAGTTTGCGGTACTGCCGCAGTTATAAATGGCTTCCCCAAAGCACGTAAACTTGTACGATCTCAGCAACAGAATTTGGGACAGTAGAAAATATCCTTACTTCTTCTGAGTGTCTCAGTGAACAACAGAGACTGTCCACAAGCACAATTTGCAGAATTGCATCCAACTTCTCTAGGTTTCTATGCTCAGCTGTCCTAATTGATTCAACATGTACTCAACTCAGGGGCTTACTATCCTTTAGGAAAAACCTTGGCAAAATGCCAAACTAATTATTCTTTGTAGGAGAATTAAAAAGCCATTAATAGCAGCATTTTCCTGAAGAAGACTGCCATAGCCAGCCAGCTGACTAGAGAGACACTGGAGCAGCGGGCCCCATCACCCTTCTGCAGACCTGTTGTTAGGTTGCACTGGTATGAGAAAGGCTTACTTTCCAGTCTTAAAACACACTGGCTCAGAAGCTCACATATCTCTTGTGGGAGCACAGTTCCAGGACCACTTTCATTGTGGTTCAGCACTGGTCTGCAAAGCAAGAGCTAGGAAGCCAGTTGGCTCAGGGCTTGGCTGTCAATCAGAAGCTCAGAGAATGCTTCTCAGTAATTGCTAGAGCAGAGGCCTGCAAGACTGCAGCCCTCTACCCACTGTACACTTAACAACCTCTGCCCCATCCCATTTTTGCAGTTTTAGACTAGCAACAACATTATCTCTTGGTAGGCTGCCACACAGTGGCTACCGAGTTGAATTTAAGTTGGCAAGACACAAGTTGTGCAGGTGTGTGCTACAATGGAGCAGAGATCTAGGCCCAACTGGCCTCATTTCGCTGGCTATCTTTCCCAGGTCCAACACGAAAAGCTTTCTTACCTCACTTAGCACATCCAATTTGCGGATGTAAGTGGGCCTAGTGTAGACAAAGACGGGCAAGGTATAGTCCTCATGATGGCGCTGGGAGATACGCAGAGCCTCTTTTACCCGTGATCTCACAAACTTCTGCCCGTTTTGGGAGGAAGCCAGCACCTGGTCCAAATAGATAGAAGGGTAAAGGGCAGTGCTCTCTCTCCAAAGCCAGGCTAGATGGTCATTGCGTGTCTCTTCAACATCTGGACAACGACCTGTGTAACTCTCCTGGTTCTTGCTATAGTCATGGTTGTAGCAGTCTGGGAAGAGGTAGAAGCCCCACAGTTGTCGGGGCCGGAAGTTCTTGGCGTATCGCAGGGTCTCCTCCATGAATTCACGAGCTGATGACTCAAACGCATACTGGGCCACTTTGTTCACTTGGTCCTCTGGTAATCCAGGCTGCCGAGCCAATACAAGTTGCCGGGAGGCGTTGCGGTAAATGTCTTTCGTCTGCCAGTTCCGGATCCAGATGGGCCTCCATTCTTCCCAGTCAATGACAGCCAGTCCCTCCTTTTCCTCAGAGTGGATATACTTACGGATGCCGTCTGGCAATCGCTCCAGGTGCTGCAGCAGACTACTGTTTTGCGGGACACCCCCGTTCACTGCCACTTTCTGCCCATCGTAGTAGGGATAGAGGCCCAAACGCTCTTTGTAGAAAATGGTCAGATTCTGGTCCACAAAACCTTCGTTGGGCGAGGCCAGCAAGTCAAAAACACTGAAGTCTAGCTGGACTTTGAGGCGGGGCTTGCAATCCTGGGTTGGCGCATTCCAGGCCACAATGAAAGGCCTACCAGTGAAGATGGGGGTAAAGGCTGGCTTCTCATACTGCCCAGGGGCACCAGCGACAGCAAGGACCGTGAGCCATGTCACTGCCAGCGCAGAGCCTCCCTGCATCCTCTCTCCCCGAACTGCTTAGGAATAAAGATGATGGAGGATTACAGACAGAGCAGGGTCTGCAAAAGAAAGTATGTGCAATTATAGCAAAGCAAGGGGAAAGGCACCATTCTTCATCCACCACCATTCTTCATTTCTGCCCAGCCATCAGCATACAGTGCTACCCTTAATAAAGCTCTCCACTTGGACTTGCGCCTCTCTTCTTTTTCATCAGAATACTGATCACTCTTCCTCATGAGCCAGTGGTTAGAATGTTGGTCTAGGACAGTGGTTCCCAAAGTGGCCAGTACCACCACCTGGGGGGCGGTGGGATTACCTAGGGGGGTAATAAGAGGCAAGGGGCAACCGGGGGCACTAGAGGTGGGCCCCTTCAACTGTGTTGTTGGCTAATTTACAATAGATCAAGCTATGGCATCATGCTGGAAATTTTGTTGGAAACTATCAGAATTTTTTCCAGACTTTGAGGAGCTGGTACCACTGGACCAAGTTCATCAGTTTTGTTGAATAAATTCCAACTAAAAAGTTTTAATTTTTGAATAGATGTGCAATTAATTGTTACTGTTTTGAAATTTTATTATCTTCTTTAGTGAGTCATGCAAACCCTTATTTTGAATAATGCTTTTTATAGGGTAGGGGGCTCTGGGGTTGAATTTGTGGAACCAAGGGGGTGGTGGCCCAAAAAGTTTGGGAACCACTGGTCTAGGATCTGGGAGATTGGTGTTGAGATCCCTACACAATTAAACTTGTGAGTCAAGGTTTGACCTGTCACCTTCTTTCGAAATAGCCTCGAAGCGGCGTTGTTCTAAGGAATGCATGAGAGATAATGAGCCATCCACCCCCCTGAGCTGTTTTGAGGAAAGGAAGGATAAAATTGCACACTGGAGAAGAAACTGATCCCCTTCGGGGAATCACGACTAAAGAAAAGTTAATGCAACAGCCTAATGTGATATGTGCCTTCTTTTTCAGCACAATGACCACATGCTCTAGCAAACTTCGTGAGCCAGATTTGCAGGGTAGCCAGATCTTGCAGACAGCACAGTGACTACAACACAACAAAAGTATGGGAGGCACAATCACGTAAGCATCGGGAGCAGACCAAACCCTGGCAGAGAAGCGAGCCACACAGACTGGCTCAACTGGGGCCTGACAAATCCTCACACAGTGACACGGGTTTGGGAAACCAGAAGCATTTACTTCAGAGCTTCAGGCCTGCCAGCACCGCAGGGCCTGTTGCTAGAAAAAGGGCACTTGTTAAAGAGCACCTTCTTGCTTCCTTGCCACTGGAGATCCAACATTCACTTCATCAGCATAACCCAAATTTAGTGTGTGGCCACGAAGCAAGAGAGGACCATCCTACAAGCATCCAGATTGTCCAGAAATTCCATGACTGGACCCAGCAGATAAACAGGGTACATAAATATGAAATTCACTCCCACAACTCTGGTGGGGGAAGCTTTTCAGGAGATGAGCCTGGCCAACTGGAGGATCTCACCTTGGCAGATACCAGTTTTGATAGGTCAGTTGGTTCAGGAGACTGGACATTTTAAAGAAGAAATTTCCGATTTAACAGTTTTCCTTCCCTCTCACTTGAACCTCAACAAAACAAAACTTACTCGCACTGTTTTTTGTTAAAAAAAGGTCATCCTTTGTTCTCAAACGTTCCCTTCTATACAGAAGACTGCAACTTTTAGCTTCTTGTTCCCCCCCCCCCCCCAACAGAAAGAATTTGCGAGGTGAAAGAAAGGATCCCGTATCAAATAGCGGTTGGGAGGAAGGGAAAAGTGTGGGTGTCAGCAACTGCAGGGATAACAAAAGCCGCGCAAAGAGAGAGCCGTAAACGCTGTAGCAGACATCCACTTGGGAGGGAAAGCGTTACCTTCAGAGTAAAAAAAAATAAAATAAAAAAATAAAATAAAATAAAAAAACCCCAAAGAAGCTCCTTGGGCCAGGTCAGCGGGACAGAGGGAAGCGCTCTTCCACGTGCTAAAACAAACAGCAAGGCCGACCTGCCAAGTTCCCAGCGAGCGCGATCCTCCCCAGCCGAAGGCATCTCGCCGCTCAGCGCACGGAACCCGCAATGTTCAGCCAAGAGGCAAACCAGGATCCTCACCGCAAAACATTCAAGCGGTGCGCAGAGGAAAGGGGCCCCGAGTGGGGGGGGGGAGAGAGAAAACACACAAGTTCAAGAAAAAGGCATCCCTCCCCCCCCCCCCCAAAAATCCCTGCCTCGGCTGCCTCGAAGGGCATTTCACCACCAGCGAGGAGGCTGGCCGAGCCGAGCCAGGGGGGGGAGCAAAGATCTGCCGTCTTGCAGAAGACCCTCTCCTTGCACAGATGCCCAAGGAGAGCCGAGAGAGAAGCGCGGCTACGCAGGAAGGAGAGAGCCCCGTTGAAAGTCTTTAGGAGCAGCCGCAGTTAAGAAAAGTAAACTCCGCTTCGTTCGGACGCGTTTTGCCACTCAAACGCTCACCCGGAGCGCAGGCGTCTCCAGCGCCGGCTTGCAACCTTGGGAAGAAAAGAAGACAAGCACCCCCCACTTTCCTTACAAGAACTCACCTGGATACTTAACTCATCACCCCCCTTGCCAGCTTAAGTACAGTATCCTCCCGGGCACACAGAAACCCGTTCTTAAAGGGCACATGAGCCCGGTACCACCCACCGTCCCGTCCGGCTAGTCAGCTTTTCCTTTAAAAGATCAGAGTGAAGGATGGTCCGATGCCGTATGAGAAAAGGGGGAGAGGAAGTGATCCCTCGAAGAGAAAAAACATATTAAACTTCTAAGTGTGTTATTTAAACTCAACAAGAAATTTGAGATCTACCATATTTTTAAGTTTCCATTTGAACGCACTTATTCAGGGTTTTGCAATGCCGCCGCATCTCATTACTCCCCCCGCCTTTACGAGCTCACTTGGTATAATCCATGGGCTTTTTTGTATGCCAAGAGAGGCTTGCCTCTTAAAGCTACAGGAACACTTTTCAACAGTCTGAAAGAATGGTATGCAATATGGCCGTAGGCAAAATGCCAGCAAGCTCGCAGATGCAGGCGGTTACTTGCAGTTGGCTGCTGCATCCTCAGCAGTTTGTGAACTTCCAGCTACCCAGCTAACTTCCAGCTAGCATGGAATGGTCCACACATAATTTGAGCCACAAATTGCCAGGGCTTGGCTCTGAAACTTATTTACAGGGTCAGGAACCTGTGAGAATGGTGCCTCTTAGCATGTACAGAGTGCATTTCCCTCAAACTGACCAACAGCAGCTCCTACAGCATGCCTGTATTTAAAAAGAAGAAGAGTTAGTTTTTATATGCCAACTTTCTCTACCTTTTAAGGAGAATCAAACAGGCTTACAATCTCCTTCCCTCCCCCCCAGCCAACAACAGTCACTTTGTGAAATAGGTGAGGCTGAGAGAGTTCAGTGAGAACTGTGACTAGCCCATGGTCACCCAGCTGGTTTCATGTGTAAAAGTGGGGAAACCAACCCCATTCACCAGATTAGAGTCCACCACTCATGTGGAGGAGTGGGGAATCAAACCCAGTTCTCCAGATTAGAGTCCACCACTCTTAACCACTACACCATGCTGGGCTTTTTCATCAATGATGTGATGATCACAATACTTAGCATGTTACGCTTTAAAATTCTGACAGTGTTTTACATATAGTATACATACAACAACTCTAAGATAGATCCAAATTGCATCAGTTTTGCTGGCCAGAGGGTGCTGATGCTGAAAGATAAAAGCTTGCCTATGCCTGCTTAGAGAATTCATGGCAGAAGAGGATTTGAACTAGGGATATTGTAGCCCCATATTCAGATCCAGCCATTCCAATACTCTAGTTCCAGGCAGGCTTAAATCCCAGCACCTCTAATTGTGGAAATTCAGCTCGAAGTGTACTGTAGATAGGATAAGAAACTCATCCTCTCTCTAAAAGAGGCTGTAAGTGAAGGGGGGCAGGATAGGAGTGGGGGTAGTTGGAAAATGGCTAGCTTCTCAATTTTTCAGAAGGGAGAACTATTATCCTCCATGAATCCTTCAACCTCTATTATTATCCTCCATGAATCCTTCAACCTCTACAGACATCCACTGCACAATATCACTGGCATTGTCTGTACACTCCTTACATTAGGAATTAAGGACAGAGAAGAAGAATAAGTTTTTATACCCTGCTTTTCTCTACCATAAGGAGTCTCAAAGTGGCTTACAATCACCTTCCCTCCCCACACACACACAACAGGTACTTTGTGACGTAGGAGAGGTTGAGAGAGTCCTGAGAGAACTGTGACTAACCCAAGGTCACCCAGCAGGCTGCATGTGGAGGAGTGGGGAATCAAACCCAGTTCTCCAGATTAGAGTCCACCGCTTTTAACCACTACACCACCCTGGCGTCAGCCATCTAGTTTCCCAGTAGACACCCTCTATGAGTTGGCAGAGGTATTGTCAGATGTGGTGCTGGAGATGCCTAGACTGATTATTCTGGGAGACTTCAACATTCATACTGAGGCTAACTCATCAAGACCAGCCCAAGATTTTACAGCTTCTTTGATTGCCTTGGGCCTTTCCCAAATTGTGACTGCCCAACACATGAAAAATGTCACACCTTTGACTTAATCTTTTGCAGTGAGCCTTTGAGGGAAGGTTTCAGGGTTGGAGATTTGTCCTAAACCATGGTCTGACTGACCACTATCAACTGAAAACCAAGGAGGCCTGGTTAAAAAGGTCCGCCCAAAGAGGCTCGTGAATCCTACTAGATTCCAGAATTATCTGGGGGATTTTAGATTTATAAACATGTGTTCTGTTGAAGCCACAGTGGAAATGCGGAATGTGAAGTTCCTTGAAGCTATCAATGAGGTTGCCCCTCATTAATCTCTCCTGCCCTTGGGACAAAACCAGCCCCCTGGTTTACCATGGAGTGGGCAATCTGAAAAGGGCTAGGAGACATGTAGAACTGCGCCGGCGGAGAACTTTAACTGGATCTGACAGATCTTGCTATAGAGCTTTTTGTAATACCTATGAAGTGGTGGTGAAGGCAGCAAAGAAAGGTTATTTTTCTACTATTATAGCATCAGCTAGTTCATGTTCATCCCAGTTGTTCAAGGTAGCTTAGCAACTGCTGATACCTAAATCTGAGCGACTAATGTCCCAGGAACAGACAATTAACTGTGATACTTTTTGTCAAGTTTTTTGCCAATAAAATATTGAGAATATGCTCTGATCTGGATGTCAGTTATAGCATAGGTACATCAGAAGAAACACCCAATATGCTGCCTGGACTATTTATGGATCATTTTGAACCAGTTTCTGTGATGGATGTGGACAAGATCCTGGAATCTGGGAGGCCACTACTTGTACCCTATCCTTGCCCATTCAGGCTGATAAAATCATGTAAGGACTATATCAACAAACTCTTAGCATCTATTATAAATCAGGGCACTTTCCCTTGGTCACTCAAAGAGGCAGTTATTTATTCGCTACTTATAAAACCATCCCTACAGAAAAATGATGCAGCCAGTTATCTCCTGGTCTCGAATGTACCCTTTCTGGGCAAAGTGGTTGAGAGAGCAATAGAGAACCAAGTCTTCTTGGATAACTCATCTGCTCTATACTCTTTCAGTCTGGCTTCAGACCAGGCTATGGGATTGAGATGGCTCTGCTAGTTTTAGTTGATGACCTCCGTCTGAGTGTAGACAAAGACCAGTCCTCCATTGTGGCTATTGGATTTATCTGCAGTCTTTGATACCATAGATCAAGTCATCTTGTTGAGGCACATGGAGGCAGAAGTAGGTTTCAGAGAATGTGCATTGAACTGGTTCAAATGGATCAGACTCAAAGGGTTGCTATTGGAAATCAGTTGTCATCAGTGTGGGACCTATCTTGTGGGGTTCCACAGGGCGCAATTCTATCCCCATGCTTCTCAATCTCTATGTAAAGAGACAGAGAGACAGAGACAGAGAGACAGAGACAGAGAGACAGAGACAGAGACACAGAGACACAGAGAGAGAGAGAGAGACACAGAGAGAGAGAGACAGAGAGAGAGAGAGAGAGAGACAGAGACAGAGACAGAGAGAGACAGAGACAGAGACAGAGACAGAGACAGAGACAGACAGAGACAGACAGAGAGAGACAGAGAGAGACAGAGACAGAGAGAGACAGAGACAGAGAGAGACAGAGAGAGAGACAGAGAGAGACAGAGAGAGACAGAGAGAGACAGAGAGAGAGACAGAGAGAGAGACAGAGAGAGAGAGAGAGAGAGAGAGAGAGAGAGAGAGAGAGAGAGAGAGAGAGAGTGTGTGTGTGTGTGTGTGTGTGTGTGTGTGTGTGTGTGTGTTATCCAAATCCCCTGGTTATGCAGTAGAGGTCCTGAATCGTTGCCTGGCTGCAGTAGTTAACCGGCTAACAGTGAACAAATTGCAACTAAACCTTGAAAAAAACAAAGATAATTGCTGGTTGGGAAGGACATTGTTCTCCCCACTTTTGATGGCATTTACCTGACTCTTGCAGACTCAGTTAAAAGCCTTGGGGTCATACGGAATCCTGTTTTATTACAGGGGAAGCAAGTTAATGCAGCTGCAAAAAAGACTTTCAAGCAACTCAGCCTAGCCCCTAAGATGCCCCCTTACTTTGATACGGCTGACCTAGCCACCTGGATCCATGCCAGAGTAACACTGAGACTAGCCTACTGTAACGCACTGTTCACTGGTCTCCCCTCAAAACCAACTCATAAACTCCAGCTGGTCCAGAATGCCACAGCTCAGCTATTAACCAGAGCTAGACGAAGCATACCTATGACTCCCGTTCTGCAGATGCTCCATCAGTTGCCCATCTGTTACCAGGCTCAGTTTAAGGTATTGGCGATCACATATAAAGTCTTTCATGGTCTTGGACCCTCTTATTTACAGGACCGCCTCTCCCCCTGTGCTCCAGCATGACAGATTGCTCATCTGAGCAGGGCCTTCTGCAGGTGCCAGCCTGCAACTGTGCAAAATCAACAACCACCCAGGACACGTGCTTTCTTTGTTGTGGCTCCCACCTTGTTGAATGGCCTGGCCGAGAAGGTCAGGGACGCTCCCACTTCCCTGGCCTCCCACAAACTATGCAAAACTGAACTATTCAAGCGAACTTTTCTGCGCAGATAACAGGGTTGCACTGTACAAAATGTTTTTTACAAACTTGCTCAGATAAATGTTTAGGGACTGTGGGCTATACTGCTGTATATAGTGTATTGTAAGTAGGATCTTATTATGTAATGTCTGAAACGCTTAATGTGTTGTGTGAATACTTTTGCTGTGCTTCAGTTCTCTTGGGTGGTTCCAGACTTCTAAAATCCAAATGCATTGGTTACTGAACGTCCCACTTTCTCAATTGTGCTGACTCACTATGTGTAATCCGCCTTGAGTCCCTGTGAGAAAGGCGGATTACACTTAACATAAATAAAATAAAAAATAAACATGATAGGTAATGGAAAGTCCCAGCCTTTTGTCCCCTCCATGTCTTGTACGGAGTTTCTGGACAGAAGCGTGTTGGAAGAACATTTTTTTTTTTAGACAGAATGTTGCAGGAGGCCAAATGGCTCATTGCCCTCCTTCTCACCCCATCTCTCAGTGCAATCGGTATAAGGATTGACTTGGGAGCACTGGCTCTATTATCAAGACACAAAGCGGTTGTTATGTTCACAGCTCGGAATTCCTCAGAGCAGTCATTTGATTATAGACTGGAGATAAGTATCTGCCACAGAAGCAGTGCCACTTTCACTGAATGGCCATTGTCTTGGAAGGAGAGTCTTCTTCCCAGGAATGTGACAGCCACTTCCCTGGGTGGGCTCAGCAGCGGCCCAGCATCTTAGCAACAGAGTCACTAGTGCCAGACTCTGGCCCTTCCCAGCACTGGCACATCCCTGTCCACCCATGCTCTGGAGCTTTTCCAAAGTGCCACTAGAAATTAGGAGGGAAACCAGCTTTTTAGCGCCAAACAGTTGGATTAGTTCAGCAATGAAACTTGGCTTCTTTTCTTACGTGCTGTCTTGCATGCGCCTCATCAGAAAACAAATCCAGTGGATAGGACAGATTGTCTTGTTTCGGAGGCCATGGAAAAACACTGCTGATTTTTTTTAGTGATCATGATCTGACTGGATTTCAGTGCTTCCAGAATAATGCGTAGGAGTTGCATCTAACTACATTAGGCAGTAGTCAAAAAGGGCAAGAGTCCAGTAGCACCTTAAAGACTAACAAAAATATTTTCTGGTAGGGTATGAGCTTTCGTGAGCCACAGCAAGTGAGCTGTGGCTCACGAAAGCTCATACCCTACCAAAAAATATTTTTGTTAGTCTTTAAGGTGCTACTGGACTCTGGCCCTTTTTGACTACTGCAAACAGACTAACACGGCTACCCACTGTGAATTACATTAGGCAGTGGCGTTATAGCTAGAAGGTTGGGTTTGCAATAGCTGTTTTTAGAAATTATCCAGCTCAGTCACCTTGTGAAACCATTAAACATCCCAAATAAAAGCAGAACTGCCATGGCGGTGTTACTGGGGGCAAGGAGTGCTGGGAACAGCAAACAAGCAAGCAGTATGGGAATGAGGCAAAGTCAGGCACTGGACTCTATCTGACTGTCATGCAGTTGTTAAAGGCGCAGGAGCCCTGCTGGAGAAACAGGTGGCAATCCTATCTCCCAGTCTGGTGTGTTATACCATGTGGGCTTTACCAGACATTGTTCACCAAAAGACCCAGCAAATTTGTTTGTTTGACTTCTACCCTGCCTTTTCCCAACCAAGGTCAGGCTCAAAGCACGCCTTCTTCTACACTGCTGTCAATCTCATCTTAGACTGTGATGGGCCTACTTTGGGTAGTGATCAATGAATCAGATATTCTGTGGGCCTTAGAACTGCTGAGCGTTGCCACCCTAAAGCTAAGAATAAGACAGTCTTACAGTTAATTGCTTTTCAGGATACTTCCAGTGGAGAGATAGAAGGCTACTTGCATACTCAGTCTGTGAGCAAACCAGTCCTTCCGTTTCCAGGCTTCACACAATTACGAGCAAGTTTGGGTTCTTATTTTAAGCGCCCAGATAAACTGGGAACTTCCCTTTCCTTCCTGTAGGGTGTTACTCTGCATTACTTTGGAAGAATCGTTTAGGAGTTGTCTGACAGAATCAATGTTATACTTCAAAACAATATCTTTAAAGTACAGTACCACCAGTGATGGCCAGGAAGACAGAATGACGTACAGTACAATAGCAGCAAGATTAACAGACTCCCCATTGTGGGTGTGTTTGCACAGAAACACAGCATGTTCAAATAATTTAGCTGCTCTGCCCAGAGAGATATGCTAGCGCACAGTGACCTCTGATAGTAAATTTGCTCTTTACGTTATTGCATTAAAATTCATTAACAAGAGAACTTTTGATTTTTTAAAAAGTATCACGCAAAGTTCTCTTCCCCAGCTGGAGGGGGATTGCAGGAAGATCGCTGCCAGATTGTAAGATCCACACTAAGTGTTTCTTCCTGCTGCTAGAAATATTTAAAGCCTGGACATAGTTGGGAGCACAAGCTGAAGGGCTCCTGCCTGGCATTTGGCTTTTAGCTCCTGGCTCACAGCATGGACTACCTGGGTGGACACTGTGTTTTTGCTTATTGAAAAGTATTTAAATTGGATTGAATATTTTTCTGTGAGCTGCTTTGGGTCCCCACTGGGAATAAAAGCAGGATCAGAAATATACTAAATTAATAAAGAGTAAACAGTACACAGACGCGTTCTATTTTTTGGTGTGCTCTCTCACCCCCATCTTTCCTCAGGTCTCCAGTTTGGGAAGCTTGACGAAAGGCTTGGGAAGAAAGGGTGGAGGACTGCTGAAGACAGAGCACCTTGGGCCATGTGACCCCAATCTCAGGTCACCGGTCAAAATAGGGAGGGCACCACAAGTGTAGTGTTCCCATGACCACACACATTCTCACAGCTTGGGAACACGAATGCCATCCCCGCTCATGCAGCTGAAGCCATCTCCTTCTTCACTGGGAAGCTTCCTGTGATATGTTAGTATCATTTCGCTAAGCAACACCTCTCCACTACAGCCGCCGAGCAAGCTGGAGGAGAGGAGGGCCAGTGCTGGAAACCAGCATGTGTTCAGCCCGGGTTCCTGGAGCCAGGGGCACCTGTTCAGCAGGACAGCCGGTGCCTCTCTGCCATTGCAAGGCAGATCTTGAGGAGGGAACAAAGGGCAGCCCATCTGCAATCTGATCACAGCTCTCCCCTCCCTTCCTTTGGAGGAGGTGTGGCTAGAAGGGACCTCAAAGGGCCGAGCTCTTTCCACTTCATCAGAGGATAAATTCCCAGTGGGAGGGAAGGGCTGAATGAATGCACTTGAGAAAAGCTGCAAATCTCTCTAGATAAAGGGAGTAGCCATAGCCTGCCCTCACAATGGGGCTCTCGAAAGGGGTGGCTAGGCTGGGAAGAATCACAGAGCTTTGTCCCACACAAAAGAACTGGGAAGCAGCACAGTCCAGGCTGAGAAGCACTAAGTAAAGAGGTGGCGGGAGGAAGCTTTTGTTATCTGGATCTTTGCATACCTTAGACTTGAAGGCTGCTTTCAGAAGGGATGCTTAAGTCATCTTTTCATTTGCATTTCCAGTGTTTATAGTTTGAATGCACAACTTACTTTCACCAGCAACATCTGTGAGCATTCCAAGGTCTGAAAATGCCCTGATGGATTTGAGGCACCCTGCCCCTTCCCCCTCCCCATGAGACAGCTGCTCCCCATCTCCCTTAAACTAGGCTAGTCCAATATACAATGGCACATTTGGACTCTATCTTGTGGAAGGGCTTTTATGTACAAGTCGGACCAGAATCAACAAGTTGAAATTAAATCAAAAAGGTTTTCGGCTAAACATTAGGAAGAACTCATTGGTTCTTGTAGGTTATCCGGGCTGTGTAACCGTGGTCTTGGAATTTTCTTTCCTGACGTTTCGCCAGCAACTGTGGCAGGCATCTTCAGAGTAGTAACACTGAAGGACAGTGTCTCTCAGTGTCAAGGGTGTAGGAAGAGTAATATATAGTCAGAAAGGGGTTGGGTTTGAGCTGAGTATTGTCCTGCAAAAGTATTGTCCTGTAAGTATCAAGATAATGTGCTAATGAGGGTATGGTATGTTAATATGGAACCATTGTATCCTGAAGTGATCTGTTAATGTGTGTAATCCAAAACTAATCTGTATGGCTATTGTTGAATGTTGTCTTTGTCTGGAGGTTTTTCAGGGCAGGAAGCCAAGCCTTATTCATTCTTAAACTCTCCTCTTTTCTGTTAAAGTTGTGCTGATGTTTATGAATTTCAATGGCTTCTCTGTGCAATCTGACAAAATAGTTGGTAGAATTGTCCAGTCTTTCAGTGTCTTGGAATAAGACCCTGTGTCCTGTTTGTGTCAGTCCATGTTCAGCCACTGCTGATTTCTCAGGTTGGCCAAGTCTGCAGTATCTTTCATGTTCTTTTATCCTTGTTTGTATGCTGCGTTTTGTGGTCCCGATGTAAACTTCTCCACAGCTGCAAGGTATACGATATACTCCTGCAGAGGTGAGGGGGTCTCTTTTGTCTTTTGCTGATCGTAGCATTTGTTGTATTTTCTTGGTGGGTTTAAACACTGTTTGTAGGTTATGTAGGTTATTAGGAAGAACTTCCTGACAGAGCGGTTCCTCAGTGGAACAGGCTTCCGCAGGAGGTGGTGGGCTCTCCTTTTTAAAAAAAAGGTTTTTAAGCAGAGGCTAGATGGCCATCTGTCAGCAATGCTGATTCTGTGAACTTAGGCAGATCCTAAATGGGAGGGCAGGAAGGGATGAGTCGGTGCTCAGCTCTTGTGACCCTTTCTTACAGGCCCATGGTAATGCTGATCACCATTTTGGGGTCAACAAAGAATTTTCCTCCAGGCCTGATTAACCAGGGATCCTGGAGTATTTTTGCCCTCCTCTAGGCATAGAGCAAGGGCCACTGGGGGAGTGGAGGGAAAGTTAGTCGTGAATTTCCTGCATTGTCCAGGGGGTTGGACTAGATGACCCTTGAGATCCCTTCCAGCTCTATGTTTCTATGTTTCCAAGTCAAAAGGTCTCCCTGATGTGAATAAACGTGTGTCTGGTCTGTACTAGATAAGACTACAAATGAGACCTAACATGCATTATGTTTTTCCATAAAACCCCTTCCCCCCACACACAGAAAATTAGTATGCGGGGGGCAGTGTATAAACTTCTTCTGACATCTAACTTTCTTTGTGGAGGGATTTTTTTTTGTATGGGGGATAGGATTGCCAGCTCCAGCTTGGGAAATATCTGGAGATTTCGGGTGTGCAGTCTAAGGAGGGGAGGGTTTGGGGAGGGGAGGGACTTCAATGGGGTATAATGCCATAGAGTCCACCTTCCAAAGCAGCTATTTTCTCCAGGTGAACTTATATCTGATGCCTAGAGATCAACTGAAATAGTGGTAGGTCTCCAGCCACCATCTGGAGGTTGGCAACCCTAATGGGGGAGCATTCAACATGTAGGGCCCACCTGCAGTCTCAAATGGCACAGCCCAGAAACAGGTTTACCACTCGAATGAAAAACAGACCAACATGTGTTTCAACAAATGCTTTAAAACCAGCGCCTTTCAAAATGCTGTTACCGCACTAGGTATTCCCAGCGATGTATCAAGTGTTTGGAAATGTTATAAAAAACATCGCTTTAAAAGGGTTTTTGGATGCCACAGTTAAAAAATGGTTGGAAGACGTCTTCACAGCTAAAGGGGCCAAACAAAGTGCGAGCAGTATTTTTTATAACAGTTTCAAACTCTTAATACATTGGTGGGAATACCTAGTGCGGTAACAGCCCTCCCCAAAGCCCCTTTTCAAAAAACAATACTGCCAATATCTTATCTGCAGATAACATGGGCAGTATTTTTGCAGCTGAAGAATGACCACATTCATTCCTCTTCCCTCTCCCCCTTTTAACTTAGAAAGATGCAGAGTGTTGTGTAGGCAAAGAGGGAGGGTGCATAATTTCTAAAAGAATTAAAACAAAACAAACAACAAAAAACTGTTGCAAATTGGCAAATCACTGCTGTTTTTGTATGTGAAGGGCATAACACAGCCTTGCTCACTAGATGACCAAACACTGTGGTTGTTCATGACACAAATAACCTTCACCGATTTTAAAAAATAAAATAAGGTACTCAAAGTGACCATGTGCACATGGGATGGGGCTAGGGTCGCCAACCTCCAGGTGAGCAATCTTAAAAATTTAACCTGTGCCAGTATTAAGAAGACTTTATAGAAGAGGCAGCACGAAGGCTCATAAATCAACAGTCGATAATAGGAAATTAGACACGTTGAGTCTTTTATTACTAGGCAATTACAGCATTACTTCATGCTGTTGCCTGAACACAATTAAACACAATAACAAAATTCCCTAACTACCTAAGACAACCTAACAACACAAAACATACAAGGGAAAAGAACTGCAATTCAGCAACGACGCGAGAAGGTCCAAGTCATAGACAAGCAACTGCGTCTGCACCCATTCATGACCACAAAGGTTCCTAATGGTGCCCGAGGGTCCAGTTCCTCCTAGGGTGCAGAAAGGTCCAGGGGAGAGCCCCAAGGCAAAACAATACTACTCGAAGAGGAGAACGTGTAGCCAGCTGTAGCACCTTTCGCTACGCTTCGTCAGCTCATTCAAAGCTTATTGGCTCCTAATGCATGTAAATTTCACAATTACTGCATGCTGTAGGATGCCTCCTGAAGCCCAACATGTGCGTCTATTAGTCCTAGACTGTGAAGTGCGCACCCAACTATTTAAATAATAAAGCTATCCTTCACCTCTCCCTGCAAAACAAGGCACTGTGGGACATGGAGATAACATACAGTTTTATTCGGCTTCTTGACAGGGCAGGAAACCCACATGTGTCTGAGCTGAAGGAAAGTACTGATGAAATGCAGGAAGCTGGGCTCATTATAGTCAGGAAACACAAGAATACTTGCTGACATTCCAGAATAGGGAGTGAATCAGCTCCAGCAAATCCCTGAAGCCAGACCTCCGGGCTTACAGAGTTGTTCCTACCCATCCATGCAGCAACCCCCACACGTTGCCTCCTCCCTGAATCTTTCCTACTCAGGGCTTTTGATTAATTTCCAATCACTTGCAAAGCTCTAGTGGAGATGTCAACAACCTCCTCTGGTTTCACTAGCTTCATGATGGGGGACAAGTGTTAATCATCTGTCAGTCAGCATGCTTGCCACGAATCTTGTGGCACCTCACACTGTAGTATCATTGATGAGCTGCACCTAGGGTTGCCAACCTCCAGGTACTAGCTGGAGATCTGCTATTACAACTGACCTCCAGCCTAAGGAGGTCTGTTCACCTGGAGAAAATGGCCGCTTTGGCAATTGGACTCTATAGCATTGATGTCCCTCCCCTCCCCAAACCTTGCCCTCCTCAGGCTCTGCCCCAAAAACCTTCTGCCGGTGGCAAAGAGGGACCTGGCCACCCTAGCTGCCCCATACCTGCGCTGGAGCTCCTGCATGTCTAAGGCCTAGTTTGGGCAAATAGTTAACCTGCTTCTGGGTTGTATCACTCAAGACTTGAGATTACAATTTGTACGACCGAATGCTTCTTCATACAAAAGATCTGTACACAAAAACTGAACCTTAGGGAGAAGAAATCTACTTCGCCTCCCAGACGTGTTAGTTTTATATGAGGATAGGGCCCATGAAGCCAATAAAAAGTTCTGAGGATAGACACTGGGGGACAGTGGGGGTCTGTAGGAATCGTTTCACTATAGTTTAGAAAGAATTTTAATTGCCTCCTCACTGGCAGGTTTCAGGGCTTCTTCCCAGGGCTGCCAAGTGCCACCATGGGCCCCTGACAAAGATTCCATCTGCCCCCCTCCCCACACAAATGACCCTGATCCAAGCCAAATGTCATAGCAAAACAAATCACTTGGCTAGCTGTTACCATGCATCTAAAATAATAAAAGGACCTGCATGCCCATCTGTCTGCCCATCACCTTGGGCCAGTCCCATATGCTCAGCCTAACCTACCTCACCGTGTTTCTGTGAGGATAAAATGGAGAGGGAGAAGAACAATGTAAGCCATTTTGGGTCCCCTTTGGGGAGAAAGGCAGGATATAAATAAAGTAAATTATTTATAAATAAAGTTCCTCATTTGTTACCACTAAAGCAGATTAATATTTATTATCATGCATGTACAGGTTGGAGGAGGGAAGCATCCTTTTGCTGCTTTGATGGATTATGGGGAAATATTAGCTCCTCCCTTTTGCTCATAATATTAACAAAGGTATGCTGCTATACTGCTATTTAAATATGTTCTAAATTGCCAACCAGGATGGATGAGGAGGTGTTGAGATTGAAAAACAAGGGAGGGCATTAGAAGTGGGGATAGACGAATGGCAAATCATGAAAGGGAGAGAGCAAAATTAAGGAGGCGAATTAGAGAAATGTAGGAAAATACAAGGAAAGTTTTTGTTTTGTTTGTTTGTTTGGCTACCACATGCTAAAAGGGGTGCCTGTTTGCAAGATCTGACTGTGCAGAAGCTGGGTAGAAACAAAGGAAAGGGAAACCATGGGCTGGGGGAGATAATGGCTGTTACCGCACTAGGTATTCCCAGTGATGTATTAAGAGTTTGGAAATGTTATAAAAAATACTGTTCGCACTTTCTATGTATTCCCACCGATGCATTAAGAGTTTGAAACTGTTATAAAAAATACTGTTCGCATTTTGTTTGGCCCCTTTACCCGTGAAGACGTCTTCCAACCATTTTTTAGCCGTAGTATCCAAAAACCCTTTTAAAGTGATGTTTTTTATAACATTTCCAAACTCTTGATACATCGCTGGAAATACCTAGTGCGGTAACAGCCAATGACCGTGTTAGGAGGAGGCATGCTGATACTGACAGTAGCCTGTCCTGGCTGGTCTTTCCTTGCTCCAGTGCTCGCTTGCCTGATGGGTTTAGCAGGATCTGAGAAGGAAGAGTTACCCTCAGCCTCGTAGTAAACTTTGCAGAAAGGCTGAGCCAGCAGAGTCAGATATTGCTCTTTATTGCGCTCTGTCTTCGCTGAGCCCTAGTGGCTGTAGTCAGAACTGCAGTCGAATTTTTTAAAAAATGCATTCCTTGACTCTGCCACATGGAACACATGAAGCCGCCTTATACTGAACCAGACCCCTGGTCCATCAAAGTCAGTATTGTCTACTCAGACCGGCAGCAGCTCTCCGGGGTCTCAGGCAGGGGTCTTTCACATCACCTACCTGCCTAGGCATGACGCTGCCTTCAGGAGTCCTCCAGCTGACTTGGGCAGGCCCTCTGGGTTTTGTTCCCCTCCCAAGTCTCCCTCTTTGGGCGGCTCTGCTTCTTCACATATTAATTGTTTTTATACATGGAAAATATATTTTATGTTCAAAAACACTTGAAACTTGCATGTATTTCCTAGATCATCATGTGTAGTAAGTACATATCCATGCAGTATGCATACACTCACGGGAAACTGTGTTTGCAGTGGTTTCCCAAAATGTGTACACTAGAAGTATGAAGAGCAACAATGTTTGTGTATAATTGTTGCACGCTTCTCGAACTACACCTTTGTGAGCTTATTCAGGTGTAATGTTCATTCTGCTAGAAGCAGGGTGTGTCTTAATGATTCTGGGCCCCCAAAATCACTGGTTATGGTAGCATAGGGTGGCCCTTGCACTCCCTTCCCCACCAAGCTCATTGCTACCACCCATGATGCCTGACAGGCAGTAAGCACTGGACATGAGATAGACCAGGGGTCCCCAACATGGTGCCCATGGGTGCCATGGCGCTGCCGACACCTTTCCTGATGCCTGCCCACTGTTTTTAGGAAGTGGGTGAGGCCGGGTAGGGCTTTTGCCTAGCAAGGCTTATGACTGGCTGTGCAGCTTCTTTTAAATGTTGCTTTGGCAATAGCTGTTACCACAGCACAAGGATCTGCACTGTGTTACTGAAGTTAAGCTGTGGCAATCATTTTGTGGCTAGCTGTGCCTCCTGTGGCAGCCATTTTGTGGCAGCCATTTTGTTGCTGCGCCCACCATGCCGTGCCAGAATTCCAAATGTGCCCGCAGGCTCAGAAAGGTTGGGCACTCCTGACAAAGGCAGCGGGGGGGGGGGCTTTCCCCTCCCCCCCCCACTCTGCAACTGATTGAATCAAATGTAGGGAAGTAGAGGACCCACCACCAAGTTCATTGCTACAATCTGCGCTGCCTGATAGTGACCTTGAGCTAGTAACGGAGAAGAGAACAACGTCAGCAACTTTAGATCCCCATCACGGAGAAAGGATTTGGGGATGGGACGGAGACGGACCTTAGCAGGGATGCAATGTCATACAGTCCACCCTCCAAAGCAGCCATTTTCTCCAGGGGAACTGATCTCTGCAGCCTGGAGATCAGTTGTAATCAGTTGTAATTCTGGGAGATTGGTTGGCAGCCCTACTTCTGCCTACAAAGTCATCATGCTTCATGCTTCGCCCATCTCTCGGCATTGAAAAGAAGGTACGATAGCATACTGTACTTTGTACTGGTGGAACAGAAAACTTAATATAACACAATCATGTCCCAACTGTGGAAGGTAAGAGTAACCAATTTAGGGCTATCTACATTGACAGTGCCCTGACCTAGGTGGCTCAGGCTAGCCCACACTTCTCAGAGATTGCAAACTAAGCAGGGTTGGCCCTGCTTAGTACTTGGATGGCAGACTACAAGGAAGTCCAGGGTTTCTATGCAGAAGCAGGCAATGACAAACCACCTCTGTTAGTCTCTTGCCTTGAAAACCTTACTGGGTTGCCATAAGTTGGCTGCAACTTAACGTCACTTTTCACACACACACACACACACACACACACACACACACACACACACACACACACACAAACATTGACAGCACAACCTAATTCATTATTTATAGCAAGGATCCCCCCTTTCAGTTCCAACTACATAGTAAATGAAATGAGGAACTCTTCAGACTTAAATCATATGTAAGCCATGTGTAAATCAAGTCTTACTCTTGCCAATATAACAGCGCTAAGAAAATATACATGTGTGAAGAGAGATTATGGATTTATGTAATCATATAGCTTCCAGATTGCCTGGAACGGAATGGGGAGGAGAAAGTGCCTGACAGCTGGAATGGGGTGAGAATTCTCTGCCCAAACAATTGTTTCAAATTCCACTTCACAGGTAAAGGAAACTGAAGGTGTGGGACTTTGCTTCAGGTGCAGGGATATTACATATTTGCCTTTTGATATTGCGCTATAGCGCATGCATAGGGTTGCCAACCTCCAGGTGGTGGCTAGAGATCTCCTGCTATTACAACTGATCTCTAGCCAATAGAAGTCAGTTCATCTGGAGAAAATGGCCGCTTCGGCAATAGGACTCAACGGCATTGAAGTCCCTCCTCTCTCCAAACCCCGCCCTCCTCAGGCTTTGCCCCCAAAATCTCCAGGTATTTCCCAACCTGGAGCTGGCAATCCTATGCATGCATGAAGGAAAAAACAGGGAAAGGTTGTAAATTGTCACAGTAACCATGACAACGACACCTCTGAGAACAAACACAGAGTCACTGCCATGCATGTGTGGAAGGGAAAACCTGGAAAAATGGTAAAGTGTCTGGAAAACGCCCTCTATGGAAGCTCCATTACCAACATGCTTGCTTCTGCATTCTCAGTGACCATGAAATTGGCTCGTCCTTGCCATGTGGAAGCTGCCAACATGTAGCTAATTCTAGTCTCAGTTCATGTCTAATTATGTTCTAAACACTGCAGGTATTTTGTTATCCTTGGCAATGGCCTGCAGAAACATCCCACAGGAAATCAATTCATGTACATTAAAAAACATTCTCCATGTTACTTTTACCATATTGTTAGCTAAAATGCACTTTGATTGGGGAATTAGCACACATATGGCAATTACAATATTTATATAACGGTATTGCAACCAATGTATACCAAAGCCAGAATCTGTGACCTTAGAATAATGACAGAGGCAAGGGATTCCAAATTAAGAGTTTATGTAATTCAAGCATTCAGTGTGGCAATACAAACATACAAAGAGTCTAGGAGCAAAAGGTGGTAGGAAGAGACTTTTGCCAATGTGGCAGGAGTACAATGATGGGAAATACTTCACCTGTATTGGAGTGGAGTTGTCCTGAGTTCCGTAGGCTAAGAGGAATAAAAAGGGGGCAGGGGGGCATGTTTGAGCATGGCTGCCCACTGACAGAGTGACAGTCAGTATGAAAAGGGAAGACCTAAGGTAAGGTATGGATAGTATGGATCCCAGATATACTGTTCTCTGGGGGTGGGGTGATTGGATTACCCCTTCGTGGTTTCCGTGTGACAAAAGGTGACAAAGACCCTAATGGTTGGCTCCCGAGGTGAGGCAATGGGCAATTTGTGTAAACTAAATCTGTATTTTGTGTAAATGACTGACATAGTAGAAATACATGAGAATTTAAAAAAAGATCCTTCCTTGATGTAATCTTTATTGAGGCAGTTGTTTTCTGGCATAACTGGCTAGCTAACTTCCCTCCCTAAGGTATCTTGCTGAAGAATTGATGGCAAATTGTATTTATATTTTTACAGGCCTGTGCTTAAATGCTCCGTATACATGTTCCTGTTTCTTGGCTTTCCGTATAGCTTTCTGTTTCTAACTTTCTGCTGCTGGTCACATTTAGGGCAGGCAAAACATAAGACCCATAGGTAGGGTTGCCAACCTCCAGATAGTAGCTAGAGATCTCCCACTATTACAACTGATCTCCAGGTGACAGAGATCAGTTTAGCTGGTGAAAATGGCCGCTTTGGCAATTGGACTGTATGGCATTGAAGTCTCTCCCCTCCCCATACCCTGCCCTCCTCAGGCTCCACCCCAAAAACCTCCCCCCAGTGGCGAAGAGGGACCTGGCAACCCTATCCATAGGACAGGCACCCCAAATGCATTCCAGCAGTACTGCTGAACAGTCCAAGGGACCATTTTCTAAAAGGAAGTATGGAAAGCCATGTAGTACCTTTTTTATTAGGACTAAACAAAATGATACAGAACAGTGTGCAAACTTTTGAGTTCTTTTAAACTTTTCATGTCTGGATGTTACAAATAAAGGGTAGAATGGCAGAGATCTCTCTTACAGTTTTTGGAATGGCCTCAAAAGAACACAAAATAGCTTTGAAACTTTGTTTTGAACAACTTATTACCCAATTTGCAAATGCATATCAAGGAACGTTCCGCATGCTCACACAAATCAGTGGCAAAACAGTTATAACTAATAACAATATGTTATTAGAAGTAACCAAGTTTTTTCCTTAAAAATCAATAAAATACCTACTTTTATATTCTTCATTCTAGACTTTTAATTTCCCCTCTATTGAATGGAGGGGAGCACCAAAGTCACACTTCCCCAGGGTTCCAAAAAACTCTTGGGTTGGCCCTGGCTGGATGCTTGAAATGCCTACCCCCAATCTGTTTTTAAAAGCATATTACATTCCTTGGTTGTTGTATGCCACTCTTTCTGAGCCTCAGACTTCTGCCCCCCAGGATGCTAACAATGCTTACATAGTAGAAAAGGGCAAGAGTCCAGTAGCACCATAAAGACTAACAAAAATGTTTTCTGATAGGGTATGAGCTTTCGTGGCTCACGAAAGCTCATACCCTACCAGAAAATATTTTTGTTAGTCTTTAAGGTGCTACTGGACTCTTGCCCTTTTCTACTACTGCTGACAGACTAACACGGCTACCCACTGTGAATGCTTACATAGGGTGGTCATAAAGCAATTGTAGTGAGGTCCTAAATAGAATTACACCCTTGTAAGTCTGTGGAAGACAATAAGATTAGGAGGGTATATCTCTGTTTAGGATGGCAGCATCAGCCCCACCGGCACTATTTATTTGTTCATTGGGTTTTTATCCCACTCCTCCCCGGCAAAGCCAGACTTGGGGCAGCTCACAACATATTCCAAACAATTAAAACATAATGAGTTACAATTAAAACTCTCCAGCATCTATTAAAATTCAAGTGGCACCCTTAAAATAGCACACTAGTGGGGCCAAACCAAGGGGAAGGAATAAAGGAAGGAGAACAAGCACTCTCAATAAAAGAAAGGGTAGGGATTAAGAATTAACAATAAACTACAATGGGTAGGATGGGGAAAAGGAGGGAGGGAGGCAAGCCAGGATGAAATCCATCACAGTCCTCAACCATAACCCTGGCGGAACATCTCGGCCTTACAGGCTCTGCAAAATTGCATCAAATTCCGCAGGGCCCTGGTCTCATTAGAGGGAGTTCCACCAGGCCGGGGCCAGAGCAAAAAAGGCTCTGGCTCTGGTTGAGGACAGCTGGACATTCTTTGGGCCAGGTCTTATGGCACCTTCACAGGCACGCAGCTACCCTGGGACACCCCACAAGTGTACAGGACTGAAGCTGGTGTGCAAAGGATGAAAACACTGCTGTGTAGCCAGAGACAAAAGGGGTCTCCTGGCATCCATCTTGTTTGGGCAAGGCTGTAGCAAGCTGACTGGGCTAAGTCCAGGCATGTTACCATGCTTTCCCCCAAGAAGACAAAGGAGGCTCAGTGGAAACAAAGAGCCAATGGACAAGCATTTAGCATTTCTATACTTTTCCTGCAATAGATGGCAAGCATCCTGCCAGATCCCATCAATTCTATTGTAACTAGCTCCTAATCTTGTCCCAGAGCCAGGCAAGCCCTCAGTGACTCACCTTCCAGACCCTACCTCCAATCTCCAATCCTATGCTCTACACTTAACTCTCAAGTACTTCAGCCATCACCAGGCGTTGCCAACTGCAGGAAGACCATACCGCCTCCTCCTCCATCTTCCTTGGGTATAAAAATATCTCCCTTTGCCACAGTAGTTGGCTGCCATTTACACAAGGTGTGAGTCCTCCACCTGGAATGCAGTCCTTTCCCCCTTCCCCTCTTGCAGCTGCCATTCTGGAATCTCCTTCTGTAGGAAGGTAACTATAGCCCGCTTGGGAACCTCAAACCTGTACTTTCTCAGCTCTGTGTATGTTGGGAATTGTGTGTGTGTGTGTTTACCCTATTTGATTGCCTTTTAATAAAATCCTTGAAATTCATAACAGCCTCCTTGTTATTGGGTTGTTCTTTACTGGCTCGCTCACCTGGGGCAGAATTGGTTAAAAAGATTCCCATGCCAGCCTCTTGCAAAGCTATATCTAGTCTCCAGCTAATTTTCCCAAATAAAGGAGACCTCTGTGCCTGGTGTAACATGGACCACCAGGAAGTTGTTCCCAGTTGAACATAACATTCTCTGAGGGTAGGGTTGCCAATCTCCAGGTACTAGCTGGAGATTTCCCGCTATTACAACTGATCTACAGCTGATAGAGATCAATCCCTCTGGAGAATATGGCTGCTTTGGCCACTGGACTGTATGGCATTGAAGTCCCTCCCCTCCCCAAACCTTACCCTCCTCAGGCTCCACCCAAAAAACCTTTGCCGGTGGCAAAGAGGGACCTGGCAACCCTATCTGAGGGGTGTATCAGGGGAGATGGTCCTGCAGGTACAATGGTCCCAGACTGTTTAGGGCTTTAAAGGGCAACATCAAAACCTTGAACTTGACCTGGAACTCAATCTGGGGCCAGTGCAGCTGGCGGGGCACTGGTTGGATATGTGCTCTCCAAGGGGTCCTTATAAGGACCTGACCCGCCACATTCTATGGGGATAAAAACAATGAACTATATTGCAGGGTGATTGAGTTTACCTGCCCTTTCTTACAATAGGGCATAAAGTCTCTCACAGCCTCACTCCCCACCCCAGAAACACCCCCTAGTCTGCAACATGGGATAATAATAGTGGATAATTCATTTCCTCCCCTAACACATATAAAAAAATTGCAGGGCTATTTTTAAGAATGCTCAAAAGTCACACACAGGAGGACCAACCTTGGAAAGAATATGAACTACTGTCTCTGCTGCAGCTTCTTTTTCCCCAGTAGGAAGTGAGTGGGAACAGCAAGAAACAATTGTATTGCAACAAAAAGATCCAGGATTTCTCCCTTGTCTCGTATAAGCAGCTGTCACTTCTGTTACTACAATGAGAGACAGTAATGGCCTCTAAAGTACTCAGGAAACCCCATCAGCAGACAAAAAGAATGGCTAGTCTGCTCCTTTTTTACATGGATCAGGAGGGACAGGAAGTTTCAAATAAGCCGCATCCACCCAGCTCACTATTACGAGCCATTCATAGGTTGCTGTGTGCTGTGCGCTCAGCTCACCCATCACAAACTCTGCTAGTGTGTGGCAGTTTTATCTGGGATAAAAGAGAGACGAGGCAAGGTTCTGCGTCCTGCTTCTGCCAGGCCCTGCTGATTCTTTTACAGCTCACCTATAGGATCTATTGCGTGTGGTGAGTTCATTTTGGGATAATAGCACCTTGGAAGTGTAAACAAATCACTCCACGGCTAAAGTGAATCAAGGTGCTATTATCCCAAAATGAACTCACAGCACACGATGGATCCTATAGGTGTAACTAACTTCTCCGATTAACTGAGCCACTTGGGAACATCTGGACTTTGCAATTCCAGTGATCTCAGTCTGAAGGCAAGGATATATCTCCATACTACGATAACAGGATTTCCTTCGCTTGTTGAAGTGTTGCTGGTCATGACAGAAGGACTAAGTCAGCATTTAAACCTCTGGTCCTTCCTGCCCCAAGGATTTAACTTTGCAGTGTCATTAGGATTATAAGAAAACTTAGGAAACGTAAGCTGCCAGAAGGCTGTTCCTGACTGTGGTTATCTACTGCGTTACAGATTCACAAAAACCTTCCAGAGGAGAAGTGAACACTTACTAGAGTTAAAAGAGGGATGGAGAAATGCACAGGAGAAGAAATGTGCAGAACTACTGAAGCTCTATCTCAGATGCTGGGGAAGGGAGAAATCTGATGAGAAGTGCCACAACAAATTACAGTCTGTACTGGTATCTGAAGAAGTGAGCTGTGACTCACGAAAGCTCATACCCTGCCAGAAATTTTGTTAGTCTTTAAGAAGCTGCTGGACTCTTGCTCTTTTCTACTGCTACAGACAGACTAACACGACCACCCATCATGTACTGGCAAGTGAGAAACAGACGGGAAAAGGTGAAACATTTTGTGAAGAAGAGCTGATAACCACTAAATCATTGTGTTATAGGGTCTCTTGGGTGCTGATTGTGGACCAAGGAGAGTGGGATTCAAATTAATGATTCGAATTCAAATTCAATGGTTATACATGCAGGTTTGGGCAATTCATGCAGTCTCAGTTTCTCATCTGAACGGGAACACTTGCTTCACATGAAAAATAAACAGGAGTCTTATTTAAAATTCAAATGTAATGAAGAAAAGTACAGATATTATTCACAACAGCAGTGCTAAATTCTCTGTACTTTTCATTATATTTGAATTTTACATAATTACATCTCACCCTGTGTTTCATATATTTTGTGGTCCTTTGACCCTGCACTTCAGAGTCATTGGAAAAGACAATAACGCTAGGAAAAGTTGGAAGCAGCAGGAAAATAGGAAGAACCAACATGAAATGGATCGACTCTATAAAGGAAGCCATGACCCTCAGTTTGCAAGACCTGAGCAAGGCTGTTAACGATAGGATGCTTTGGAGGACATTGATTCATAGGGATGTCATGAGTAAAAAGCGACTTGAGGGCACTTAACACACAAGTGAGGAGCCACAATGCATTTGACAATATGGGCTCTAGGATAAAAGTCTATCCCTATTAAGGTTAAACAGGAACTGTTACCAAGGTCCTGTGCATGGCTTAGACTGGTAATACTCTCAACCCTTTCAACTGGGATGGAAAGTGAAGTATGAGTCCCAAGGTGGCATCACTAGAGCTGGAATCGGCAGAAGAGGGAACCAGCAGCAGAACACAGCCATTTGGAGCAGCTAGGATCTTCTCTGCTTGGTAAAAAGGCAAGCCTGTCTTCTAGGTTTGGCAGACAAGGGGGAAAGGACAGTTCCAAGAGGAGCTGAGGTAGGGATTTTCCACTAAGATTTATGGAAAAACAGTCCTTCATATCTCCTTTTGTATATAATCCTGGGATCCGAAGAACCACACAAATTGTGTCAAGGACTTTGTATGGTTCTAAAGTAGCTCTTTGAATCTTAGTGCATCTGTTCTTGCAAGCTGGCGTATGGCTTGATATGAACCTACAGATATTTGGTCATCTGTATACATAAATCTCTTTCTGTGTGTGTACAAATGGATTGATGAAGACCTCTATATATTCAAAGGTGCATGGCGCACACAAATGTATAGATTTACTACACTTCTTGTTCAGTTAATTCTCATAAAGGCAAGTGCCTGTCTTGCCAGTTCTAGCAGTACTAACATTTCCACCTTTGGAAATTTGAAGTGAAGCCCTTTCCAGTGGGCATGTAGTATATGTATGTTACGATATACTGTTTTCTTTGGATATAGGAAGTAGAAAATAAATATTAATGTAAGAGGGGCCCTTCTCCTTAAACCTCAAGAACAATCATGCATTTAGAGACTATGTTTTCTTCTCTGTGTTACTTAGGGACAGCAGAGGCATAGGAATCCCTTTCCTTGCATCAGTCTGCATGAGGGGTAGGTGGTACGGCCACCTATAGAAATAAAATTAGAACCATTCACTAGAGCTGATCTTTCTGCCTAAGCAGAAATAACACTGTTTTGCTATAAAACTGCACTCTGATGGATCAGTGATCTTGCATTTTAAACACTGTATTGTCGATTTTATAACTGAATTGTGTAAGAGCCTCTTGTTTGTCAGTAGTCAGCTGAGTCAGAAGCAACAGCTGTAACTTGTTCCAACATGCTCAGACTGTACAAGATTATCATTCCCTTAGTTAGCCTTCTTGAAAGAGTTACCAGTTTCACAGCACAATCAAGTGTAGAATTGCCCCAATCTCAGACCATTGAAATCAATGGGATTTGACTGGCATAACTTTGCATAGGATTACACTGTAGGAAACTGAGTGCACTCATTGAGAAGGGTACACATGAACACATGAAGCTGCCTTATACTGAATCAGATCCTTGGTCCATCAGAGTCAGTACTGGCACTGTGGTTGGTAGGGAGATCCTTTCTGATATTAAAAATATAAGAAAGTGGATGGCGGGTTTTGATTAGAATGAGGGAGACCTTGATATGTCTTCTTAAAACCATGTCAATGCAGGGTTGCCAATTCTGGGTTGGGAAATTTCAGGAGATTTAGGGGTGGAGCCTGAGAAGGTATGGGGTCTAAGGAGGAGCTGAACCTCAGTGGGGTACAATGCCATAGAGTCTACCCTTCAAAGCAGCCATTTTCTCCAGGGGAATTGACCTGTGTTGTCTGGAGAACAGTTGTAATTCTGGAAGATCTCCTGGCTCCACCTGGAGGTTGGCAACTCTATGTCGATGTAATATTTTATAGAAGAAGACCAAAGTTTAGGAAGAATCCTTTAAGGGAAGGTAGGCTGGAAGGGGAGGAAGTTGGGTCGCCAGCTCCAGGCTGGGAAATACCTGGAGATATTGGGGGTGGAGTCTGAGGAGGGCAGGGTTTGGAGAGGGGAGGGACTTCAATGCCATAGTGTCCAATTGCCAAAGCGGCCATTTTCTCCAGGGGAACTGATCTCTACCACCTGGAGATCAGTTGTAATAGCGGGAGATCTCCAGCCACCACCTGGAGGTTGGCAACCCTAGAAGGGAGGTTTTTGGGGAGAACTAACAGTATGATAGCAGAAAGAAGGAAATAAATGGGAGAAGGGGAGCAGTGTCTCTCTGCTGGAGAAAGAGCATTTAAAGTTAGGGCCATCTGCCCAATGCTTGGACTTTCTCAATGCCAGAGCATCTGAATTATGAGATAGTTATGTGGGCCTGGAATGGTACTCAGGAAAGGAAGCAGTCTGTGAGTCACCCCTTCAGAAGGTCTAAGAAAGAACAGAAGGCCCAGCTGTTCAAACTCTGACCACTGCCAGCTCTGTGGGTATAGAGAGGGAAGACTGGACAACATATACCAGGATAGGACACAAAGCCAAGGAGGATGAAATTTTCAGTAGAATAATAATACCAGTTTTGTTAGGTTTTAAACCAAAGTTTACAATGTGAGCTTTTGACTTACATTGGACTTTTAATCAGGCCAGATTAAAAATATATATGTTTTTTTAAGGGATAGGGTTCCTCCCCCCAAGAATGCATTATGTTAACCCCTGACTTCATCATGTTCCAGATTTAATATGTGAATATTGTATTTATTACTTGCCTTTTGATACAGATTTCCAAGGCAGCTCATTTTATATTGGCAAACAATGGAGGACGTTCTTGCAGACAGACTGTGATTTGTGCAGAAGAACAGAGAGACATGCTGGAAGAACATAATATAGAACCCAGCAATGATCTACATTTGCCTTTAGCTCTAATTTGAATTCACAGCTCCCTGCTGTAAAGCAAAAAAGGAAAACAGCAGAAGAAAAGTCCTTGTAGTGTTGTGTATGCAGTCTTATGCAGAGATCCTTCAGTCTAAGCCAGTGGGATTAGGATTGCACTGTATACACTCAAGATATAAAATCATATTTTTCCCATGACCAGAGGCAAAGATCATATGATACTAGAACCTTCATGATTAGGGTTGCCAACCTCCAAGTACTAGCTGGAGATTTCCTGCTATTGTAACTGATCTCCAGCCAATAGAAATCAGTTCACCTGGAGAGAATGACCACTTCGGCAATTGGACTCTATGGCATTGAAGACCCTCCCCTCCCCAAACACCACCTTCCTCAGTTTATGCCCCCCAAAACCTCCTTCTTGTGGCGAAGAGGGACCTGATAACCCTATTCATGATCGTTCAAAAAAATCATGGAAGACAGGCTGTGCAGGCCTTTCCATGGACTACAAAGCCTTTCGTAATCAGGGTACCTGATTTGGAGGGTTCATGGGCAATGCTGTATAAAACTCCAATTAATTAATTCAAATTAAAGATCCCAATGAACGGGCCACATTTTCAGTGTGTTTTTTAATCCTTGGAAGTCAGAATATCCAGAATCCCTGATGGAGGTTGGAGAAAATGTATGAAGTTGCAATACTGAATATAACATATTTAACAAATAAATACCAGAACATGATGTGAGATAGCTCCTGCAAAACAATTTAATTTAATGTTACAAAAGAACCATTATAACAAGCTATACAATGGAATGAATTAACACAGTACAATAAGCATTAATAATCATCACGCAGAAAAGATCTCTGCATGCAAATCTAGCACAATATCTTAAGGAGTTAGGGACTAATTTGGCTTTTGAAAAAAAATGACACACTCAACAGTAGACATGTAACACCACCAACTTATTCCCGTTATTCCTCCCTGTGATTGACTGAGATGTTATTGTAATACATTTTGGACTAGGGAACAAAGTAGGGTTGCCAACCTCCAGGTACTAGCAGGAGATCTCCTGCTATTACAACTGATCTCCAACCGATAGAGATCAGTTCACCTGGAGAAAATGGCCGCTCTGGCATTGTATGGCATTGATGTCCCTCCCCTAACCCCGTCCTCCTCAGGCTCCACCCAAAAAAACTCCCACCGGTGGCAAAGAGGGACCTGGCAATCCTAGAACAAAGTGCTTGGAACACATTGATGTCATTCAGAGATTCAAATGTGTGGGTGGGCAACCACAACATCAAGCACTCACTTGCCTTGAAAGCCCCTTGCTGGGGACACCATAAGTCAGTTGTGACTTGACTACATTGTAAGAAAAACAAAAATTTTAGGTATATATACCAAAGGTCCTTATTGTTCGAAACTGAGCACCAGAGGCTTAACACTTTTGATGATGTATCTGAATGCGTCATTGGAGCATTTGAACACAATAACAAGTTTTATAACAAGTACAAGCAAGCTTGATAACACAGAAAGTGTCCTTTCCCCGGGAACCAAGCAGTTTTCCTTCTGTTTTAGCTTCCTACTTTCTGTCACTTTCCAATGATGAAAGATAGATTGCAATATGTAGTTAGGAAGTGACATAATTGCCTTCCTAGCCACAGAGGACAGGACAGCATAACACACAAGGAAGACAAGGAAACATCTTCCACTCCACCCCATAGGCCTGTCCCTTTCAAAATGGGTCAACAGGAAATTTGCCATTGATGCTGCTTGCAAAAAAAAAAGTCTTGTTAGCTTTTTTTTTTTTTTTTTTTAAAGCCAAGGTTGAGATGGAAACAAAACAACAAAGAGTCTTATGGCACCTTTAATACAAACAAAGGTATTGTGGCATAACCTGTTTTGATACATGTGACAAGGGGAGCTTTTGACAAGGGGTGACTCACTGACTGCTTCCTTTCCTGGGTACCATTCCAGGCCCACATAACATAATTCAGATGCTCTGGCATTGAGAAGGTCCAAGCATTGGGCAGATGGCTTTGACTTGGAATGTTCTTTCTCATAAAAGCTTATGCCACAATAAACTCATTAGACTTTAAGGTACCACAAGACTTTCTGTTGTTTTGGTTGCAGAAGACTAATGTGGCTTTTTCCTCTGGAATTTGACTTGCAAAGGGACTCTGATCTAAAACAGTTATTCTTCTCACCCTATGGAATATTTTTAAAAGGTAGGTTTAGGCTGCTCCTGATCACATTCACCATTGCCTGATGGGTGTTGAAAATAAACTTGAGAAATCAGATCAGGTATTCATTTCTTTACAATTGTATGTTGAAGGACAGAAACATTAAGTAGAGATATGTACATAAAATATCCGGGTCATTATTGCTTTGTTTTAGTCTTAATTTTCAAAAATCGTGTTACAGTCTTGCTCTTTTCCTTTATATTTACACTTGCTTGTTGTCTGCTATTTATTTCCACTGGTTTTGGTAGAAAATGGCAACTTCCCTTACATTCACCTGGGATGAAATCATCAAAGATTATACTCCCTCTCGTTAAAAGGACAATGTGAGCCTGTTTTATAGATTACCATTCACTTGCAGAGCTGGAACAGGGTGACACGACAATATTTCATGGGAGAGATTTTCCTCTAGTGCCAGAGCTGGGCTGGGAGAAAAATGCTGAAATTCATCAATGGAGAACAATGAGGTATGACAGAGCAGGGGGCCTGTACCATTTTTATTTATCACTAGACCCTCCCACCCTCTGGCATAATCCTTCCCTGTGTAGGTGTGTTACAATATGCTTTTCTTGGAAAGGGGAGACTTTTTTCTCCTTCTCACACTCTGTCACAGGATACAAGTAAAACATTAGCCTCAGCTAGGGTTACCAGGTCCCCCCTGGCCACTGGTGGAGGTTGGGGGGGGGGGTTAGGGTCGCCAGATCCAGGTTGGAAAACTTCTGCAGATTTGAGGATGGAACCTGGGAAGGACAAAGACCTCAGTGGGGTACAATGCCATAAAAGTCCACCCTCCAAAGCAGCCATTTTCTCCAGGGGAACTGATCTCTGTGTCTGGAGATGACCTGTAATTCCAGGGGATTCCCAGGTCCCACCTGGAGGTTGGCATTCCTAGCTTCACTCCTCTACAGACCTTCACACAGGGTGGGAGTAGAGAATGTCGGTTCTATTTCTATATCCCCCTGGACTGGAGAGCCTGCTTTTCCAACAGGACAAGCAAAATATCTGTCTCTGTCCACTATAAATGTACTGCTCCTATGGGAAGGATGTAGCCTCTTGACTTTATCCCTAGACTGCAGTGCCTGAATTCAGAGAATACAAGCCAAATATTTCCTCCTGTGTTGCAGGGGGGCAGGCGGGCAGGCAGAGCACTAGGGCAGAGAATAGAATAGGAAGCAAACAGAACCGACTTCTGATTATATAGAATCAAGAAAGCATCTTCAGTGCTCAACATTGGTTCCAGCATAGGCTTTCATGAGTCACAGCTCAGTTAATCAGATACAATACCATTGTCACATTAGTGCTAATGTAGCCATGGACATAGTGGGGGTATAAGATGTTTCGCTTCCACATTGCACTAAAACATACACATGAAAAGTGGTGCAAATGTTGTCAAAGAAAAGTAGACTTTGGAAGAGAGATCAAATGTACCTTCTAGCCAAAGGAGGTCATACTTCCCATTATATATCAATATAAGCTTCCCATGTGACAAGAAATATTTTTATTTTAATATATTTAACAATGTAATCCAGAAAGTACTATATACAGAAAAACTGCCATTTTTATCAAACCTTCCAAGTAAATGTTTTTCTGTTCAAGTTGTCCTTTACATTCAGTTATCAGAGCAATGATGAAATTTGCATTTGGACGTCATACTTTAAAAAAGAAAAACATTTGCCACCTATTCACAAAGAACTGTAGCACAGGAACTCTCCCAGCTGACATAATCTGAACACATTTCTTTACGTATTGTCATTGTATGGCTGACCTTCCTCTGAGGCAATCAGAGCAGCACATAGTGTTTCCCCCCCCCCCCACATTTTATACGCACATCGACCCTGTGGGGTAAGTCTGGTTGAGAGACATGGGTGGGGTTAGGAATGTTCCCTTCTTCTCGTAAGGAAAAGAGATTTTGTGTTCGCCAGCAGCAGCTGACGTAGGCATGATGCCATGGATATCCAGTCAGAAAGTGAGTGGCCTGTGGCTGGACTTGGACAGCAAAAGACGTTATCCATCCTTGGAGAGGAGATGCTGCAGGGGGAGCTGGAGAAGGAAGGAAATGAGCTAGGGAGAGGCGAGGCAAGGGGGGGTGAGGAACAAGCTAATCAAAACGGATGGGGAACAGGAAGGCTGCCTGGGGAACCCGGGCAGCCTGACTTTTATTGTTTAGAGTTCAAGATAGGTGGAATAATCCAGAAAGGGGGAAATAACATGATATGAAATGTTTGGTTATGAAAACAGATCCCCACCCCAATCGTGAAATACCCATTGCTTTTTTTCTTCCATTCCCCTGCTTTTATAGAGATCTGGGCTAGTTTCCCAATGTTCAGCATGCAGAGGAAAATGAGTAAGGCACAACTAATAACCTTTGCAAAGAAGCCTAGCAAAGGGGCAGCACAGAATCTCACTATTTAGTGCAGATATTAGCTATAGGGTTAGGTAGAGCATTCCTAGGTGTGTGTGTGTGTGTGTGTGTGTGTGTGTGTGTGTGTGTGTGTGTGTGTGTGTGAAAGCAGTTGGCTAGGCATAGTATACTTAATTTAGAAATGTGTCTGCATTAGGCAACACAACTGACAATCCACAAGAACAGGCATGCTTGCTAAACACATAACCAGCAGCAATGGCTTCTACAGTCTTAAAACAAACAACACATGGACCCCAAAGAAAAAACAAATCCTACTTCTGCAAACTAATCTCTTAAGCCCCCACCTGTATTTCTGTACAAAGACACATTCTGTTGGCGTCACAATACAATGTGACCAAGGAATAGAATCCAGGCAATACAGGGGTGGAACTAGGAAATCAGGCAAATAGCTTAATTTTCAAGTGGCTGTTACTGATTTATAAGGTCAAAAAGTAGTCTGCAATTCTGGACTAGGGTTGCCAGGTCCCTCTTTGCCACTGGCAGGAGGTTTTCGGGGTGGAGCCTGAGGAGGGCGAGGCTTGGGAAGGGGAGGGACTTCAATGCCATAGAGTCCAATTGCCAAAGCAGCCATTTTCTCCAGGTGATCTGATCTCTCTCAGCTGGAGATCAGTTGTAATAGCAGGAGATCTCCAGCTAGTAACTGGAGGTTGGCAACCCTATTCGGCACACAGTCAAGGATATGAAAGTTGCCCTTGTCTTGGACATGGAATCACTGGGGGAGGGGGGCCAGGAAGCCAGTACAACTCTTACCTCAGTTGTTTCCCAAAGGGCATTCTTTTACATTCCTCTGTATAAAAAGTAAAGTACTGCCCCTGAAGGAATGTTTTAGTGTGTGATTGTGTGTGTGTGATATAGAGGCAGAATTCTACTCACCAACCACCCTGTTGCTAGGACCTCTACTAAGATGGGTGCATACACTGTACTTATGTGTGCAGAGAATATATAAACATATTACATTTCTCCAGGGGTCTCTGCAATATCAAGATCCATCCTCTACATGATGGTTAGAGGTTGGATGCGTAATTTAGGCAGCGATCCTATCATTTCTTCTGCTCTGTCAACATTATTACTGGATGTAATAAAACCACACATACTAGCAATGGTTCATTCACTGGCACATTTTTCTAATACTTCACCTGCCCTACCCAACCAGCAAATACTTTTGTTTGGTATGCACAACTCAAGCATGGTAGTTGAAGAGAAGGAATGGACAAAATGTGTGCTCAGAAAAGTAATAGTCACCCTACTATCTGCAGAGCGGGCTTCTACTAGCAATTTCCCCAACCCATCTTTGAAAAGCCAGGAGGAAAGCTAAAGGAAACAGGAGCCTGAGCCATCAAAATGAGCCACATAATGTATTTGAGGATGGATAACAGGGAACAAGACCTCCTAAGGTTATAAAGAGTTAAGAAGGCAGGAATTCTCTAATCCCCACGAGAGTTGCTACTTGGAAACATTGCAGGGAGAGTAAGGTATTCAGCTGTGGATGCAGAAGCCAGAGATTTTGGACAGGTATCCAAGAAAAATGATCAGAAGTGATCTGGGGCATGAAACAGCTGACTGAAAAGGCAAGATGAAAAGAAGGGAACACACATAACATGTCTGAACAATAACTGCAGGGGTGGGGGAGGATAACTGGCTCCAAGCACCAGCTGAGTTTAAATACCAAAAAGGCAGAGGAAGAGTTTTGGGGAGGGAATCAGAGCATTTAAAATAGAAGCTCAATCTCAGGAAGACATATTGGACAATAAACTCAGAAAGCAGTGGAACCAACACCACCCCACAGGAAAGGGAGGGGGCACTCTCCAGCATACAAGACGTTACCAGCTATTGTGTTGCAGTCGTTTCAAAGCCCTTAGCTAAGACTGACGCCCCAGGATGCTGAGTTTGTAGCGGACACAAAGGCTAATGGAGCAAACTGAAATACCAAGGATGTATCCTAGGTCAGCCCATTCAGTGCTCTGGACTGCGCTCTAGTTTAAGGCTTCTCAATACATGGATGGAGACTGTGAATATAAAATAAATGTATGATGGTTCCTTTCCCATCCAACATAGCCATAATCTAGCTTCATTTGTTTTCTTGAATTTACAATTATGGGAAGGTTTTGCAGATATCTCCATATTGTTTGGATAGATAGGTATTGTAATAGCAGTGCAGGGCAGGAGGAGTGACAATTGATTCCAAGGCCCTGACAAGTTACCATGCTTTACAAACCGAGCAATGTATCTGATGAAGGGAGCTTTGACTCTCAAAAGCTTATACCCCCAAAATCTTGTTGGTCTGGACATAATCAAACTAAGCAATAATTAATTTACTGGGATCTTTACTCTGCACTACGTTCCACTTGCTTCCGCCATATTCTAAGGGTCTTTCTATTTATCACCATGGCATAGTCTCTCTGTTAGAAACATGGTTTTGTTGAAAAGCTTTAAAGTGTGTGTGCATGGGGGGGAGGGGGTGGGTGGCTAAAATGAAGAAGCAGGATCAGACCCCGCGCTCACAGAAGCAACGGAGTCCACAGCACCCGACTGGCCGATACCGCTGAACGAGGCTGCGCCGCCCGGAGACGGAGTGGAGGACGACCTCCCCGCCCCCGAGCAACAGGGCAGCCCCGCAGCCGCCGAGCAGTCGGAAACCCCCGTTCCTACACCTCGCCTCTCCCAGAGCATTAGATCGCAGCCCAGCCACCTTAAGGACTATGTGTGCTCATGAGTGTCAAGGGGGAGGGGTGTTGTGTATGTACATAGTTGGCAGACAGGCAGGGGAACGGAGGAGCTTGAGTCTTGGACGAAGGATCCTAAACCCTGCACAAGCGATTGGCCCCCTGCCGGCAAGTGCCATTGGTCCTAAGCCGGCATGCGCCATTGGCACCCCGGGGTTGTTACCCCCCTATCACGGATCAGGGGGGGAGTGGCCGCTGGCGGCCAGGGTAGCATATAAGTGGGGCCATTTTCACTGTATGCCCAGTTCTTCAATACAATAAAGCATTGTTGTTGGAACTCCGTCTCGACCTCATGTGCCCTCCCCACGCCGACTTAACACCTATCATATTAGGTGCTTTGGAACACAGGCAGGATAATAATCCTACCCTCCTGCTGCTCCTTCCAAAGCAGGCCTCAAACTACCTGTTCCATATCCACAACCAACTTTAAGTTTTTAGCCGTGTAGAAATGCTGCGGGCTGAAATTAGGAACCCTAAAAGCACCCCTAAAACTCTCCACCAAGTAAACTGAATCTGCTCTGTGGGAGTATCTAGCTAACCAAGCCAACATGGCCTCAATCTTTCTAGGAGTGGTCCTGTGACTGATAAGGAAAACAGATCTACATACTCCCCCTCTGAATCTTTAATTTAGTGGTGAGTATAGGGTGCAACGCCCTGACCTGGATGGCCCAGGCTAGCCTGATCTCGTCAGATCTCAGAAGCTAAGCAGGGTCAGCCCTGGTTAGTATTTGGATGGAAGACCACCAAGAAATACCAGGGTTGCTGTGCAGAGGAAGGCACTGGCAAACCACCTCTGTTCGTCTCTTGCCATGAAAACCCCCCAAAAGGGGTCGCCATAAGTCGGCTGCGACTTGAAGGCACTTTACACACATACATAGGGTGCAACACCCTGGCCCGAAACCTTTGCCTATTTGAGGGTTGCTGCTGTCAGTGACATTCGGGGCCATACTCCCAGAACAGCCTCCATCACCATTGCGCCCTTTGATCTTGTTGCAACAGGGGCAGCTGCACCCTCCACAGAGAGGCCAGCTGCTTCACCACGTGTCCCCCGTGCAATCTCCCCTCCCCAGCTTCCAAATTCCAAAACAGGGAAGCATTAGTCACACGCCTGGCAACCTTCTTCACTGGCAAGAGGCACCCCGTCGGCAAATGAGAGAAACGCAGCTGCTGGGCAGTGTACTCTGGTGCCCCAGTTCTGAAACATCAACCTCTTCCTCCAAAAGCCACACCACCCTATTTCTGCACTGCCTTTCTGGGTCCCGTAATTCTGTCAGCAGAGACAAATGTGAAACATTAGTTCCCATAACACAAGGAGCTCCGCCTGCCAACTGTGAATTTTTTTACTAGACTGGAGTAAACTCTGGATCACTTAACTAGAATAAAACCTGAGTATTGCCCAACTACTGAGCACTGGCTAAAGTGGAGCAAAATGGAACACCGGAATTAACTGGAACAACTCTGGGCACTGATTGGTTAACTGGGGATCAATACTCTGAGGCCTTTTTTTGGATGCTGTTTTAGCCAGAATCTGGAAAATGTGGCCAAAACGTGTGGGAGAGCGAGGCGACCTCTGATGGGCAGAAAAGGCATGCATAATCAAAAGGAAGCCCCAAAGCAGTCGGCAGGGGTGACCACGAGGGAAACGTCCCTGCATAAAAGGCCTATTTGATTAAATGGGGAAACTCTAATTAACTGTGCAAACTCTGATTAACTATAATCAGAGGAGGGGGAATCTGATTTAGAAACTGGAAAATTCAAAACAAAACAGATACAACTCTGATTGAACTGGATAAGGCTGAATTATAACAAATCTAACAGAATTTGAGAATAAAATCCCCTAGCTATAGGGTTGCCAGGTCCCTCTTTGCTACTGGTGGGAGGTTTTGGGGGCGGGGCTTGGGGAGGTGAGGGACTTCAATGCCATAGAGTCCAATTGCCAAAGCAGCCATTTTCTCCAGGTGAACTGATCTCTATCAGCAGATCTCCAGCTAGTACCTGGAGGTTGGCAACCCTGCCTAGCTATATCACTCTAATTAAGTAGAATAACCTGAATACAACAGTCTGGAAAATTATATACCATTAAATTACAACTCTACAACTCTAGAATAAATGGTTACCACCAGGCTTGGCAACAAACAAACAAACAAAAACAGCTCCCCCATCCCTGAACAGATGGGACTCAGCAGATCCCTACAAGGGGTGGGACTCAAAATGGCTGGTGCAGCACTTAAAGTGAAAGCAGGCATGGTGGCTCATCAGGGTTGCCAGGTCCCTCTTTGCCACCGGTGGAAGGTTTTTGGGGCAGAGCCTGAGGAGGGAAGGGTTTGGGGAGGGGAGGGACTTCAGTGCCATAGAGTCAAATTGTCAAAGCGGCCATTTTCTCCAGGTGAACTGATCTCTATTGGCTGGAGATCAATTGTAATAGCAGGAGATCTCCAGCTAGTACCTGGAGGTTGGCACCCCTATGGCCCATATAAATTAAAGCTTGGTGTAGTGATTAAAGTGTCAAACTAGGACCTGGGAAAACCAGGTTTGAATCCCCACTCATGCCATGGAAGCTTGCTGGATGACCTTTGGCTGGTCACACACTCTCAGACTGGACCCCGGCTAGTATTTGGATCATGGATGAGAGACCTCCAAGGAATACCAGGGAGACACGGAGGCATGCAATGTAAACCACCTCCGAAAGTCTCTTGCTTTGAAAACCCTACTGGGTCGCCATCAGCTGTGACTTGATGGCAAAAAAAGCAGTAAAGCTGCAGAAACACCTTCCCTTTTAACCTAGCCAGCAATCCAGCAAAATGTGCCTGAATATGATGCGGCAAGCTGGCACCTATCCACTTGACTGGCCCTACAGCTGCTTCCATTCAAGGAGCAGGGGGAAAAGGCCCCAGACTGGGCCAAAGCTCATCTAGTTCAAGCCATTACCAGAGGAAAAGAGGCTTATCACACCCCACTGAAAACAGGAGAACTAGGGAGAGAAGAGAAGGTGAGGAAATACAAGCTCCACTAAGGAATACCCCTCAAATGTACTCTTGAATCATGCACACAGAAATGCACCCCCCAACCACATTTGTCAAGCACTGCATCGTCAATGCACTTTCACAAACCAACACCACACACAGAAACCACATAACTCCATGGCAGAAAATATGTGTATGTGTGTATAAACTGCTGTCAACTCATAGCTGACTTATGGTGACCCCTCATGGGGTTTTCAAGGCAAGAGACATCAGGGGTGGTTTGCCATTGCCTGCCTCTGCATAGCAACCCTGGACTTGCGTAGTGGTCTCCCATCCAAGTAGTAACCAGGGCCAACCTCCTTTGGCTTCTGAGACCTGACAAGTTCAGGCTAGGCTGGGCCATCCTAATTAGAGCATGGCAGAAAATACAGCAAAGCAAACTAGTGGTTCTCCTTCCTCTTCTCAGCAACACATGACTACACTGGAAGAGAAGAGTTCACTTAAATGGCCTCAGCAGCTTCCTTCCAATTGGCTGGATAATCTCCAGCCCTGTCAATACCATGCCATGCCTCATTTGAAACTGAAGGGGCTGGGGAAACCAGATCCCTGACAATAACTGCCATGAATTTTTTTAAAAATATATAGATTCTCCTCTCTCATGCTCCTAGGGGTCTACTGACCCAACAGGGCACAATATCAGGAGGAACAGAAAACTGCAGCGGGGATGTGGGAAGCACCATTTATACAGCTCCACTCTGTTTATACTGCATAGGATCCAGGCCCAAAAATTCCACACATACACAGGGGTTATCTAGAAACTAAACTCAGGATTACTCTGGCTGTGCCTCTGCCCATGCTAGCTGCCATGATTTTATCTGTCCACAATTCTGCCCCTTACATTACTCCCCCTACCTATATGCACTTGTTTCTAGTGTTTGTTTTCATCAGTAGTGCTACAGCCATGTAAAAACATCTATGCGATCTGTAGCATTTGGTATCCTTTGACTAGGGTTGCAAGCTCCGGGTTGGGAAATACCTGGAGATTTTGGGGGTGGAGCCTGAGGAGGGTGGGGTTTGGGGAGGGGAGGGACTTCAATGTCATAGAGTCCAATTGCCAAACTGGTCATTTTCTCCAGGGGAACTGATCTCTGTTGGCTGGATATCAGTTGTAATAGTGGGAGATCTCCAGTCACCACTTGGAGATTGGCCATCCTACCTTTGACCATTGTGAATTCGTTCTGGTAAGGTAAAAAAATAATAATCATTTGGCAAAAATTCAAGAGAGATGCTGCCTTGATTTACCTTTGCCAAGCCACATCCTAAGCTATTCTATTCTCTCTTGGGTGCAGATATTGTTTCCATTGTAATTCCACGTACATCAGACTCTCCTATCAACCTGGCAACACTGATAAGCCCAGAAATTGATAGAGGACACATCACCGCCTCTCTTTCATATGAAGAACCTGCCCTAAAAATGGTATTTTGCCAAGCAAAATCTATCACCATATTTTTAGTGCTTATCTCTGAAGAGCATGTGTGTACCTGGCTTTAGTTAAATTTACAAGAGTAACCAGGTAAGGGCAATTATTCAGAGGTATTCTGCATATCTAGTTTCTCTACATGTTATGTTATCCAAGCACTCAAACTACAATTATTTTGTAGCTAGGCAAATGTGATACTTCCTCCAGATAGCAAACTTGTTCATTTTGTTGTTGCTATATAGAATGTGATTGCTAAAGCAATGCACATAACATTTAGGAGTGCTGGTGCATTGGTTAGTGTGTCAGACTAGGATCTGGGAGATACAGGTTCTTCACTCTGTAATGAAATGCAATGGATTGATGACCTTGAACCATGGGGCAGCTAGGGTGGCCAGGTCCCTCTTTGCCACCAGTGGGAGGTTTTGGGGGCAGAGCCTGAGGAGGGCGGGGTTTGGGGAGGGGAGGGACTTCAATGCCATAGAGTCCAATTGCCAAAGTGGCCATTTTCTCCAGGGGAACTGATCTCTATCGGCTGGAGATCAGCTGTAATAGCAGGAGATCTCCAGTAGCAGTTACTGGGGGGGGGGGGCAGCAGTTATATACTACTGCAAGACCATAAACAGAGAGGAATGAGTCTTGAATTAGATGCCAATGGGATGAGACAGGGATCCCCATCCTTTATGAGCCTGTGGGCACCTTTGGAATTCTGACACAGAAAGGTGGGTGCAACCCCAAAATGGCTGCTGTGAAAGGCAATGCCAGCCACAAAGTGGCTGCCACAGGAGGTTCAGCCAACCACACAATCCCAGAAAGTGAGGTTATGCATAACTCTGATAGTAGTTCTTCAGTGTTTCAGGCAGAAGTTCTGTTTAATTGGGGGCAGGAAATTGCCTATTCTCTCTCTCTCACACACACACATACATGAAGGAAGAGCAAGTGCTGGGGAGGCAGGGAATTTTTTTTTTTAAATATATATACCAAGTGAGGGGCATAAACCCTGACCTGGATAGCCCAGGCTAGCCTAATCTCATCAGATCTCAGAAATTAGGCAGGGTCAGCCCTGGTCAGTATTTGGATGGGAGACCACCAAGGAATACCAGGGTTGCTATGCAGAGGCAGGCAATGGCATACTACCTCAGGAGGTCTCATGCCTTGAATATTGTTTCTGGGGGAGGCCCAAGAACAACATGTGGGGACAGTCAGGAGTCTGTAGCAGGCTCTGGCAAAAAGCCCTCCTCCTGTTAGAGGAAGGTTTCTGCTGAATCATACCCATAGTTTCCTATGTGCCTCCAGATAAAGTCTCACGAACAGCACCAATTTGACCCAGTGAT
Organism: Euleptes europaea; assembly: GCF_029931775.1. NCBI lineage: Eukaryota > Metazoa > Chordata > Lepidosauria > Squamata > Sphaerodactylidae > Euleptes > Euleptes europaea. The sequence goes on along the minus strand of NC_079312.1, from coordinate 75,132,283 downwards.
GGTACTAAATCAGCTGATCTCAGTTCCATGGGCAAAAAAAGCCACTTCCTTCCACTGCAACTGTAACATCCTCCGGAGCACTTGTTCTGCAACTTCCTTTGAGTTTACAACCCACACAGCATGTTCCCTTTGGGAGTGAATAACCTTTTGTCATTCAGAAAGACCACAAGTGCATCACTACTGAAGCTGAGGAGGTCTTCAGTATTCAAAGCAGGAAACCTGCCAAACCTTTTCCTTTCCAGTCTTTTTAAACAAGGGGGAGGGAGGGAGCAGGATTTTGAAATTTTTTTAATGGTTCCTGGAAAACCTTACCCTCTGACCTTGGCAAGCACTGCAGTCTTCCTTTCTCCATTTAGCTGGCCTTGTGGGTAAAGAGTGTTGCAAACTTCAAAATTTTAAAGCTAATAGATTTTTGGTTATAAGCAGAAAAAGGATTTTGGGATGAGAGGCAGGGCCATGATTGTCCTCTGAAGGGAGACGGCTGCATTTCAGGATATTTTGCTTGGCTATCCATAGAATCACAGTAAACAAAAGCTTTCCTCTGGTGATTTTGGACACTAAATTAAGGGAATCAAAGCATACAGACATCATGCTGTCACTAATAGTAGCTGATATATCATGAGGGAGATTTATCACAGAACAATCCAAAGGAAAGAGCCCAGTCAGCTTAATATAAGAAAGGGTCTTATTTCCTTGCAACAGACTAAAGCAGGATTGGTTCCAGCCTACTGAATGGTATACTGCTGAAGTTAACATGGCAGAAGGGGCAAGGATCACAGCTGTTCCCACTTCCCTCTCCCCTCAACAACCCTTCCCAACCCTGAAAAATGCAAGGAGACAAAACCAACTTTCTCACCTCTTTCATCAGCAGAGCTCCACTGACTGGAGAAGGGAGTGATTCTGCCCCCTTCCCAATGTAGCTTCCAAACCCAGGCAGCTATTGTTCCACACAGCCAGAGGCGGATCTACAGTGAACTTAATGAAGCGTAAACTTCAGGGCCCCTAATCCTGGAGGGCACCCCTGAAGCAACTTTTTTTAATGAGTTAATTTCTCAACAAAATCTATGTTTTTTAGTGATAGAATCATAAGCCAATGGGTGGAAGTACTTAATATTGACTTTAGAATATGCTCTAATACCCATTTCATATGGCCTTAAAATGTCCCTGTAATTGGTCAAATTTCAAAATTTTCTCAGGGGTTTGCAGTGCTTGAACCCCCAGCTATAAGGGCTCACTGAGCTCGCCAGAATCATTTGGGCAGCTGGAACCTCAAATCCTTCATTGATGCACAGCTTAATAGTTCTGTGGTTTTATTTCATCACTGTATGGCCTATTTTCAAGAACTTCACCCCACCATTTGGGCCTCCACCATTTGAGCCTCGAGGTCCTTGCAAGGGCAGCAAGGCCCTTTCGACCTTGTTGGATGTTGCCCTATTGTTGCTGGTTGCGAAGGGGCCCCCACAACAGTTCAAGCTTCAGGGCCCCAAAAATGTAGGTCTGCCACTGCACACAGCTCCTGCAGCCTTGGGAATAAACTTCCCTGGATTTGACAGGACTGCTGGGAAGAGGGGAAAGTAGGGTAGATCTGCAGCCATCCTGGTTTTCCATTGACTGATCACTGGATCCAACCCACAATTTTAAAGAACAAGGGCATCTGAGTATTCCAACACTTGGCTGATTAAACCCTATTAAATCAATAAAGTACCTGTGAGTAGATCATAGAAAAAGAGTTTTCCATTAAACTATCCTCTGAAACTAATTGCAGTTTGACAAGCATCACAACCTGTTGTCAGAGTACAAATGCCTTCTGCCTTTATCCTAACCCTAATGCTCCCCCCCCCTTTCTGGATGCACACCTTAACGTGGTGAGGGGGTTTGTGTGTGTCAGGGAAGCTGAGAGCAATACCGTAAGGGGTCTAGAGTCTTATCAAGAGACTAAACTCCTAGCAGAGTCACTCAAGACGGAATGGTCACAGCTGAGACACCAGACGAAGATGCATCCACCCCCTTAAGGGATCAATGGCCGCATCCGCAGAAGAGAACAGGCAGTTACAATGGGGATGGGGGCAGAGGTTAGCTACTGGGCAGCAGCAGTAGTGGAAGGTGACACTGGCGGAAGATCTTTCGTAGACAACGGCAGTGCCACTATGGCTAACCCTGGTTAGTACTGCGCAGAAGAAGGCACTGGTAAACCACTTCTGACCAATCTTTACCTTGAAAACCCTATGATGAGACAATCCAAAATGAAAAAAGATATAGTGCTGGAAGATGGGACCCCCAGGATGGATGACACTCAATCTGCTACTGGGGTAGAGCAGAGGACAAGTACAAGTAGCGCTGTTCTTAATGACGCGATTGGACTAAAGCCGAAAGGACGTTCAGTGGTTGACATGAATAGATGCAAAAGGAAAGTCTGAAGCTGTTCGACGCATATAATAGGAACATGGAATGTGAGGAGCATGAATCAGGGTAAGCTTGAAATTGTTAAACAAGAAATGGAACGTATGGACATTTCAGTCCTGGGAGTAAGTGAATTAAAGTGGACTGGATTAGGACATTTTCAATCAGAAAATTACGAAATGTTTTATTCAGGGAATGACAAAAAGAGAAGAAACGGAGTTGCTTTAATAGTGAGGCAAGATGTAGCAAACGCAGTCAGGAGCTATAATGCAAAGTCTGACCGAATAATATCAATCAGACTTCAGGGAAAGCCTATCAACATAAGTATCATTCAAGTTTATGCCCCAACTACAGATGCTGATGAGGAAGAAATTGAAAGTTTTTATGCCAGTGTTCAGGAAGAAACTGATCAGACACCTAAACAAGATATGCTGATAATCATAGGTGATTGGAACGCAAAAGTAGGAAACAAAGCAGAAACAAATGTTGTTGGCAGATTTGGGCTAGGAGCACAGAATGAAGCAGGAGAACGCCTCATAGAATTCTGTGAAGACAACAATCTGTACATTGCAAACACATGTTTCAGGCAACCAAATAGACGATTGTATACATGGACATCACCAGACGGCCAGTATAGAAATCAAATAGATTATATAATTGGAAGAAGATGGAGAAGCTCTATTCTCTCAGCCAAAACAAGACCAGGAGCTGACTGCGGTACAGATCATGAATTGTTAATATCGAAAATCCAGATAAAGCTTAAGAAAAATACCAAAACATTCATAGCACCAAAATACAATCTAAGCAATATTCCGGAAGAGTTTAAAGACCATGTAAGGAACAGATTTGCATTACTGAGTTCAAGTGAAAGTAAACCTGAAGAACTATGGGTGGTAACTAGAGATATTATCAAGGAAGAATGTGCAAAGACTATTCCTGTAGCCAAAAGAAAAGAAAAACCTCGATGGATGTCTGAGGAAACTCTTAAAATTGCCAGAGATAGACGAGAAGCAAAAGTAGAAGGTGACAGAAATAGAATCAAAAGTCTAAGTGCAACGTTCCAGCGACTCGCACGTAGAGACAAAGAGACCTATTATAATAACCAGTGTAAAGAAATAGAACAACAAAAAAGGAAGAACAAGAGATCTGTTTCACAAGATCCAAGAAATCAAAGGGAAATTTAAAGCAAGGTTAGGCATGCTGAAAGATCAGCATGGAAATACATTAACTGAACAGGACAAAATAAAGAAAAGGTGGGAACAATACACTGAAGAACTATACAAAAGAGATGAAAAGATAAAAGATTCTTTCCAAGAAGAATCTTTTGAAGAAGAACCTACAGTTTTAGAAAGTGAAGTGAAAGCTGCATTGAGAGCAATCGGGAGAAACAAATCACCAGGAGCAGATGGGATATCAATAGAGCTATTCCAAGCCACAGAAACGGAGTCCATCAAAATCTTGACAAGAATATGCCAACAGATATGGAAAACAAAACAATGGCCCACAGACTGGAAATGATCCATTTACATTCCAATTCCCAAGAAAGGAGATATCAAAGATTGCAGCAACTATCGGACCATCGCATTAATTTCTCATGCAAGTAAAGTGATGCTCAAAATCTTACAGCAAAGGCTGTTGCCATATATGGAACGAGAAATGCCTGATGTTCAAGCTGGTTTCAGAAAAGGAAGAGGCACTAGAGATCATATTGCAAATATACGCTGGTTACTGGAGCATACGAGAGAATTTCAGAAGAAAATCAGCTTGTGTTTCATTGATTACAGCAAAGCTTTTGACTGTGTGGATCATGAAAAGCTATGGCTGGTTTTAAAGGAAATGGGTGTGCCACTGCATCTGATCGTTTTAATGCGCAACCTGTACTCTGGACAAGAGGCCACAGTTAAAACAGAATATGGAGAAACGGAATGGTTTCCAATTGGCAAAGGTGTCAGACAAGGATGTATTTTATCTCCCTATCTCTTCAATCTATATGCAGAACATATAATTAGGAAAGCAGGATTAGATTTAGATGAAGGTGGGGTGAAAATTGGAGGGAGGAACATTAATAATTTGAGATATGCTGATTACACTATATTATTGGCAGACAATAGTGATGATTTGAAACGACTACTGCTAAAAGTTAAAAGAGAAAGTGCCAAAGCAGGACTACAGCTGAACATCAAGAAAACAAAAGTAATGACTACAGGAGAATTACACAACTTTAAGGTTGACAATGAGGAAATTGAAATTGTTCAAGACTTTCTATTCCTTGGCTCCACCATCAACCAAAAGGGAGACGGCAGCCAAGAAATCAGAAGGAGATTGAGACTGGGAAGGGCAGCCATGAAGGAGCTAGAAAAGATTTTGAAGTGTAAGGATGTGTCACTGGCCACCAAGATTAGATTAATTCATGCCATCGTATTCCCTATTACTATGTATGGGTGTGAAAGCTAGACAGTGAAGAAAGCTGATAGGAAGAAAATAGATTCCTTTGAAATGTGGTGTTGGAGGAGAGTGTTACGGATTCTGTGGACTGCCAAAAAAACAAATCAGTGGGTTATAGATCAAATCAAGCCTGAACTGACCCTAGAAGCTAAAATGACTAAACTGAGGCTGTCGTATTTTGGTCACGTCACGAGATGACAAGAGTCACTGGAAAAGACAGTCATGCTAGGAAAAGTTGAGGGCAGCAGGAAAAGAGGAAGACCCAACAAGAGATGGATTGACTCAATAAAGGAAGCCACGGCCTTCAATTTGCAGGATCTGCGCAGGGCTGTCAAAGATAGGACATTTTGGAGGACTTTCATTCATAGGGTCGCCATGAGTCGGAAGCGACTTGATGGCACTTAACACACACAATGCTTCCCCAAGTTGGCCAAATAAGGATCACTATTCCTACTTTTGTCACTTAATTTATTGGTAACATCATAGCAAGCACATCTTATAGTAAAATAAGCTATTTGGCTTAACTACTAGAAATTGAATGAATATACATGTCACCATTTGATTGACAAAGGAGTATGGAACCCACCTCAATAAACTCATTTATTTGACGTGCAGAACAAACATTTCTAATAGTTATTTACAGTCATCCAGAAGGCATTTTCTTTGTAAAATATGCCCCTGGCCACTAGTGTGTTCTGCTCCTGACACGTTAGCCTGCAATTTGATTATAGAGCTTACTTGGCCACAGCAGCCAGAAACTGATGGCTTTGGTTAGCAGAAACTGGTCATATTTCACAGTTCCAAGCACACCTCTCAGCAGAGGGTGAAATACCACAGGACACAGCAAAGTTGGAACAAATCGCTCATTGTCTGGGGTGAATGGGCCAAACCACAACCCTCGCTCTTTACCATAATCAAGAAAGTAAACTGAAAAGCAGCTTGGGCTGTTTGACTAAGAATGGTTCCTGAGAAAAAGCCGGAGATTGCCCTCTCATGGACAGCAGTAGTAATGACAACTGCACAGGGGGCGGTCCTATCCCTCTTGCTGTTCAATCTCCATGTAAATCCCTTAGACGAATTCATTCGTAGTTTGGGAATTGGCTGACATCAATATGCTTATGCCACCCAGTTCTCCATCTCTCTATCCAAATTTTCTGGCAATGTGGTGGAGGTCTTGAGCCACTGCCTGACTGCTGTAGTTAAAAGGCAGGAATAGAGAATAAATTGAAATTGAACCCTGCCAAGATGGAGATAATGCGGGTTGGGAAAGCTGAGGCGTTGAAAGACATAGTATTTACCACTTTTGATGGGGTTCAGTTGATCCTTACTGACTCAGTTAAGAGCCTAGGACTTATACCGGACCCAGCATTGCTGCTGGAGAAGTTAATGTGGCTGCAAAAAAATGTTTTCTTCTTACTGCATCTAGCCGGGAAGATGGCCCTCTACCTTAAGAACATAAGAAAGGCCCTGCTGGATCAGACCAAGGCCCATCAAGTCCACCACACAGTGGCCAACCAGGTGCCTCTAGGAAGCCCACAAACAAGACAGCTGCAGCAGCACCATCCTGCCTGTGTTCCACAGCACCCAAGATAATAGGCCAGCTCCTCTGATACTAGAGAGAATAGGTATGCAGCATAACTAGTATCCATTCTAACTAACAGCCATGAATACCCCTCTCCTCCATGAATTGCTTTACCTTGACTTGCTTCACCTGGCCACCTGAATCCATACCATGGTAACACTGAGACAACACTGTTTTAATACACTGTACATGGGCCTGCCCTTGAAATCAGCATGGAGACTCCGGTTGGTACAGAATGCAACAGCTCAGTTATCTAGAGCTAAGGGAAGCACACATATTTCACCCATTCTGTAGTCACTTCTTCAGCCGCCCACCAGTTACCAGGATCAATTCAAGGTACTGACTATTACATACTAAGCCCTACCTGGCCTTGGACCCTCATATCTGCAGGACATCTCCTCCTACGCTCCGCCACAGCAGCACCACTCATCCGACCAGGGTCTTCTGCGAGTGCCGGCCTGCAAATAGGCAAATTCCACAACGGCCTGTTCGCATGCATTATCTATAGTGGCCCACATCTTGTGGAAAGGCCTGCCTGAGGTCAGGAAGACTCCCACACTTCTGTCATCCCACAGACTATGTGAAACAGAATTGTTCAGTGGGGCATTTATATAAAGGTAATAGGGCTGTACTATAAAAGGGTGGTTCAGGAAGGCTTATAAAGAGAAAGGGATTATAGACTATACCATTGTGTATAGGATGCATTATCTGTTTGCTGTATGTAGTATTCCTATAATCAAGGCATTATTTTCTGATATACTCTTTTTCTGCATTGTATGTGCTTTCTATATCATGTCTAATATTTTTTCCTTGTTTCAGATTTTGTAATCCTAATCCTACTAAGTTTCTTACTAAAGCCTCATTCCACTGATCGGATCAATTTACCTTGAGTCTCTGTGAGAAAGGAAAACTATGTAGTAAATAAATAAATTTTAGCACTGCCACACTTGTGCTACACATTGCGCACACGTCAGGCTAAGCCCACACTTCACCCTCCACCCCACCCCTCAGGCTTACACATTTACTAGTAAATCAAACACATATACAAAAGCATTTGCAGACTTCATGTATTAGCTAGGGTTCCTTCTCCCAAGATGAACCTATATGGAAGTGACATCCCTGCAGGGGAGCTGGTTAAATCCTGCATTATATAGCCTTTCAGAATTTATATCTGCTAAATCTAAATATGCAGTCCTAATTCAGATACCATCAACTGGTTTGGTTAGTTTCAAGAATTGAAGGCTACTCTCCAGTTCAACTTGTCACTTCCAAAAACACTACCTGCAGAAATTAATTCCAAAGCAGTAGCTGTGTTAGTCTGCAACAGCAAAAACACAGGGCTGAAAGACTCCATTTTACTCCAGCACAAGCTATTGATGATTGTATTTGAATATGTAGCCTATGTAAGTTTATGCACACATAAAATTTTGTTCTTTTAAAAATGCCACCAGTTTTTATTTTCACCGTAAATATTCCCCATAGTATTTTCAGCCAGAACACTGGAATTGATCTTAAGAGTTCATTATAAGAATTAAACAAAGCATGCCACCAGTCTTCATCAGAGCGAAAGTGAAGTGGAGTGAAATGAGTCAAGACTGTGCACTGCTGAAACTTACAACGAGCTAGAGCGCATAAATACATACAAGAATGCAATACCTTCTATCACTGTTTTCCCCTGCAGCTGAAGACAAAAGAGTGGGATAGGAAGACCTCTGCAGGTTTTTAATTTTCATTGCCTTAATTTTATTTACTTCCTTTAAACCCTGTTTTTCCTCATTGGAGACCCAAAGCATCTTTCATTGTTCTCATCTCCTCCATGTTATCCTTACAGCAGCCCTCTGAGGTAAATTAGGCTGAGTGTGTGTTACTGGCCCAAAGTCATCCAGCAAGTTTCCATAGCAGAGTGGGGATTCAAACCTGGGCCTCCCAGATCTTAGTCTGCCACTATACCACATGGCTTCAGTTTCTTATAACACTAGACATGTAGAATTTTACCTGCATTCTATGCTACATAACACTTCATACCTTATACTTTTTTTTGTCTGCCTGGGGCAAAGCAAAAATTTCAGGTACAGAATTGAGACCTGTCCTTGGAACCATCAGGTCTCTGGATTATCACCAATACTGATAAATCTCTATCAGCAGTTATATTTCATCATTTCATGTACTTAAATGCCTCCATAAATATTCACAAGAGGTTAAGATTTTCTGTGTCTCAAAAACAACAAAACTGCTAACTCTTACACAAACTATATGCCTACTTTGGTTCTTGTAGGTTATCCGGGCTGTGTAACCGTGGTCTTGGAATTTTCTTTCCTGACGTTTCGCCAGCAACTGTGGCAGGCATCTTCAGAGTAGTAACACTGAAGGACAGAGTCTCTCTGTCCTTCAGTGTTACTACTCTGAAGATGCCTGCCACAGTTGCTGGCGAAACGTCAGGAAAGAAAATTCCAAGACCACGGTTACACAGCCCGGATAACCTACAAGAACCAATGAACTCTGACCGTGAAAGCCTTCGACAATATATGCCTACTACTTCACTGTATGGACAAGTTTTGGTCAAGTGGCATTTATCTATTTGGGAAATATTTAGGGTAAGAAGCTCTTTTAAAGACAGTTCCTTTACAGAATACAAGAACTCAATTACATGCAATTTTATGTCTGGCATTAAAACTCAAGGGAATGTGTTAAAAATCTACTGAGAAAAGTTAAGATAGTATCAATTAACAGGCAATTGTTAAAACTTGAGAAGGGACTTTCACTTTAGCTTCAGTATGAGCAACTGTGTTACATTTATTCAATAGTTTAAAACAATCTCAAAACATCTGCTGGTTTTCTAACACTTCCTCCAACTCTATGCAACACCAGAAATCAGCAATACCAAGTTACGTCAGGAGGCAGTTTACAGCTTTTCATACACTGACGGCACAGATGTGTAGACTTTGATTAACAAGGGTATAAACTTAAATCTGCAGCAACTCAAAATAGGAAGACTAAGCTGGGAAAACCACACTCTGTTTACAAACTAACTTGCAAACGTCACTCTGTGGTTTGGACTCGAAACCTTTAACATTCAAAACAGCCAATTTCCCCCAGATCCTCCGAAGTAGACATATGGCTCTTAACCTAGATCCTACAATTCACAGAAGTTGGTTTTCAGAAAGAATAAGGTTGAACCTCTGGTGAGATTAGTTGGGTTCTTCCAGGCCGAGGCGGTTTGCTTGGCGAAATTGTAAAAGGACAGCAGAGATTTACTTTTGTTTCAACCCGTTGTTAGCTTTTACCAGTCCCTTATTTGTAACATGTAATAAAGCCCACTAGAGATCACAGTCGAGAGAGGAGACAATTTAACTTCTGGGACCTACAAATAATTTTATTGAAATATAACAAAATTAGACAAATGCACTTCAAGGCAGAGGAAAAGGACCATAAATACTTTACACATTTGTCTTCAAGGGTCCAATTCATATGCTACAGGAGCAAAAAAATGAAGTGCTCGTGGGTTCCGGTCTTCTACACAACCACACATTTGCACAGAAGTCATAAAAAAGAAAAACTTTTTGCTTGCTCCAACAATAGTGATAATATATATATATTTACACCGTTTCACATTATAACTGTCCCTTATAAAGCGGTCTCCACAAGCCCTCTCCCTGCTCAACAGCTTCCACTCCCAAGAGGAGCAGCAGGGCTGCTGGAAAGCACGATAAGGACAGCACAGACGGGATTACAGAATCCAAGCAGTCTAAGTGCGCAGCTGCAGTCTCAAGGGGTGAGCCAGCCTTTTAGAGAATGGGGCTGAAAGCAGCCGTCCGAAGCTCCGAGGAGTCTGCTGCATCTTGGGAGGTTTCGAGCTAGGCAGAAATGAAGCTTCTTTGGGCAGAGGCTCCATGTAGATTCCGGTGGGAGTGAAGTCCTCAGCAGGAGGCACACAAGCACTAGGAGTGGCAAGGAAAATGGAAACATTGCGCGAGAGTTTTCTGACCACAGGATAGTTGATTGCTCAAAAGCAACAGCCAACAAAAGAAAATATATTAGGTATTTTAGGGGGGGAATGCTGATTATGGGGAGGGGTGTCACTACCAAGTTTTTCAGTCTCAAAATCTTTCAGGACTATTAAGCCCCACCACAGCAGAGAGTAGAATACTCCAGTGGGAAGATGTGATGTACAGACAGGAAGGTGCTTCTGCCAACTTTAACACAGGGCAAGTTTTAAACAGAGAGCTTCTTGGTATGCAGTCTCCTGTACGCTCAATAATTCTGCTTTGGAATAAGCAGTTTCCTCCAAGTTTCAGCCAGTGACATATTGTGCACAATAATTTTAAGATGAAGTTTTGCTGGCTAAAGAAGCACTGCAATCATCTCTCTACCAAGTACACTCATTTTCATTATTGAGGAAACTTCCTTCTACATTGAAGGGTAAAGATGACTTCCCAACCACATCTACTTAGAAGTGAACAAAAAGATAAGGGGGAGTAAGGGAGTGAGAAGAGACTATGAAAATATGGTACAGGCCCACCGACAGCATGATATGCTTTTTACTTTTTCTGTAAAGGTAGCTTTACATGTACTGTAGAATCATAACAGAAGTCCTGACATGGCAGAGCAGGTTCCAGTTGCGACTCAGGAAGCCATCCGGGACAGCCCTGCTTCCTGTGCTTTAAGGATCAACCCCAGCATGCACATCAGGATCAAACATGCAGCTGGCAGAGGCTGTGCAAGAGGCAAAAGGTGACTACCACATGAACAGCAACCTATCTGTCAACATGGCTGCTGACATCCCCCACCCTTGCTAGTCTGGTTCGTAACGCTTACAAGGATTCCCTCGCAGGTGCAGACTTGGAGACAAACACAACACAGATGTACTGATGTTCCGGAGCAACTCTGTATGAGCTTATTAAATTAAACATTGAGGTAGCAAATTCCTGAATGACATGTTCTGGGAAGGAAAATAAGATGTGCAACGAGCCGACTGGTACAGCAAACCTACCTATAATCCAGTTTTAAAGCTTTATTAAAGTTCTGAGGGGTTCCTAGAAAAGGCAGGCAGGCTCAAGTCTCCTGGTTGTACACTGCATATGGAGCCCCCTTAAATGTTATAGCTGCCCCTGCAGGGTTGCGCCTGTTCAGATCTCAGCAGTTTTAAGTCTCAAAAGTAAGAAATCTGGAATCTGAAGGCAGGTCTACCATTTTAGTGTCTTGCTTGCCAATGGAAGGAGTTCTGCTAGTCAAACATTTCATTAGCACAAGGTCCTTTAAAGTGCACTGCATGTTCCCTCATCAGGTGAAGCCTGGCTCAAATCCTATAAATCAAGGGAAATGCTAAAGGAAGATGACAGTACTTCATGATTATTTGGAGGAGGAATCAAAAGAACTGGGATTAGGTAGACCACTTTCTTAATCTGAGTTAGCGTTGCTTTAGGGTTGACAGCATAATTTAGGAGATTAAGTTACCTAGAATTATATTAGGAGGGGAAAAAAGATCCTACATTAAGTATGTGGAACATGGCACATCCGACACTCCAATAGGATGCAAATTCAAAAGAACCCTCTGAAATGAAACCACAGCCTGCTTAGACAAACTGCCACCAAGGTTTCCTCTCTGACAAACTTTAACAGAATAGCTGCGGGCATTTAGGAGGCCAGCACATTTGGATTTTGCAGCTGCCAGCAGGCTCCATTAATGTGCTACAGCATAGGCACTAGTCCGTAGAATATTCCAAGTAGCAATGTTGAAAAGACATTGCCAGCAAAACAAGACAGTGTAGCGCACTAGGGAGCTACTACAAGAGCAAGGCCTGCATATCAGCCCATTGCAATGGAGACCTCAAAATTAAGTGCATCTCAGGCAGCTATCTTCCATGAACTGCAACATTTGATACTATCCCCCAAGGATGCAGTACAGCATTAGGTATTCAGCTGTTTTATGGGTGGGGGGGGGGGAGAGACATAAGAAGCTTGTTGCTCACCTTTACTCTCATATACTGCATATAAACTGAAATGCCCTCATTAGCTTTCGTAGAAACTGACCGGGGTACTCAAAAAGCAGGACATCTGGTCAGTAAGAGGTGCAGGTTGGTTCTCCATAGTTTCAAGACTCTTGGAATCTGTTGCCATCTAAACATCACTTAGTGGCTGAGAAAAAGATTTCACCTTTGACTCAGTGGAGGGAATTTTTTAGCAGGCTACTAAACAAGGCCACACATCTCATGTGACGCAGGTTCTATTCACACTCTTGCCTAGCCAATCCTACTCCCAATAACTATCCAGTTCTGAGGCATCCCCAGTGCCGCCGCCGCTTCCTCCAAGCAGAAGAGCTTAAAGGCAAACCGTGTGTTCGTTCTCCAGATCCATCACTCTGCAGGGATGCGTGGCTGCCTAGTGTGGTTTACATGAGGTACAGTAAAACTGGGCAAATAAGGTGCACTGACAGCACACAGTGACTGTTCACATTGCCTCATGGCTCAGACTTCACAGATGATGACAGGGAAGTCCACATGAATCCGAGGGTGCTCCAGTTTCACTATGCCCTGCAACAAGAAGGAGGCAACAAGAATGAGATAATGTCACATATAGCGTTTTCAAGTATTAGGCTAGATAGATAGATAATCTTTATTACAGTCAATGACCAGCACAAGTAACCTCAGTATTAGGCTATAAATGATCCATTCACTTCAAGGGATACTGAACAGAGGCATATGATAGTTCCTCACTGTTATGTGTCTAAAAGCCACCATGAATAACTGAACTATCAAATGTAAGGTTACAAGAATGAACTCTAGTTAGAACTTAGACATTGCTGAGACACAGGGTCAGAAGATGTTGCCAGAGGACCTCTGCTACTAAGGCTGTTTCATCTAACACAATTTAAGTTACTCAAATCAGTCAAATGCCAGTGAAGGAGAGAAGGTCAGTATTTTGGCACACAAGAAAAGTAAACTCTGACATCTGAGAACAGCAAAGCCAGCGCACATATGAACTGAATTCCACCAAATGGCAAGGCTCGGACAGCATGTTACAAGGTTTCCAACAAGTTAACTGGAAGGCATAATCCCTGCAAGCACTGCCTCAGAAAACTATCATGCTGAGCCAAGACTGTGTAGTGCTACTACTGCATTATAGTCTCATGGGATTTACAGCAACTAACTGATCAGCTAACCGATCAACAAACAAAGCTGAAAACCAGAAAAGAAGTATTTTGTGACTGCTTTATCCTGAAAAATGGCAACATTACATCTTGCATTGCCAATAAGATTTGTAAACTGGCAAGTCCAAAATATCAAAGCACTACAAAGATCAATGGAATCTATTTTGCAATGCATATTTTGTAGCAACGGTATCAATAGGGAGGCATTCATAGTTTCTGAAGAACAGTCATCACTTTGACAGGCATTGAACTACCATAAAGGTCAGTGGATGACCAGGCCTGTATTTTCTGATAAGCCACATCTCACTAGCAACAATGTGCATTTATTCGCCAGTGTGACAGCTGCAGGAGCTCGAGAGGTTGCCTGCAACTACCATAGGAAGAAGAGTAACATTGTCGGGCAAAACCAGGTAACCACAGCCTCTGCAACAAGACCAAGGAGAGCCCTAGGTTACACACAGACACACTATGTTTAGGTAGATCTATATTAACTGTGAGAAAGCAACTTCCATCCTGAATGTGTTAGTACTCATAAAAAGTTGGCACAAAGCTCTGACAGGAATGTAGCAAGGGAAGAAAGAGCCTTCTTCTCATCCACCAGTCAAGTGCCTGCACATCTCAAGGGTTTCATTTAAGGAAGCCCAAATCTAGCAATAGAAATATATTCAACTATCAACAGTAGCATCCATTAGGCCCTGAGGCAACATCAGCACTGGATTGAGTTACATCTTAAGTCACTGAAATGCTACTCTACCTACTTTAGCTGGTCTTCAGAAGCTACAGGTAGCACTGTGTTGGCTATTGTCATCGCCTTTGCTATCCCCCTTGCTATTCAATTTCTATGCAAAGGCCATAAGAGAAATCATTCATAGCTTTGGAATTTGGTGTCCTCAGTATGCTGATGACATGCAGCTCTCTCTCTCCAAATACCACAGGACCCAGCAACTTAATGGACTGAAAACAAAACTGAAGCACGACTCATGATTTTAACATAGTATTTACAGCCATTAAAGGGGCCCTACCAGGCAAAGCATTTATATTTAGAAGTGTTAAAGCATTTAAGCATTTTTAGCCACAAAGATGAGAATGCAATTTGTCATTACAATGACTGCCCTCAGGCTGTGAGATACCCTCCCTTAAGTCTGGAGTCAATCTTCCTTGTCCTGATTTTGTAGGAGGTACAAATCTTCTATTTTAGAAGGAATTTTTTATTTATGGTGTTTTATTAGATGATCTTAACAGGTTCCCCCACCTCAAGCTACTGCTTGTAAATGTGTTTCTTTTCTACTGCTATGAACATGGGAAAGGTAGGATAAAAATATTCTATCCTGTAATTCATTAGGCCAACCTCTAGAAACCGGCACAGATGGTTACAAAAGTAAGACTGCTTTCCATATTTGCAGTTGACTATGTACCTAAGTTCCAGAAATGAGGCATATGAAGCTTCCATAACTATTTTGAAGGACAGGTCACACCTGAAACCATTAAATGCCCTAAATTCCTTTTTGGGTGTCACTTGGAGGTTATCCTGAAACAAGCACTTTAGGACTTTAGTCACTGCCAAAAAGAGTTCCTGACAAGAAAGTAGATTGATACAGACCCATTCTTACATTTCAAGACACACTTATATTCCAGATGGTCACCGCAAGTATATCCACTGCTGCATCAGATGGACTACATGTTCACCCCAAACAACTTGGTTCTCCAGCCCATAGTGTACAGTTTGCAAGGTATAAACGATCCCTTTTAAATATATGTATATAATTCTTGCTTGATCAAAATGTGAGTACTGGAAACCAAGCTATAGCATCCCCATTTTCCTTCTGATCGTGTTACCTGAGGTATCAGGTTCTTATGGATTCTTTTCAGCTTAGCACGTTTTCTCCCATTCTTGGTGACTATTGTCTCTTCATAAAACTCATGAGCAAGATCACCATCTTCATCATAATACATAGAACTACAAAGGAATGAATAATAATATTAAGAGTATCAAATGTGAACATAAGAATATAAGTAGAACCTGCTGAATCTGACCATTGGTCCATCTAGTCCAACATAGTTTCACACAGTGGCCAACCAGTTGCCCTGGATGGCCAAAGATGGCACAGAGGCTAAGGCCTTCCCCTGCTGCTGCCTCTTGGCACTGGTATTCAGAGGTTTTCTGCCTTTGAATATGGAGGTTGTCTTTAGTTACCATGGCCATAGTAGCCATTAATGGACTTCTCCTCATGAGCCTGTCTAACCCCCCTTTAAAGCCATCTGTGATCATGTCCATCACTACCTCCACTTGCAGTGAATTCCTCAGCTTAATTACTCATTGAATAAAGAACTAAAATCAATAATTTATAAACTTCCATCATTTCTCTGTTAGTCATCTCTTTTCTGAACTTAAAAATTCTAGATTCTCCCGCCTTTACGCATAGGAAATGAGCTTCAACCTATTAATCATCTTGGTTTCCCTCCACTGTACTTTTCCAATATCCTTTCTGAGATACAGTGACCAGAACTGCACACAGGATTCCAAATGAGGCCACAACATAGATCTATATAACACTAGCTGTTTTGTAATGCACTTGTATAGAGCTATGGGACAGTACAAGTTGGAAAAAGTGATCCCATCTCAGATCCACAACATATACAGAAAGCAGTACCAGACAGTGTCTGTTTCAGACATACATTTACCAGCTTTCCATCCTGCCCTAGCATTGTAATACAATAAGGATTACATGAAATGTATGGACTTTTATCATTAAGAATAAGTTCCACAGGACCGTAACCTAAAGCAGAAACAGAATTACGAAGCTATCATTTAATCCCTATTTAGAAAACTTCTACATCACCAGCTCAAGGTGGTTCAACTAAAACCATACAATAAAACTATACAGCTATTAAATGCTATTTAAAATAAGCCCCATTAAAAACAATCAAACTACTAAAATTTTGTGAATGCCTACAAATGTCAAAGACACTCATGCAACTAGAGCCTCAATTTAATTTTGAGGCACTGCACTGTAGAGAGTATTTACAACCATTAATAAGTCATCTGTCTATTTGTCCAGTGTTAATCTGAACATGCGACTCTTCTCCTTCTCCTGCTTTCTATCTGGTCCCTCCTCCAGCAACACCATATTTGCTCTTCCTTTTGCCTAGAAGAAACAATGCAGAACTATTCAAGTTGGGACAGGCAGCTAGACTTTTATGTTAATAAAAGCTTGTGGTTCGTACATGCAAAATAGGTAGCTATTTACAGTTAAAAAATATCCCCAGGTACATATTTATTTACTGTCTAAATTTTGAAGAATAACTGGATTGAATTATGAAAGATGTTCCTGATCTAACTGCTAGCAGGAGAATTATGGCAACCACACGAATCCTATGAATACCTGCATGTTAGGAGACAAGATCAATAAGGATCTCATTTACCAGGTGATGAATTTGAGTCACTAACAGTTGGCGCACAACAGATGGATGCTTTGACAAATCATGTATGGCAAAAAAGGAAAATAAACTCAGTACTATCAAAAAGATGATTACTTTTGAGGAATCCATAATCTGCCACAGTTATATTCCAGGATGCCTCTGTGTAAAGAGATTTCAGTGTAACCTTCGAGAATAGTCCTAACTTACAGCTGCTGCTTTTTATTTTTGCAAAGAAAAGAACTTGGTTTAATACAAGCCAATTTAAATAGTTAGAAACCTTCTGTGAATAACTTAAATGTACACAACAAATTTAACTTACAGAAGAATGTATGACCATTACAGTCGAATGAGTATTAAAAACAGCTATAATTATGCACTTTCTGATACATTTGAAGATGAATTAAAATCATCACTTCTTTGTAAAAATTATGTCTAAAAGTGGGTATGTTTTCCACTTTTATGCAGCTACCACGGGGACTACAGAAGAGATCTCTGCCAAGCAGACGAGGCATTCCTCATTAACAGACTTATCTGAAGACTTACTTTTCTGTTCTGTTTCCAATTCATGTCAGATTACAAACTTCTGCAGAAATGCTCAGAATACACAATTTTAAGACAAAGGGATGTAATTTTGCACTTTATACTTAATGCTGAACAAGCATAGGGGGCAGAGAAGACATGAAGAAATGGTCACGTAATTTTTTATTATTTGTCCTTTACATATATCCATGATATAGAGCTACAGAAACATTGTAGCCAGTCTGCCAGCAATCCATTTGATTCAACAATACTTGGCCACCTGCCTAACACAAAAGGAGATACAAATGCCAATCATAACTTGGGAAGAAACTAGCCAACAAGCCAGAGCCAAAACACATGTGGCAGTTTTTATGTCATTTAAGAGCTGGCAAAGAAACAGCAGTGCAGAAACAGACCTGATTGGTGGAGGGGGGATCAGCTCCTAAGTGCATCTCAGAAAGTTAACAAGATGCCCAAGTTCTTCTATTAATATAATTTTCCAATGTGTATAACTAGTGCATAAACCAACAGTTCTTCCCACAAATCATAACAACAAACTTTATATTAGGAGTGTGCTCCTCAAAGGCCACATAATATGGCCTGTTGTAGTAAAATATTTTAGAAACTGAATTCACACTAGCATAAAATACATCCCAGCATCAAGAATTTGTGAAGATGAGCTACTGTGAACCAGGGCAGCCTAGTTTCATTCAACACGGCATCAATGGCAGCTGCAGATAAGAGCAAGAGTCCAGTAGCACCTTAAAGACTCACAAAAATATTTTCTGGCAGGGTATAAGCTTTCGTGAGCCACAGCTCACTTCTTCAGAGAAAGCTCATACCCTGCCAGAAAATATTCTTGTTAGTCTTTAAGGTGCTACTGGACTCTTGCTCTTTTCAACTACTGCAGACAGACTAACACGGCGACCCACTGTGAATTAGCTACAGATAAATTGGTCCATTGACTGATCAAATATGATCAGCTGACTGCCTGTTATTTGACCATGGATAAATGTTGCATAGTTCATGAAGCCAAGAATGCCACAGTTCAAGCAGAAGTCAAAGGGAAGAACTGTCCAGTGAACTGTTCACATTAACCAACATCTTATTAAGCATTGTAAATGTGAGCTCATGTTTTTTAAAAATGTAGTTAATGTTATTTAGGTAGCGATTTGATTTTGAGGCCTTAGAGGAAGTTCTGCTGTCACCACCTTCCATATTGAGTATAAAATGAACTAGGGGCTGCACAGAAAAGAAATAAGTCTCAGCCATGACCGTCCGCTTGGCTAAAGACCAGCAGCGCCCGACTCAACACGAACTGGTTTCCGAGAGGCTTTTTAAAGAGAGAGAAAAGAACTCGACGCCAGGAGAGGGAGCTGCTCTTCCAGCAAACTATTAGGGATGAAATACCAGAAAATATTTTTGTGAGTCTTTCAGGTGCTCCTGGACTCTTGCCCTTTTCTACTCCTGCAGACAAACTATTAGGGATGAAGGAGCAACGCCTACGGACGGGGTAGGTGAGCCCGCAGGAGGAAGCAGGACGATGCTGCTGCAGGAGTAGAAAAGGGCAAGAGCCTTTGGCTCACGAAAGCTCCTACCCTGCCAGAAAATATTTTTGTGAGTCTTTCAGGTGCTCCTGGACTCTGGCCCTTTTCTACTCCTGCAGACAGACTAACACTGTGAATGCTGCTGCAGCCGTCTTGTTTGGGGGCTTCCTCGAGGCACCCGGCCGGCCCCTGTGTGAACAGGCTGCTGGACTGGATGGACCCGGGTCTGACCCAGCGTGGCCTTTCTTAGGTTCTTGTGAGGCACGGCGACGTCTCCCCCCTGCCCGCCCCACGAGGAGTCCCAGCAGCAAAGCGGCCAGCAAAGGGAAGGCAGAGAGCGGGCAAGAGCTGCTGCCCACGCACCCCCCCCCGCCCGAGAGGCCAATGCCTTGCTGGGCGCGGCCAGGTCAACCTCCCGCTCCCACACAGACTCACCCCCCCCTCCCCGCTGCCTCGAGCCCCGCTCTTACCCGCGGCGGGTGAAGACGAAGGGGGTGGCCGAGCACAGCCCCCGCGCCCGGGCCAGAGCCTGCTCCCCGCCGGGGCACTCGGGGCCGCCCGGGCTGCCCGAGCCGAAAGGCCACAGGCCGCGGGACTTGGAGCCGCTGGCGCCCATCGCTCAAAGCGGCGGCATGACGAGGGAGGAAAGGGGCCGGCGGGGCGAGGGGGAGGGAGGGGCCACCCGCTGCCTCCGGGGAGACCGACGACGGCGCCCCGCGCCCCGCCCCTTCCCGGCACGCAATTTCCGGCTCCGAGACCTCCGGAGGTCCGCGTGCGAAGGGGAGGCGGAGGCGGCCGAGCGGGTCTGCTGCGACACTTCCGGTCCCCAGTGGTCGCCGAGGGGCTTCGACGCGGCGTGGGCTCTAAGGCCGGTGGGAATGCGGAGAAATAGACGTGGCAAGGAAGAGTCTAGCGGGCGGGGCTGCAGCCCCCCCCACACACCACTTTTTTTGCGGCAAGGTCTTCAGATAATATTGACCAGGAACGCACTACAGAAGCAGGGCCCTTCTTTTCCCCTGCACGGCTTCTGTGCTTTCCAATACGACAGACAGAAATTGGATAGATGATTAACAAAAATATTTTCTGGTAGGGTAGGAGCTTTCGTGAGCCAGGGCTCACTTCTTCAGATACGAATCTGAAGTGAGCTGTGGCTCACGAAAGCTCCTACCCTACCAGAAAATATTTTTGTTAGTCTTTAAGGTGCTACTGGACTCTTGCCCTTTTCTACTTCTGCAGACAGATTAACACGGCGACCCACTGGGAATTATCTGGATAGATGACGACGATATAGGTTTCGCCTATCTTTATCCTTCGCTTTCTCTAAGCGAACAGGGCGGCGTGTTGACTCCCTCTCCCCCCACCTTTAATTTTCACAACAACCCTGTGAGGTCTGAGAGAGGACTCAAGAGCAGGCTTCTTGTTGCTGTACTATTTGGAAAGCGTATCGTCCTCTTCTGTTTCCCCTCCCTAAAGGAAAATAAGGATTAAATTTGTGTGAGCTGCGGAAATTCAACCGACATGGCCTTCCGATGTGGAAATACAGTGAAGGGGTGTGGCATCTGTTGAATTTCTGCCTGTTTCATAGTTAAGTGTTTGCCCAGTTGAAGCCTACTACTGTGATAATACTCTAGCTTCTTATAGCCATGTTTAGAGCCTCCACTTTCCTGCAATTTTTCCTCTCATACCCAACAGCTACTCATTTCCTTTTAAACATCCCCACCCCATTACAGCAGCCAACATAACTGAACAGACATTATTATTTAAATACTCTGCAATATAAGGAATTGAATGGGGTTGGTTTCTGGTTCCCAAAGGCTTGTCATCCATCAGCTTTATTAGGCCTTTGCATTAATTCTTATGCATTTCCATTATTCTTGCACCACACATAAAGTCGGCTTGTATAGAAATCTTTTTCCTTTGTATTTTCCTCAGGGCGAATTTGGAAGAGATTACTACCTGACTCACATGGCAGCTGTCTCCAATGGGAGGAGCTTCACGGAAAGTGGGCAGTCTTTTGACCACTTTCTTTTGTCTAGGTAGGGGAAAGAATTAGGCACATATTTAAACCTTTACCAGTGCAGAAGAGCTAGGCCTTTGGTGGAGGGTAAACTTCCTACGCTTCGCCTGTACATTACACTTTTGCATAAGATGAGCCTAAGGCTCTCTAGGCTTTATGTACATTTCCTTTGGAACAAGCACCAGTGAATTCAGTCGGATGTACGTCTCACAGGAATCCTCAAGTTACACTCTTTGAAATCCATTGGTTTAGAAGGGTGTAACACTTCTTGGGATTGCACTGCAATTAAATAAGCACAGCATCAAGACCAAGCAGACACTTTCTGCTATGTTGATTCTTTCAGTTGTTTTCATGGAGTAACTTAGATTCTAGTTAGGAGTGGAAGAAAAAATTTCTTTCCACTTTAATTTTTACTGCCCCCCACCACCACTAAAGTTGTATACCATTTAGTCCTCACCTGGAAGGCAACCAGGAAATGAATGTGCAACAGAGACTTGAACCCAGTGTTTCTACATCCAGGTACACAGCATCAGGCCAACTATTTCCATATAAATGAGTTTAAAACTGAGACAAAGACTGGGACAACTTTTCTCCACTCTTCTTTAGTAGACTTGCATCAAGAGTTCACTTTTTGATTTTTCAGGACAAAACCAAGTTTCAGATAGTAGATATTTTCCCAAACCTCCTCAGCTGGGCCTGGTTACTCTTACTGTTTTGTACCTTTTTTCCTCTTTTCCATTAGTGAGCCATCTGCATGTGAATAATTTCAAGGCTACCCGAGCCTAGTAGGGATCAAAGATGGGATGCAATTATATATCCAGTCACTTTGTGTTTCATGACATCACTAAAGCTAAATAAAGCAATTTAACTTGGAGACTAAGCTTTCTGGAGCAGCAAGCATTATTGAGTCCCTTTCCAGCAATCACTGGAAAACAGTGGAAAAGGACTGCTTCTTGCTACAGCTGAAAATATTTCTGAAAAGCACCCCGTTCTTTCAGCTCGGTCTTATTTGGCAGCGTAAGTCTAGCTCACAGTTAATTTTATGCCCAGCAGATGGCGCACAAGTCTGACCAAATCAATAGGCTTGAAGGATTTTGCTGGACTCCAGGACAAGTAGTATTGTAAGGAAGCAACTCCTGTCAGCATGCATATGAATGGCACTAGTGCATCTAGTCCTGCAATAGTCTCTGTGATGTGTGTGCAGTCTAGTACAGCTCCAGCAGCCACAAAACTCCTCCAGGCAGCTGACATATCTGGCTAGTGGAATCATGCCTTTCGTGCCAAGACCTGTACTGCAAAGCGTGATATGATAGAGGGGCTTTGGTAGCACAAATCTGTGCTAGAGGGCATTTGTGTGCAGCTGCTGCTAAGACAGCTGATGTAAAAAACATAATAGGTCTGATTCATGCAAACATTATATTTAGACACTGCACCAATCACCATTATACAGTAGGGTTTGTGTTCTATTTAGCAAGGGAATGCTATTACAACATTCACTCTCTACAGACTCTGCCTCTGTAAAGATTCCCATCATTTCCCAAGGAAATGTCAAGGAATTCTTCTGTTCTGGGCTCACCTAATGTATCCCAACAGGAGATGGGGGCGTCATTTATTACTAAAACCATTGCTTTTTAAATGAAAAGCCACATTTTGGGAAATCAGTAGAGTATATGCCAGCACCAAGAACATTTTTGAAAATAGCAGTCATTATTTTAGTCATTTCTATTTGGTGTGGATAGCTAGGACAAATCTATGCAAACAATTTTTCAGAAGTGTCATAGACACGAGTGTTCCTTATTTATCCCCATGGCTTGAGCCTTGGTACCGTTTCCTTGATGATTAGAAAGAGATGGGTGGCCAACATTACAACAAACAACATGAGTAGGCCACCAAGGGAGAGCGGATTTGGCCCTAGGTTCAGGGTGGTTGGAATTCTATTAGCTTCAAAGAGGGCTATATTTGTATATTGTCAAAGAAACTGGTTCCAGAGGAACATACACACCAGACATATCTCACCCCTGAATCTTTTATTGATTGGTATACAAACAGCACCATTTACATCTTGAGCAGCTGATCTTTTATCCTCTTGGGTGCTCAAGGCAATCTTCATTTTAAACTGTATTTTCCAATAGAACCTGGCCACTGCTAATAAGCACAGTTTTCTCTAAGTGCCTGCTCTGAACAGTGTACTTCACTTTACACAGAACATATGAATAAGTTTGCTCAAGCTTTATAAATATAAGCAGTGTAACTTGCTTCAGCGTACAGATGCCATCCCCACAAGGAAGTACAGCTACTCCTCAGGGATAGGAAGGGATTCCTTGATAGGTCTTACTCAAGCCAGGAAAGCACCTTGGATATATCCCAATTTCTGTCAAAGGCATGCAGGTGCCTGTGTGCATGCACACATCAGACAGTCAAAGCAATAGCTGTCCTCACCAGAACAGAACTCTGTATCCTGGGAATTGGGGTGTGTGGGGGGCATCAACCTTAATGTAAATAGCAACTCTAAAGTAAGCACTGAAGTTAGAGTAACAGTGGGAGAAATTTGCCAGAAACTCTCTTGTTTTTCTTTGGGTTGTTATACCTTTGGCATTTTGATTCTGACTACACACTGCCAAGGGCTATCCAGCTGTTCTTACCTCCCATTTCTATTTGACCTGAGTGGGGGACAGACTCTAACCCCCCCTTGTTTTTGTATAGCCCCAGCCCAACCAGTACCTCTAACTGATAGGCACCTTAGGTCTCAGTTCTTCTAGCAGTCGTACTGTTATATTGATCAAATAAAAAGTAGGTAAGATTGACCAATCTATTCAATGCAGTCCATGAGCCTTCACAATCAGATTCCCAACAGAAATACAAAAGAAGTTTTTGGGGAAAGTGCTCGCTAGGGTGACCTCTTGGGGATACATCCAAATTTGTGGTCACTTTGGTTGACCCTGCTCATGTTAAAACCTCACATTGGCTGAACACACCACCAAGCCAGTCTGTGCATACGAAAATGGCACATTCCTGATTGCCACAGACGTACTAATTTCTTTTGCATCTTTACACTCATTCCACAGGTAATTCCCACCTGATCCCACTGTGCCTTCCACTCAGCACCTCTATTAACCATTCACTCCATCAGGAGCAGACACACATGCACCCATTCATTGGCTCACCAAGGAAACCAGACATCCCTGTAGCCCCTTTCCCATCCCCCTGCCCTCCAAAGAGATACATTCAGTCCACAGACACTCCTAGGATTGCTTCATTTGTAGTCCACTTGGCGTCACCACTTCTTCGTATCCAGCATCTTATCCCTGCTGGAGTGCTGGGTCTGGAATGGGCACCTCAACCCGGGGTCCGGGTGGTCAGAGCCTCCTGAATCTTTTGGCGGCAGTGGGTATATTTTTGCAGGATCTGCCTGACATGCTCCTCTTCTTCACGTTGCAGGATACGCAGGAAGTTCTGCAGCTCAGGCATACTAAAAGCATCCCACTGAAGAAGAGTGAGAGAGGAAGTAGTGACATTAGTTTAGAAAGAAGAAACTATGCTTTAAAATTACAGAGGGAGGACAGATTTGGGCAAGAGGGTTTCAGGTGGTAAAAATTGCATGCATGCATCAGTGAAGATGCACAACGTGAATAATCAGCAACACTCATGAACTCTATAGCAAAACATGTATACCAAAGTCGTGTTTCTAGACCAGATTTATGTCACTGTGTGCAGTTGGTGTTTCAAGTACTGATTCTCCCAGCAGCCACTCCAAACTTTTGTAAAGTCCTTGGTATACTCTTGACCAATAGTATGAATCAGACTCAAAAGCATACAGAAGAATTCCAACACGTGTTCCATCCATCTGCCTTTTTTTAACTGATCACATATACCACTTTATGAGCTCTGCTAATCATCCTGTGCTCTACAACTGAGCCCCCATGCCATTTTCAGTGGGGCAGTAGGATACTGCACAGGATGCCCCCAAACCCTAACACACAAAGCCTAGATTTCTGAACTCTCACCAAAAGGTTTAGTAGATTAAGACTACTGAAGGCTCAGCTCTTGACCTCAGAAAACCCATCCACTGGATGCATCAGACAAATGGCTTTTTAAAAAGGCAGCAGCTGTCCTTAAGCAGCAGGGTGTAACTGACTAATATTCTCGTTCTCAGTTAAGACAACCATGCAGAAAGGAAGTCTGAGTGCACACACATCATCTTTCTGGCCAGGCAGAGAAAAGAAGGAGCCAGGTGTTCAGTGTCAATCAGTAGCTATTGGCCTTGCCTGCTACAAAACAGATATGAGGCCAGTCCTTTATAGTATAGCACAGGCCTTAGATGTACTAGATAAAAAACACATACTCACATTGACTTCTCCAGTCTCATTCTCCTTTAGAACAAAGCTAAGTGCTTTTTCACTAGGGCCAGCCAGCAGTCGGAGACGTAGAGGTTGCTCCTCATCAGAAAGTTTGCGGAGGTACACTGATACGTGAGAACATCGGAATGAATTACTTAAATTAGCAGCTCAATTAACTCAATCAATACTTTTTTTTGCTTTAAACAGTTCATTTTCTCTACAAGAATGCCCCTGTAATCACTCATTTTTAGTTCTATTTTCTCTTGCTAGGATGTGCTATAGGGAACAGATCATGAGCCAAGGATGTGAGGCAAGATTCAGCTACTTTTTCTTCCTGCCCATTTCTGTTAAAGGGCAATACAGGGGATGATACTAATGTGTACCTGGATCCAGTGATCAAAAGGTGTTGGTGAGTTCAAATCTTTGCTGCATTCCCTACCACCTATAGTCCTGATTCTGAAAAGGCTGGTTCCCAGCCTGGAGTCATGGGACCCATGTGGACTAATAACTACATGGGGGGGGGGGGCTTGCACTGGGGGGGTAAACTAACCCTCTTCCCTCTTCTGTCAGTGGAACTTATGGAAGGAGGAAGAGGAGGGGTGATTTTGCTCCTTTCCTCATCTCGGCGCAGTCCCCCAACCATTGAGTCATGGGGAAAGGTGGGATATAAATAGTTGTGTCATCACTGGCATACTGAAAACTAAAATGAAGAATGAACCAACTTTTCCAGTTGACAAAACCTTCTTTTCTTGATCCCCAATAAAGAACTTGGTACCAGACACTGACTATTTAGAAGCCTAGAATAAATTTATAAGCCTGGAAAAGCAGCAACTTATATTCTCTGGGAGATGGGAAAAAAAAGAAGTGTAGTACCTTGGTCATCTTTTTCTGTTCTCTCAAAGAGGGCAAACTTGCGAGGGTTGTCAACTACCATGAATTTCTTCAGCAGGGCCTCTATGACTTCACTGGCACATGTACGAGAAATTATATGCAAGTGTTTAATCGTGTCCTTAGGTAGATAGAATGAGGTGCGGCGCTTTACTGCTTGGCTACGTGAGGAGCTCTTCCTGGTGTCTTGGATTGAGGCTGCCTTTTTATTGGCGGGTACCGAGACAGGCCGGATCAACTTCAATTGCACCTTGATGAAGCCAGTATAGGAACCATCTTTGTTCTGTAAGAGTAAAGATACAGTGAGCTATGTATGGGGGCAGGCTCACAGTAGAAAAACTGGGCAAGAACCTAACTAAGCTTAGGTCACATCCTCTTCAAAGGCAATGAAATCAAAGTAAATACACACAAGCTCAGGAGAGCTCTAGGTGCAAAGTCTGTAAAACAGATTATTTGGGCTGGACTTTTGCTTTAAGTGAAGAAACTGCACAATAATACAAATTAGGGATGGCTAATATACATCTAGAATGGTCACTGTATAACAGTACCTGATTTAAGGATTCAGCAGTCAGGCTGGAAAGGCAGGTGCAGCATTTGAAGCTCAGTTACTGGCTCATCACTTGGCCCTGAGTTATGACTATTTTGGACTTACCAAACTCATGAAGAGGTTGCTGTTGATCTGGCTGTTGTATTCTTTTATCTTCTGCTCAATCTCAGTTTGGGACAAAATAGGCTTTTCCCAGTCAATCTGCTCATCCTGTAGAAAAAGAAATAGTCTGTGATTAATGTACGCTTCATGGAAGGCTAAAACCTCACATACACTTCTATATCTAAATTACCTCTAGTCTCTTCCCCTAATTCCTGAGGTGCAGAAGGTATGCCAGGCTTAGCCATCCACACATCTCGCTTATGACCACTTGGATCTCTTTTACTGACATGATGAGGCTTGGTTTTCCATGCCAAGCAACCAGGGCATCATAACTCCATAAATTCTCTCATTAGTTTGCCAATAATGAGCGCTCTTGCACTTCCAACAAATGCCCAATGTTTTCCAAGGACAAAAGGCAAGATGATTTCTCTCTTCTGAGCAGGGCTTTTGTAGGAGGCACCACCAGTGCCTCACTGTTGCTACTGCCCTATGTGAGGGAGATACATGACCACTCCCATAAAGCACAAAGAAGGAGCTTTGATAAGAAAATATTTTTAGAGTAGGAAGTTTTATCCAAGGACTTCCACAGCATTGCAAACTTAAAAAAAGAAAGAAAAAAAAAGAACAGAGGACATGTTGATTTAGAGACATTACAAACTGGGGAAACCACTGTGCTAAGTATGGAACCAACTCAACTTTATTGTATTTATTTTTTAATGTGTTACCTTTTAGCCATAGTGTACATTTCAGGTGGCTACAAATGGACAGAAAATATGGTCATCTAGGTTGTGACACAGTTGCAGGTTTTACCATCATAGATGGCAGAGTTCTCT
The DNA here is from genome assembly GCF_029931775.1 of Euleptes europaea. Taxonomy (NCBI): domain Eukaryota; kingdom Metazoa; phylum Chordata; class Lepidosauria; order Squamata; family Sphaerodactylidae; genus Euleptes; species Euleptes europaea. The sequence goes on along the minus strand of NC_079312.1, from coordinate 75,104,499 downwards.
ATTCAGGGCAACAAGTTCCACCTTACCAGCATGAAGAAATTACAGTGTAAACTCTCTTGCTAAAACTTTTACAAGGTTTCCACCAGTGCTCCAGCAATACCCTATGTGAGTATGGCCATTTCATGCAGATCTTACTTTGTAATTCAACACATTACATCGCAAACTAAGCTAGGATGCTGACATTTTCTCTAAGGATCATGAGGTAGTTCAAACAGGTATTCAGTCAACATGCACAGCACCAGTATTTAAAAATGATTATTTTTGTTTTATATTCATTGTAAGACACCTCAAGCAGTTAGTTCTCTGGCGATGTGGCTAGGAAAGACTCCCAATAAAGAAAACATGGGCAATCTTAATCATGTTAAAACAAGCGGAGAAATGTTTCACCTTAATGTTTTAAATGTTAGAGGGCTTTCAGAAGACTAACAGTGAGCAAATCAACACTTTTAAACTCTTAATGCAAAGATTTAACAACTGAGTTTATACTCCCAGCTGAAAGCCAGGAATGTACATCACAAATGTCACCAGAACAGACACCCTGCAGCTCATGTATGAACACGTATAATACACTTAGAAAATTATGAACAGTCTTCCATATGCATACCAACCGGTTTCTCTTCCACTGATTTTAAGTAGAAGTTAGTTGCTCCCTGTTGCATCAGCCAGCTATCCTGTTGACATCACTCTTTGGTGGGGGAAGGGAGGTTACGGGGAAATCCAGATGAGATCACCACAAACCAATGAGAAGTCTCTGGGGATTACTGGGAACCACTTCCTTTCCCACCGCATAGAAGCAGCAGCTCATATTTCCCCACAGAGTCCTTCAGATAGCAACATACAATCACGCTGTACAGTATACATATGCCAGAGCTGCATACCATGCAAATTTAACAAGGTAAGGATTTTGGTCCAATTAGAATTAATATAGTACAGTGATTTAAGTACTGGGTTTGTATGCGATAATCAGAGATTCAAATCCCTGGCAAGCTATGAACACTAATGGGTAGCCTTGGGGAAACTGCTCTCTCTAAGCCTTACCTCACAGGATTTCTGCGAGACAAAAGTGCTCTGAGTTTCTGGGAGGTATGATGGGATGCAAACTTAGCAAATTAATATTTAATTGAAGTCATGGGAGCTACACAGCTGACATGTGTTAGAAAGCCATTGGCAATCACTATGCTACAAGGGACACTGTGGTCAATTCCTCCAAAGTGAGAATTATTTCAGTGGCCAAGGAGTTCTACACAGCTGTTATTTCACTTGGATGTATCGCTCACTTCAGCAAATGCCAACTCTAGCACTACAGCTCAGTGCTGGGTAGCACCATTGTCTTGGAAAACGAAGCAGAATGCTTCAAGACCATCTCCAACAAGAACCCAGAAGTCCAGAGAGGCAATATTCTACTTGTGCTGCTCACACTTACTTGGGACACTTGATTAATATTCATGTACAAACATAAATGAAAGGTTAATTATTTACTTCATTTATGCCCCACCTTTCTCCCCAATGGGGACCCAAAGAGGCTTTCACTATTTCTAGCCTCACAAACCACCCTGTGAGGTAGGTTAGGCTGACAGTGTGTGACTGGCCCTAGGCTGCCCAACAAGCTTCCACAGCAGTGTGAGGATTCAAACCTGAGTCTCCAAAATATTAGTATAACACTAACCACTTATACCACATTGGCTCACACTGGCTTATGTAGTTCGTACATGAGGTTGGATCCAAAGATGATTTTTCTTTCATATGAATCCTTCTTCTATGGGTAGACAAACAACTTTGTATTGTAACCTGTGTTTGCAAATGCCTGTGTCTGCAACTGCTCTGCTATGACTCCCATTTTATAGCTAGATAACAGGTGCCAGGTCATTTGCCCGAGGACACTGCATAATTCCATCACTACACTACCTTCAATAGCAACAATGACTGCTATTCTGGATACCTCGTATGACACAGACAGGGAAATATTTTCAGAAACCATATCAGTTAAAGGGGAATACTACTACTTCCTATTAATATGCTCACATTTCATATCAGAGTCTAAGCAGCTTCCATTCTAGGTTTTGGGAGAAACAAGGAAGCATAAGATTAGAGTTATGTTTTAATCTACCTACTACTCCAAACGCTTGACAATTTTATTGCAGTCCGCTAACTAGCTCCATTGCAATTTCAAAACCTGCTACAACCCACAGTTGAAAGAAAAAGGCATTCACATATTGTGCATAGAATCCCAAGGTACATAGTTTGGCTTTTGTTGGCCCAATGTATGGAAGAAAGCTGGCATTTGCCCTCCCCCTCTTCCCCTTGTTACATACTTCCTTGGGATCTGTTGGGCAACAAATACTGGGAACTTTTGACCACATCAGTTAACCAGACACAGATTATAATATCTGTAACAGGCAGTTCTGCAGGAAAATAATTTGCCTACTAATAGATTTGCCATGCAACACTGTGCAAACAGATTCTGACAAATCCAGTGAAACCTAGACTGTGGCTGGATTCTGGGAAGTTGAGTATAACAGGGTGGGGAGGATATTGTCGAAGGCTTTCACGGTCAGAGTTCATTGGTTCTCGTAGGTTATCCGGGCTGTGTACACAGCCAGGATAACCTACGAGAACCAAAGGGTGGGGAGGATTTCCCATGCACAAAGATCTGATCCAAGGAAGAAAATGGGAAGTGGCTGTATCCTGTGGAAAAAAAGCAAGAGGAAGTCTGCAAGGGTGGGACAACATAAAGGGGAAGATGGCTCTGGCTAGCATAGGAAGAACTCTCCTTCTAGCTAGGTGAATGATGTCCTTAACATCAGCATCTTGTTTACAAGTCAAAAGAAACCTGGACTCAGTCCCAGTATATAGCAAACTCAGAGGATACTGTTCTGTCAAGATATTATGGACTCTGTTTCAACGATACAGCTGTGCATGTCAGATGCAATAAGGCCAAGCCCTGCATTTCCATGAAACTGGAACAGCTGGGAGGTGGAAAATAGACACCTCCATTTCCTATTTATTATTGCGCAGCCTCTACCCACAAACCCACATACATAGGCCCTGTATCCCAAAAGTGTAGAGACAAAAGAAGTATATTGTCACTGACTGAGAGTGTTTCAATGTACTATTCTATTGAATTACAGAGGGGTGGGGACCTGTTTACATAACTGAAGAGTCTAAAATTTCTGGGTCTTAGCAAAAATTTAATTCTGTACTGGCCATATGTTTTGGCTAAAGACATGAGCATTCATGAAACCCTAGCCTTTCCACCTTCGTTCTGGTTATTTATTTCTCACCTGTCAAGTTGTGCATGTGGAGTTCATTGCAAGAATTCCAGATTACAGACAAGCAACACTTATCCCTTGGACTGAATTCCACACTCCAGTGGAATTTTGCAGTACACTAAAGCCGGGCCGCTATACTAAACACATAACTAATTTTATTTAACTATGTTCACAAGTGCAGACTCCACTTCTTAGGTGTGAGTGCTCTTAGATCTGAAAGTCAACAGATGTTTCTCTGATCCTCTGCCAATTTCCTCCCTTCCATTCTCTCCCTTCTACAGTCTTTGCCATCTGATGCAGACCAGAGGTATTACAACCCTCCTTCGTCATCCTTAGTCACAGACAACTAACATCGTTCCCCCTCAATCTTCCAAAGAGCCTGCTGAGTCTACATCCTTTCATCCACTGGTCACACACATGGGGTTCAGATGGGCCTCATGGGGGAAAGACCATTTAGGTGTTGATCACATCCCCCCACCAGGAGGCATATATATCAACAACAAAGAGCTGGAATTAAATGGCAACTCATCTCCAGATCAAAGCATTATATTCAGGCTCTTATACTCCCTCAAGAGAAGGCTCCAAACAGTTGTCATCCCAAAGACAAGCCCAGACTGATTCTGAATGGATCTTGCACCTGGGTGCCCACACCCTTTAAACCCTCAGGCAGGCTCAGCTGTTCCTACTTTCACAATAACCACCAGGCTGTTTTCTTCCTTGGCAAACAAGAAGCATCCCGTAACATGGAGAAGGGAGAACTTTGAAGAAACTGCCCTTTCTGCAACATCCTTTCCAGCTGCCTGGAAGGTGATATGCCACAGCCTTTGCCTTCATACTATGTAATGTTCCTAAAAGCAGTTTAACACCCACTTTTTTGTTTAGGCAGCCATATCCTATCATACAAGAGCAGACTAAGACTCTACAAATGTACTGTGAACATTAACATCCCTTGCTCTTACATATACGGTACATAAGAACAGGTTTTTCAAAACATTTTCAGTGCAGTACAATCATGGACAGGCCCAGGAACATATGACTAAGCAGCTACTACTTGGGATGAGAGACAAGGTTTCCACCTCACACAGTGCCTATCTTTCAGGCAGGCTTGAGCCATTACTGCCCCTTTCTTTAAGCACAGATTCCAAGCATTTCTCCAGCATAAGAAGATACAGATACTGTTATTCTCAGGAGTGAGAAGGACACCATGGCTACCTCTTTTCCATGGTAGTTCGGCTGCTGATGCGTTTGTGTGAAACCACCCTTGCAACAGAAATTGCAACAGCCTGGGGTAATCTGTTTTTTCTCCATTTTTACCAAAGCCTTCCCTATCACCCGCTCCACACTGCGTTCTCACATTTTCCAGAAATAATGCAATACCTATGTTTTGTTTTAAATTCTTGACATTGCCTTGATGCAAACAGTCAGAAGAACAGGAAAATTCAAGACCTAGCTAGATGAATAATTTGGTGGATATCTAGGAATATCTTTACCCCCAAACTAGTCCAACACACTTAAAATTACAGGAGGAAACATTTCACAACCAACTGGTTTAGCTGTTCTTTCCATTCATATATACATTGGGACTCAGACAAACTATAAATGAATGAAGATAATGACAACATTAACAGTCTCATCACATTCTGGCACCATGCTGTAATCCCATCATGTCCCCAAGTGACCATTCATTCATTCATTTTCTTGAATGAAGCTTGTTAAACTACCTTACTGGCATATGGCCTTGTGGATGTAGACCCCCTTCAAGCCATAATCCCACAACTGTCATTACTAGCCTGCTCCTCAAGGCAATGTGTATTTCTTCTTTTCCAGTTATTTGTATGTGGGGGCATGGCTACCACCTCAATGGAGAACAGAGCAGTTTTTGCCAGCATGGATAACTAGCAAAACCAAACTGTTGCCTCCTGCCAAGTCTGTCATATACACTCAGGATAAAGAGGGGGGGGGGAAAGAGAATAGATTAATGCAGCTGAAAAACAAGGGGCATGGTGCCAGCAAATGTTATACTCACCTGTATCTCCGTTTTCTCCTACCCCATGTGCGCAAAGAACAGCCTTCAGCTGTTCAGCAAAGCTCTGCTGACTACATACATTCTCACCATTTGTCATATCATCTCTGATGCTTTTTTGTATTGTTTTTAATTTTATAATCCTAGTCCTATTGCATTGTTTATTAGATGTCTTATGCTATTTTATTGCAGTATGTTATAGTGCACAATCCACCTTGAGATTCAGTGAGCTATAATAAAGGAAATGAAACTGTGGCTCCAATTCTGGCCCAACACCATAATCTCTTCTGTACCTTGCTCCCCACAGCTTTGCCATATTTGCTATCAGCAGAGCTTTTGTTGTGACTGCACTTGCTGGTATCAAATACTGGCACCTTTTTTTCAGGGCACTTGCAAGCCCTGATGGGGGAGAGTTGGCAGACATCAGCACAACCTTATATATGAGTACTAGCACCTTTTTTATGCACTTAAAAAGTACTGTCCCTGTAGAAGCAAAGTTACAATCTACCACTAAATTCCTACTGTATGTGATTCATTTTCCACAAAGCGACTTCCTCCCTCAAATACACGGTCCTTTTTTTACAGCGCTACTGGCACCCGAACTCGTGGAGAGGCAAGACTGTCCAGTTTTGTAGCCAACCTTAAGATGGAAAAATAAGCTAAAGCATCCTCTCCCATTCCTCTACGCTGCCGGCTCGGTTTCTTTTTTCCTGGGCTGCTCTCCAGAGAAGTTTGACCCTTTCGCAGCAGGAGCCCGATCACACTCTATTAATGGCTACTAGTTTTTTTTTAAATCCGGAATGCCCCGTAAACCAACCAAACATGCAGAAGCCCGAAACGGAAAAGAAAAAGGGACAGGCGGGTGGGAAGCCCCACGCCTCCCTCCCATCACCGTTCGACCAGCGCCGACGGCTAGGAAAGAGCTCGAGCCACGTGGGGGGATTCAGTCCACTTCACAGGAAGGTGCCGGGGAAGAGTAGGGCCCGTTTTGCAGCTCTCTATATGCGCATTTCCCCCCCATCTGAATCCTCAAAACTCTGCAGGGGGGGGGTTATTTTTGAGTTTCTATGGGGGAAAACGTGCATCTAGAGAGTGGCAAATCCAAGTCAAAACCTCACATGCATAAATGGCCTAGCGCCATGGTATTCGCAGCCTCCTGTGGCAACCCAAGGGTGAGAGCCTGGTGTGGAGCTGGGGGCCCTCTGGAGTTCGTAAGGGGGTGGCGTAAGAGGCGAGCTCCTCACCTTTTCCTTGTGGGTCTTGCGGATGAAGGAGGTTCGGGCTGTGAAGTACTGCTCCAGCTCCGAGTCGGAGTCTTCCTGGCTGCAGTAGCCGCTGCTGGTGGTGCTGCTCCAGGTCATCTCGAAAGATGGGGTGGCAGTAGCCGGGTCACACTCGCTCATCTCCAGCAAGGTCGGGTGGAGCGGGAGAGAGGGGCTTCTCCCCTTTCTGCGCGCGAGACCTTCAGCGTTTCCCTCGCCAAAGCAGCAGCTCCGAGCTCAAGCGGCTGGGGAAAGATTGCGCCACGCCGGCCTCCCGCCCCAGCCACCGCCTTCCACTTTCTGTTCTAGCGAAGCCTGTGGCTGAGCTGGCTTTTTTACACGGGAGAGCCGCTCAATAAGGAACGGGGTGTGTGTGTGTGTGTGTGTGTGTGTGGAGGGGGGGGGGCGACCCTTCTCGCCTCTGCTCCCACCGCACTCGCTCTCGTGGCAGCGAGACCAGTCGAGAGACACCCAATCAACGCGCGCTCAGCCCGGCTGGCGCTGCCCGAATGGCAACAAACCGTCCCAACGGCTGCTTCCCCCCTCCCCTTGGCAGCCGTTGGGATTGAAACGTATACACTCCCCGCACGCGCCCGCTTGATTGGGCGAGGGGCGGGGCCGTTGGAAGCGCCGCCCAGCGGAGATCTCCCGCCCTGGGCAGACGAGCCCCTTCTTCCCCGTTACAGGGCGCGGCGGCGGTGATGTCATCCCCGAACTAGCTGTGCTGGAGTGGAGGGCCGCTGACTCGCGCGCTTTTCCCTCTTCTGCGTGGCTCTCGAGTCCTCCCAGAATTGCAGGCCCACCTCCGCCCCAGGCTGTCAGTAAAACTTCCAAGAGACGCTGGCAAGCGTTGAACACCGCCAGCGATTAACTACCCGGTATTACGTGTTTAAATTCGGGCTGTCTGGCCGCATTCTTAGGCCATTTGTGCACGGGAGGTTTTGCCTTGCATTTGCGGCTCTCTGGATGCACATTTTCCCCATCTGACTTCTCAAAACTCTGCATGGGGGGCTTATTGTTGAGTTTTGAGGATTTGGATAGGGAAAATGTGCATCTAGAGAGCAGCAAATCCAAGGCAAAACATCCCATGCATAAATGGACTTATCTACTTAGTTGGAAGTAGGTGCTGTTGAAAGACGTTTCATCCTTATTTTCCTTACAGTGCTGTCCTAAACTTAGTTACACACTTGTAAATCAATTTAAACGAATGGGATTAGCGGGGTATAATCTCTAGGATTTTTCAGAGGATCTGCAGTAGAACAGTTGGATTGCAATCTAGTAGCACTTTACAGATTGGCGTGAGTTTCAGGGTACAAGCTTTCCAGAGTCAAAGCTCGCTGTAAAATACTTCTCCACACTACTCTTCCCACCTTATTGTTTCTGACAGAGTAGTCCAAGAAAGCTTATGCTAGCGAATACAAACAATCTTTAAAATGTCACAAGACTGCTGTTAATAATAATAATAATAATGGAAATTGTAGAAAAGGGCAAGAGTCCAGTAGAAACTTACATACTAACAAAAATATTTTCTGCTTGGATATGAGCTTTCGTGAGCCACAGCTCACTTCTTCACATCTGAAGAAGTGAGCTGTGGCTCACGAAAGCTCATACCCTACCAGAAAATATTTTTGTTAGTCTTTAAGGTGCTACTGGACTCTTGCCCTGGCTACCCACTGTGAATTATAATAATGGAAATTATTATTATTATCGAGGCTCTTTTGCCTTTAGCAATTTTGTAGCATTCAACAGATTACACTTTCCCTATTACTGGACCTCCACTTGTTAAATTTCTGCCTTTTGTTCAGTTGTTAGCAGGTGTAACACTTTGCCCAAGCAAATGGTGGCAACACTCTTTGAAAATAGCATATTAACCATACAATTTTTTTTGGCCTGTTTATATGGGACTAAATATCACTGGTGACATTTATTCAGCCATGCTGTCCCCTGAATTTTTGATAATAAATTGCTTGTTAACTTGTAGATTTTATTTCCATATGCCTCTACTTCTTGTTTTAAACAAATAAATAAATTTGGGAGAGCCACACTACCTTTGAACATGGATATACCATGTAGTTGTAACTGTTACAGCAACCTAGTGGCTTTCATCTCATCCTGGGGCAAATAATTCTATAATAATGTGTTTCCTCTGCTACTGAATTATCCTTGGTTCTAGTATTACAGGAGAAAAATACTTCTCTCCATGAAGTAACAGTTCATGTTTTTATAAAAGTATATCATGTCACTCTTTATTCATCTTCTTAATTTTTTAAAACAGCATTTTTCTCACTCTAAACTATTGCAGTTATCACTGAGGAAATCAGATGCATATTATCACTTCAGAAAGAAACATGAGTAGCATTTCGGTATCTTTGTTTACTATTAGAAGCATAACATTTCCTCAGTAACTATGACATATTTTGCTAAGTGATTAATCTGATCCTACTGTGGTTTACTTTTTATTTCCAAAAAAGACCCTGTAACTGTTTTTGCAGAAAATATGTATCTTTAAATTCCGTAAAACAAAATCTCTCTTCCACCTTGTGATGTTCTAGATTCTTCTTCTCTGGTCAGAAACCGATAACAGGCAATGACCTTCTACTTCAGAGCGGAAAGGACCTTCTCGATGAGTAAACAATGTACCTTTTTCTTGAAACATACTTTCTGAGCTTTGGGTGTTTCTCGTCCCATTGCTTGGAAAGGCAGGACTGAATTTTAAACTACTTCCTGTCTCGGGGCGAGGAACACCCACACTTCCAGTTTTTCTACTAAAAGCTCACGAGAGACAAGGAAAACAAGTAAAACCAATATAACAGCTAACACATAGTAACTGTCTAACTCTGTAACAGGAATGTAACAATAACCCTTATAAGATAGGAACAACTCAGTGGTTAAACCACAAACATTAACAAGGACTCTGTGCATTAGTATCATTTATCTTCGTATACCAGTAACTGCTTGGCTGAGTCCCGTTGGTCAGCCACCCTGGAAGATGATGATCCATCTCCGGGTGAGCAAGATGACCTTCTACTTCAGAGTGGAAAGGACCTTCTCGGTGAGTAAACAATGTACCTTTCCCGCTCTGAAAGAAGGTCATCTTGAGCTTTGGGATGTCCAGAAGCAATTGTATTGGGTGGGAATTAGTTGTCATCATCTTCCACCACGAGTTGTAAAATCCGTCTCCCAAGGGCTGCTTCTGCCGATGCCATTGTATTGATATGGTGTTGCCTGATGAACGTGGAGACATTGGACCCCGTAGCCGTCTTACAGATTTCTTTTGTGGAGGCTTGCTTAAAGAAGGCCGCTGAGGTAACAGTACATCGCAGGGAGTGTGCAGTGATGCCGGATGGTACGTGCAGGCTGCTGGCCAGGTATGCTTCTCTGATACAGCCGCGAATGGTCGAACTTATCGCTTGGCGTGACATGTGCGTGCCTTTGTTGAGAGCTGATACTGAGACAAACGGAACTCCGTTTTCCTGATTGTAACTGTTCTTGAAATGTATATGCTCAATGCCCGATGTAGATCTAAGGTATGCCAGTTACGTTCTTTGGGATTGGTTGGATTGGGGCAGAAGGAAGGGAGATGAATCTCCTGAGCATGGTGGTAATGTGAGTTCACTTTGAGAATGAAGGAGAGGTCGGTTCGAAGGACCACCTTGTCTTTGTGGAATATGCATAGATCCTTGCGTATGGAAAGTGCTCCCAACTCCGACACGCATCTGGCCGAGGTGACCGCCGTTAGGAACAATGTCTTCAGTCTGAGGAAACATCGTTCTGAGGAAAAGTAAGGGAACTTCCCTCATTGGCTTGAATGGTTTCTAGGTGAGAGCTAAAGGAACCGTGTTAAGCCTCCGAGTTGGAAAATGATGCGCCAACATGGGGAGTGGATTGCGCCACTCCCTTGATAAGGCTTTCACTTCCAGATGAGAAGACAGCGGAATCCCGTCAAGCTTTGGACATATTGAGGCAATAGCTGAGATTGCTTCCGGAGAGTGGATGCTCTGAGATTTTGACGTACTCCGTCCTGTAAGAACACCAACAGTTGTGGCAAGGAAGGTGATCTGGGGTTGGCCGACTTTCGTCCACACCATCTGGAGAAGGTCTTCCAAGTATACTCAAATATCCTTTTAGTGGAAGGTTGTCTGGTTTGTAAAATGGTTGAGACTACATCTTGGGGCGGACCCGGGTCTAGAAGCCTAGCCCTCTCAACCTCCATGCGTTCCACTGGAACCATCCTGGGTCCGGGAGGATCAATGGACCTTGACATAGGAGATCCCGGCTTATCGGTAACTGCCATGGAGTACGAATTGACATTTCCATCAGAGCTGCAAACCACGGCCGGCATGGCAAGTGTGGGGCTACCAGTATTATTTCTGCCCTCTCTGACCTGATCTTTCGGATGACTTTCGGGAGAATCGGCCGAGGAGGGAACCCGTACATCAGACCCTGAGGCCAGGGGAACAATAGAGCGTCCGCTTGCTCCGCGTTCGGGTGGAAGAACCGGGAGAAGAATCTGTGAACTTGTCGATTCTGCGCAGAGGGGAACAGGCCCACATCGGGATACCAAATCGGTTGGTTATTAAGAGGAACATGTGAGGGTCTAATGACCATTCCCCTTCCTGGATGGACTGGCGGCTGAGTCAGTCTGCTTCTAGGATGTGTATGCCTCTGACGTGTTCCGCTCTCAAGTAAAGTAGATGTTTCTCCGCCCAGATCATGATGATGGAGGCTTCCTGATGCAAGCGTGAGGACCTGGATCCGCCCCATGTGTTGATATGGGCCTGGGAGGCCACATTGTCGGTTTGTATGAGGACATGATTGTTCTTCAGGATGTGATGGAACTCCAGCAGAGCTACCTCACCGTTCTTAACTCTGAGAGATTGATGTGGAGTTGGTTTCTGAGGGGCCCAAACACCCTGAGCAGAAGACTGGATGGGAGTCTCGTGTAGGTAAGTCTGGCCCACTGTCAGATTGGTATGGTCTATCCACCATCTTAGGCTGGATCTGGCTGCTGAGTGTGAACTGTGGCACCCCCTGGGTTTGGGATAGATAAAATCAAGGCCTGCAGCCTTTCAAAATGTCGTTTGAAATTGTTTTCCACTATGAAAATCACCCTTTTCTCAGGTAAACCCTTTCCTCAGATAATTCCCCTGGGGCCCCACTCCCATCCGGGGGTGGGGGTACTTTACCCTTTGAAATCTTGGAAAGATTTTTTGCCAACTAAGGGATTGGGGGAACCGGCAAGGACCTTGGAAGGTCGAGGCGGCACTCAGCTTAGTGTGTCGTCTTGAATGTTTCCCGCTGTTTTTCGCGGTCGCCTTTGCCGCCGCTTTTGAGCTTCCTTGGCTTCCCTCTCTGAAAGTCCGCTGGAGCGGCTAACAGTGGGAGCCGGCTTGTTATGGCCACTAAGCGCTGCATTGTGATCTGTGTCAGAGAGAAGTTTGACTTCCTCCGCTACTGCAGTCGCAGCGTCCATTTTTGGGCACGTCTTTTTTCCCTTTCACAAGCCCGATGCAAACCGGCTATGTCGCTGCGGAATGGACCGGGAAGGCAAGACACACAAAGGGACCCAACACAGTACAGTTTGGAGGGGAGGAGGGGAACAAATGGAGTAAAACAAGAGGAAAGAAGAATTCACCTAGCTAATCTCCTAAGATCTAAGTTCCAGCTATGGCTGGAGCGTTCTCTCTCCAAGGCAGGAGAATAACTGGAAGTGTGGGTGTTCCTCGCCCTGAGACAGGAAGTAGTTTAAAATTAAGTCCTGCCTTTCCAAGCAATGGGACAAGAAACACCCAAAGCTCAAGATGACCTTCCTTCAGAGCGGAAAAGAACCTTACAGAAAAACTTGATTTTGCAGAATGATTTGGACCAAAAGCCTGTGGCATTAGAGATGCCTGAGAAATACATCTATACATATATTTCGTGATATACCAGCAATATACTAGTTTACATTATCATCAGAAGGGTGGTCTGCCAAATAATGGGGAACAATGACACATTTGGCTAACAGCCCATTCCTGAGTTTCGGTGGCCAGGAACGGCAGCGGTGCCTCCTAAGCTGTTCCATGGCCGCCGAAAGCTCGAATAAAGCCTTTTAAAGGTTTTTTTCTTTTAAAATGGGGATTTTCGCCCCATTGAGAATAAGCAGAAAAACCAGGTACAGTCTCGCTCTTCTCCCCACTGGCGTACCCACAGTGAAATGGGACAGGAGGCTGCCTACAGACAGCCCCGCCCCTGGAACGCCCCCCCCCCCCGGGATGTTGGAACACCGGCACAGGCCTTTATGCCAATGGGACGCTGGTGGAAGGCCCCATCAACGTCCTGGGGTGGCGCTGCCGTGACAGCACTGGGAGACCAGTGTCCAGGCCTCCCCACCTGCGTTGGAGCCACTTATGGTGGCATAAGTAGTTGGACGCTGCCGGGGGGGGGGCAAATGCTGTCGCAGCCCCTTCCTGGCCTCCTGAGGACTTTCATCCTCAGAAGTTAGGAATGTGCTGTAAATAACTCTCATTGGTAATGAGCAAATCTCAGCAACAAACAAAACTATCTTGCAGCTCACCCTGTCAATCACCACATTTTCTGATACATCCAATTTTTATTCCTTCTAGTCTAGATCTAGAAATGCAAGAGAAAGGTGAGAGTCATACTGCCGCTTTCGTCTATCCATATAATCAAAAAGAAGCAACAAAGACCTTCCTTCCCCTATCATTATTCGTTTAGGCACAATTGACTCAGTCAGTGACAATAAGATCAGATTAGCGGTCAGTCTAGCCTTGCATCCAGCCTCCATGAACAAGAAATATCAAGACAATGGCCAGATGCACAAAATTTCATCTTCCAAATGCAGTTCCTAATTACTAGACTACCCTGTGTTACACTATAAATAAGGTTCTATTCAGAAGACTTCCTTCATTTCTCATTGCCTAATATTCAGTACTTTGGCTAGGGAAGTCATAGAAATAGTACAGGGTAAGTAATAATTTGGGGAGGGAAGGTGGCATGGTATAGCCTGATCTTGTCAGCTCTCGGAAGCTAAGCAGGGTCTATAATTGGAAGGGAGACCACCAAGGAAAGCTCTGCAGAGGAAGGAAATGATAAACCACCTCTGCTTCTCACTTGCCTTGAAAGCTCCTTGCTGGGGTCACTGTAAGTCAACTGATTTGATGGCACTTCACACACACACACACACACACACACACACACACACACACACACACATGTATACTCTACAGCAATTTATGGATTTAGATCCTTCCTCTAAGTACATAAAACAGACTCCAAGTGGTCAAGTAGCTACAGTGAAAAGGATGCCATGGCAGTCTGGAAGCTGCTACATACCTTCACACAGCCAACTAGTTCTACCTCCTCCTGATCAGGGGTGCAATGGTGTAGGGCAAGGAGCCAGGACAACATGGAATCCTCTTCTTCCATAAGAATAAATTGAAAGCAGCTAGAGAGCAATTGATTTGTTCTATAAGGAGTATAAGGTATATCTGGTGATTTTCTATTTGATATGTGATATTTACAGGGCCCATTGATTCAGCATATAAATGCTATGTTGTATTCCAACAAACTGCTTTGCTTCCCTTCCATCCTTGCTAGTATATGGACTAGTCCATTATTCCCAGCATATAGAGTGAAAATAACAGCACTGTGAAAATAAGCAGCTTTTCCAAGGTCACACAGGTCTGGTGAGCAGGATGAGGTAGCAGGATCTTGAAGTGATAGAGAAGGCTGTACTATTTGGGACTTCTGGTAAGTCACCATTTTTGGATACTCACCATGTAAATTTCCTGCAAGACGCAAATTTACTTATCGGGGACACTGGTTGTAGCTCATCTATCACCTTACTATAGCACGTTTCTATTTACTGGGAAATTTTAGTCAGGGAAACCTCCAAAAATGTGGTCCTTTATCTGCAGCCTTTTTCTATTGCATGATTAGATATAACGGTAAAGAGTTGTTGCAAAACAGAGAATTAAATCCAGACTGCCATATTTCTAAAATTGCACTGTGACCACTCGACCATCTTTTACCTATCGTAAAGTAGGGAATCCTAAAGTAGGACTCTTTAAGCTCATGTTAGGCTACACTCATGCAAACATCAACAGTGAATGGAAATGGGAACAGAGGGCTTTTAAGGTATTCAGCTTTTATGGAATTAGGTGGCTGACAATAGTCACAATAAAGAATCTGGGAGTCACAATAAAGAATCTCTCCTCCCCTCAATGTGTGTGCCTGTGCAGGAATAGTTTATGTGCTGTTGCTAAGCAGTGTATTTTGATGACAAAAGTGTTTAGCCCAGCACATGGCAAAGTGTTAATTAGTAATGAGCAATCCCAGCTGGGCTGATGGGGCTCCTATATTTAAGCCCCTGCCCTTTTTGTACCCCTCCCCTCTGGGGAGGCATTAATATGCAGTCCCAGCTGCAGAGAGCAGCACCAACATAACAGGATGGAATTGGATCTGCCATGACCACAATGAAGATTATGATCATTTCTATTCATCTGCTAAATCTTAAATTGTATGGAAAATGCAAACCAATTGCTGTATATATTGAGGGCAGGAGAGAGAACCAGTAGGAGGATTCCGTCAAGGAGGCAGCAACAATACCATCATTCTCAATATGCCTATTGCTACAATAAGAGAAGATAGAAGCATTGCAGCGTAGATTTCACAAGGAAACAACAGAGCTGAAGAGAGTTCGTGAATATTTTAGGAAGGATTTGTACACTTTGATATTGTGTGAAAAGTACACAGGTTTTTGATGCTTGGTTCTATGTATGGTCTACTTCGGTTGACAGCAGATCTCCACAGTCTCAAGCAGGAATCTTTCCCACACCAGGAACTGTATTTACAACCCGAGCAGAGACTGAATCTACAACCCGAGCATCATGTCTTTAGGCCAGTACAAACCTGTAAGTCTAGGCTGTGCCCCTGAATCCATTTTCTGATGTATCATACTTTTATCATGCCCTCCCTCCAAGGAGCTCAGGGAAGCTTGCATGACTCTTTCTTCATCCATTTTATCCTCACAACAAGCTGGTGAAGTAAATTAGGTGAAGAGGATTATGGGCCTAAGGCCACCCAGAGAGTTTCATAGCTGAGTAAGGGTTTTAATCTGGTTCTCCCCAGTCCTACTGTGACACCAAAACCACTGTACCACCATGCTTGGGCGCTGATTGAATCTGGAACCTAGGTTCTTGTCATACAGTTTCTTAGAGAGCTTTTTGATATTCCAGACATATTTTCTTCAGGACTAAAGATATGTCGGTATTTTACAGACTGCATATGAATTAGAACCATTTCCTTACCACATTGGTGTCCTTTTCCACTGTCTGCTCATTACATTCATTCTGATCACTGTCTTGATATCTGGGACCACTGCAGTCAAGTCGGATCAGGACACGACATCGGTAATGACAGATGAACTTACAGTCTAGAGAAAAGTAAAATGAAGACAGACCATAAGGCAAGGGGACAAAGATCAGATTGAAAAGGAACTCATGAGGATTAGACTGAAAGCAATTGAATTTCCTGGATTCACCATGTGCCAGATGATGATCTCTGGTGTATACAAAAGGGCAGATCAGATGTCATTGCACATTACGTGGTCTTTGAAGCTTAAAGTAGGCAGCAGTGGGCTTTGGGGAGAAGGGGTGGCACTTGACTCACACTAGCAATTTGGGTCTTGACAAGGCCAGCTTCGGGTTTTAGGGGTGTTCAGCAAAATACCCTCCGGCAGACCACACAGTGAGTGCACTACCATTACATTGTCTTATTCCATTCCATTTGTTTCTTCCTCATTCAAACAAAAAATAAGTGGGGATGGCTTTTGGTACATGGTGTCACCATTCTGTCTTTCTAGGATTGCCAACTGCCTGGAGGGGAAAAAAAGAGTCCTGTCCCTTTAACAAAGGCTTATTTTATTTCTACCCTGCACCTTTCCCGGCAAAGTCGGAGTCAGGGCGGCTTAATAAGATGTTATTTACCAGGTGATATTATTTCCCTCCATGCCATGAAAAGCTTCAGCTGCCCATTTCCACATATTAAGCCTCCTCTAAAGGAACAGGACCTTTTTCTTCAGGCCTGTTAGCAACCGTACTGCTTTCCAACCCAGAATGATTGTGCATCTGTATGAAAGCAAATGCTGCCAGCTACAGTCCCTAGCTGCCATCATTACTTACCTCCCTGGGAAAGCTCAGAAAGGGCCCAATCAGCCTAGTGGGCATTATCTTGCCACCATAACTCAGCCCAAGAAGGCAATCAGTGGTAGCTAATGCTGTACCATGTCAGATTTGAGGTCACCCATGGGCCTTCCCAACTGAAGGTTGTGGCAGATTCACATGAGTAGTTGTTACTTCTATTCATACTCCTCATATGTCTGATTTGGGTTGTCTAAAATCATTTATACTGAAGCAAACTTTCACATACCAGTGACTTTGAGTATAAAACAAAACTGAAAACCACATTCAGATCTGTACTCTGTCCTGAAACTTGGTGAGTAAGCTTAAGCCAGTCTCTCTCAGCCTAATCTAGCTGTTGTGATGATAAATGGAGGCAGGGAAAATAATGTATGCTACACTGAGCTCCTGGAGGAACAATAGGATCATAATGTACTATAAAGATATCAATGACCACTACGCCTCTTTAGGTCCCTAAACCAGTAAATGAAAAGTATAATCTGAATAAATATCCAACCAACTACCCCTATTATTTTCAGCTTTTCCCAGAACCGCTGAATGAATAAAGATGGCACAATTTTTCTGCAATGACACAAACTCTTTCCAGTTTGGACAAGTTGAGATTATTTTTCAGATGTCTTCAGGTAAGAACTCACACACACCATCTCAGATCTCCAAACTCAGTCAACCCCCACCCAATTTTGTTTACTTACCACCTCTATTTGAACATTCTACTTTCTCTGCCTCTCCCTTCCAATAGAACAGTATACAAATTAGCAGAGTGCTTATCAAGACCTGGCAATTTATTTGCATTATATGTATAAACTGTGAAATATCTTGTAATTTGAGTTAATATTTATTCCAACTTGCCTTCCCCGTTGCACCAAAAGTACTGAAGACAATTTATATACCCTATAGATTTGAGCCTGGGTGATCTGTTCTTGGAAGCATGTGATCACTCTGCGATTTTAGTTATCTTTTTATTTTTACAGACAGTAAAGAATTTCCATTTTAAACTTATCTGTTTTTTAGCTAAATGTGGTTTACACTCCTGGGCATTGCTTTAATGAGGCTGCGGCTTGCATAACTGAAGTAGCCTCTTGACAAAAAGACAGAATGGATCAGATAGCGATCCCCCTTATACACACTCTTCAAAGGAAGAGGCATGAAAAGCCTCTCTGTCCTCAGGCATCACCTTTCCTTGGCAGCTACTCTGCTGCCTACCAAGACAAAGGCCTCATTTTAAGGGACAGCCTGCATTGATTTATTCTCTGCTTGGATGGTTTGGAACTGCTGTACAGGATATATGCTCATGTGGGAGGAATGTCTAATGTCAGTCACAAGCTGTTTGGCACAATGTCACCCTCAGAAGAGGAAGCGCCATGCTGTCTTAGGTCTCTAATCCAGTACAGTTGGTGTTCATGACTTGAACTGCCAGGATAGATTCTATAAACACATCAACAGAAAAAGTATCACATACTACTATATAAAAGTAATGAATTAAAAATAAGAATATCACTTAAAACATTAAATGGTAAGATAAATGTCAATGAAAAATTGTACAGTATCTAATATCAATAAAAAGGAGTGAACACAGCTCCAAATGTCAATAATATATATTACCAGTGTCACTAGTTAAACTATATGAATACAGCTGTTAAGATTAACCATCCCTTTAAGGAGTAACCCACAAATTTCATTTGCACATTGAACACTGCATTTTTTGAAGCAAGATTGATTTAACCAGTAGAACACATGACCTAGTCAATTTATCTGAAACTACTCTCCTCCTTTTGATGTTTCCTTAATGAACTAACAGAGATTACCGTAAATGGGTGACTGGTTCTTCTGCTAAATCCGCTAATTATTAATGGAAGAATAAATTGTGAAGAGACTCTTTATTGCTCGGTTATGGGCATCAATTAATTTGAGTGTTTTGGAGACTAAAACAAAAACATCACCAATTGAATAAAAACTATAAGCATTTAGCAATATAATCATTTATCTAAACTAATATGTCTTATTGTTCAGTTTTTGTTTTCTTTATCTGCCTTCTGGGTTCAACACTAAAATGTGCATATGGGGGATATTAGTGGGTTATAAATGTCTCAGATATACGTCCTCTTTTTAAGTTCTTATATTTCAGTTGTGTTTTCAAAATGATTATTGTAGCAAGGGAGAAATGAAATAATGTTACAACATGGATTTTGATGTTTTGCTAGAATTTTGCAGTTTTTTTCTATGTACATTTAGTTCAACCCACTTCCATCCTCAGCACTGCCGGCAGAAAGGATTAGGTGATGTGAAAAATCTCATCCTAAGACTCTGGAGAGCTGCTGCCCATCTGAATACACAATACTGAGCTTGATGGACCAAAGATCTGATTCAGTATAAAACAGCTTTATGTGTTCATTGCCATTGACTAATGGGATAGTTCAATCTCGGTTCATATTCATAAAACATTAATAAAGTAATGCATTTGCTTATTTGTGCTTTATTTTTCCCAAGTGATCTTTATTACCAGCATGGGTTTGTTGTGAGTCTGTCAGCTCTTTGCCCCCTCCCCATTAAAGCATCTCTGTAGGATGGCAGAGGAAAGCACAAGAAGTGAATGGAGTACATACCCTCAAACCAGAAGACAATTAATCTAGACCAAGTGTGATTTTTGAGATTTTACCTGTGTTGTGACTATCAAACAGCAAGCCTGTCAGCAGCTACATGCCCCAAAGAGGTGGAGGCAAAGAACAGGGACCATACTGAACAACAGACCAGCCTATGGCCGTTAACACATGACTAGAATGTCATTGGTTTGTCCCTCTCATGTCTCACACTTTTCTATCCTGAGATCAAAAAAGGGACACATGCGCCAGACGGGCGGTAGAGGGCCTGGCTGCCGAGGAGGATGTTGCTGTGGAGGGGCGAGGCGGCCAGTCCAAGGCGCTGCGAGGACTCCAACATCTTGTGCGCGGAGTGGAAGTTCTGCTGCTGGCCCGGGTAGGTGGCTGGTGAGGCAGAGGAGGTGGCCGTGGAGGCAGCGGCCGCCAGATGGGTCAGCTCCCCCCCCCCGCCCCCATGGCTTGGTTGAGGTACCAGGAGACCAGGCAGCTCAGTCTGAGTGACGAGGTGCTGCTGCTGCCCACCAGGCTGTACACAGGCAGTGGGTCCCGCTCAACTGGGATGCCCCCAAGTGTCCGCCGCCGCCTCTCTTGGGCCCTCCGCCATTGTCTCCTCCACCTGCGCCAGTGGCTGCTGCAGTGGAGGCCAGGGCGTAGAGGCTCATGGCTTGCAGGTCGCAATGGGAGCAGCAGCCACATCCTCCAACCTGCGTGGTGGTGGCAAGGCGGCAGTCCTGGAGGTGAAGGAGGCAGGCGGCAAAGGAGGGGTGGAAAGGTAAAGGAATGTCGGAAGGAAGATGAGTCGACTCATGTGCTGAAACGCACCAGTAAACACTCACACTTGCCACAATTCTTTTGTTAAAATCAAGACAAAGCAGAGTTTGGAAAACCTGGGGAAGTTTCACAAAGGGAATGGGTTGGTCCCTCAGGAGGTCCATGTGTTTGCACAACAGAGATTCACTACATTCGAGGTAAAATTGCAAGACAAAACAGTCATGCATTTTTGCCCACATATCTCAGGATGTCAAAAGGGAATATAATGGAAATTTGCACCATTGTAGCATATTTTCCAGAGCAGCTTCTCAGCTGCAGAATCCAGTAAGTTTTCAACAATTACATTATTAAAGTAAAGCAAAGACCAATTTCATACTGCAATGTTTACAGTTTAAAAGTTTGCTCAGCTTCATCAATTGAGAAACAACCACCTCTGAGAATCACACCTCATTTATGATACCAGATCAATTCCTCCACCTTTCTCCCTCCCTGCTTCTCTGTATAAATTGTGTCTGAAGAAGTGATTCACAAAAACTCTAAGATGCCGGCCACTGGACTTCTGTTTTACTACAACAGACTAACAGACTTTCTGCAGTATTCAGCCTATCCTCTTTTTTCTCTAGAAAGGACTTTAAACACTCTGACACCCTCTAGTGACTAAAGCAGCAATCTATTCTAAATTACAGGCATTTGGAGAATTAAACTTGTGTTGGAAAAGACTCCACTCACCAAGATGCACAAAAATCAACCCTTTTATTCTAGATTAGTTAGTCTGGAACTATAACCACCCTCTTGATCCTTATTCATGACCATTACCATTTTTTGTGTGAATTAGAATTAAACCATTTGCACCATCCATCTAATTTATCTTGGAGTTGCTAACTCCATTTTCAATCTTTTTTAAAAAAAATTAAAAGATTTATGTTATTTATAGATTGACTTTCTCACTGAAACCCAAAGCAGATTACACAGTGTAAGTCTGAAACAAAGCATAAGCATTTAAACATGACACATTAAATGATGTAGAGCACTACACTACATAGAGAACACTTACAGTGATAGGCTGCAATACAGAAGTATGGGCCACTTTCTGAACCATTACATTTGGCCACAGCAGTCAGATTGTGGATCAAGACCTCTACTGCATCCTCATATTGATGTCATCTAATTCCAAAGCTACAAATGATTTCTCCTAAATGCTTCACATTAGGATTGCCAACTCTGAGTTGGGAAACTTCTAACGTTGCCAACCTCCAGGTGGAGCCTGGAGACAGGCCCAGATCTACATTTTTTTTTTTTTGCAGGAGGACAAAAGTACCAAGTGAAGGTATCATTGCAGCACCCCTTGGTTTGTGGGGTTCCGCAGGGAGCGATCCTCTCCCCCAAGTTGTTCAACATAATACATGCGCCCCCTCGCCCAGCTTGTCCGGAGTTTCAGGCTCGGTTGTCATCAGTATGCTGATGACACCTAGCTTTACCTGTTAATGGATGGACAGCTGGATACAGCCCCAGACACACTGGCCAGGTGTTTGGGGGCTGTGACAAAATGGCTGAAACAGAGGCGACTGAAATTAAATTCACTGAAGACATAGGTCCTGTGGTCAGAGGTGGTGCGCCAGCTCCTGGCTCTTGATGGTGTGCAATGAACACCTGCGTCCACCATCAAGAGTCTGGGTTTGATCCTAGTTGCCTCTTTGTCAATGGAGGCACAGGTCACAGCCATAGCGGCTTTTTATCATCTTCACCAGGCTACGCAGCTGGTGTTGTATCTCTCACTCCCTGACTTAACCCCAGTGATCCATGCGATGGTCACCTCCAGGCTAGACTACTGTAACTTGCTCTCCATAGGGCTGCCCTTGAGGCTGCTCCAGAAGCTCCAGCTGCTCCAGAATGCAGCAGCAAGGGTCCTTACGGGGACTCTGTTGAGAGCACACATTCAGCCTGTGCTCTGGCAACTGCTCTGGCTCCAGGTGGAGTACCGGATCAAGTTCAAGGTGTTGGTATTAACTTTTCAAGTTCTAAGCGGTCTGGGACCAAGAAGTCTCCTGCTGTTCTCGGCCAGGGGATTTTCAGCCCTGACCTCGGCCTGGGGATTTTCAGCCCTGACCTCAGCCTGGCACAGTTCCGCAGGGCCTGTAAGATGGAGATGTTCCACCAGGCCTATGGTTGAGGCAGCAATGGTTTCCATCATAGTTGGCCCTTCCCCTATTGATCTGGGTTAAGTGACTCAGAGATCTTGACCGTTCCCAATTTGGAGACAGCAACTGAGTTATCCAGGAAGAGCTGGAGTTGGTTTTGAGTTATCTAAGAAGACCTAAAGTTGGTTTGCCACTGCTCTCTCAATCACTTTGGCTAGAAAGGGTGGATTAAAGACTGGGCAATAATTAGCCACAACGTTTTTGTCTAGGGATTTTTTTAAAGAACTGTTTGATAACTGCCTGTTTCAGTGGTCAAGTGACGGTGCCTTAGTTTAGTGATTTATTTATGATAGTCATCAAGGGCTCCTTTATTTGGTTCTTACATGATTTTTGTAGACAAGGTGGGCAAGTGTCCAATTGTGTATCCTCTAGAAGACTGACTTCAGGACTATCTCATACACGCAATTTGAGAATATAACATGCTTAAGGCAACAATCCTGAGCAGCTCTACTTAGAAGTAAGCCCCGTTTTATTCAACAAGGCTTACTCCCAGGAAAGTGTTTTCAGCATTGCCATGTAGCTCCACCAGGCAATCTACGTTGTGTGAATTTCGCTTTATGTACTACTTCAATTATTCCCTTCTGGAACCCAATTTTTTTTAAACCTCAGCAATAAAAATGTACAAACACAGTTTCACTGTTAACAATCTAGCTTGTTTGGTTCAGCTGTGCAATGAGGCTGGTTACTTAAACCTTACCAGGATAAGCCAAATTTAACATTTCTGGACAAGATGAAAGAAAAGGTGGTAAAGAAGCACAATCCCAGGTGTACAGAAATGAGGGTTTTGCCCTTGACCCCTTTCAATCAGGCTTCAGGCCTGATTATGAAAAACAGACAGGGGTAGTTGCCCTAGCAGATGATCTCCAATTGCAAATCAACATGGGTGTGTCTTCTTTCTTGATTTAGACTTTTCTGCAACCTTTGATACTGTGGGCTACTCCATCTTGTTACATCATTTGGAGTGTAAAGTTGCAGACATAGCATTCCACTTATTTTTTGTTCTTCCATTTAAAAAGATGGAAAACGTTATTTGGAGATTCAGAATCACTTGCCTGCCTCCTTGTTCACGGGATGCCATAGGGCTCTATTTAGGTATCTATGTTGTACACCATTTATATATTAGGCCATTAAAGGAAGTTATCCAGAGTCATGAGGTTGAATCAATATGCTAAATGACAACTAGCTCTATAAGGTCATCAGCTTAGCCCCCGGATGCAGCTATCTCTAGTCTTAGTCAGTGTCTGAATGTAGCAGTCAAGAGGATAGTAAAGAACAAGATGAAACTTGTTATAATGGGAATTTAGGAAGATCTTCCAGGTCCCACAGAGAAATGGCCCCAGCCACTTATGAGAGAACTGAACAGGTTTTATTTATATAGAATTTGAATCTAGAGGTCCTAACTGCAACAACTTAGCAACCATCTTAACAACAGACGGCAAGTTCTTCCCAAGCACCACCAGGAGGCAGATGGCCTCTCCCCCAAACATTAATTCAACTGTACAATTATTTGTAATTCTTTAACACAAAACTGAACCCAGGCAAGACAGAGAGGAATTTAGGGTTGCCCATCTCTAGGTGGGGCTTGGAGTTCCCCCAGAATTACAATTGATCTTCACATTACAGAGATCAGTTTATGTGAATAAAATAGACACTTCGGAGGGTGGACTCGTTAAGGGACCACAACCCTGCTGAGCTCCCTCCTCAAAATCTGTTCTCCCAAGGATAACTCACCAAATCTTCAGGAATTTACAAGCCCCAGAGTTGATGTTATCAGAGGAGATTGATCTTCCAGTTCTGGGTTGACTGAAATTATCTTTGAGCAAATGTGCAGAGTCTTTGAGAGGTATTGGCTCCAGTGGCTCTAAGAAACAAATTCAGGACCTGACAAACAGTGCTGTATTTTCCCAGCTGCCCTTAGCTTAAGAAAATGTTCTCCTTTGTAGACTTAGCCAATCTGGCTATAGTGTTCTCAGCCCAGTCTCACACAGTGGTGGGAGGATTTGGAGGGCAGAGGGCATTGCACATTACCACAACATCACTTCTAGCCTGGAACCTGGAAGTGATGCTGCCGTGATGCTATAGGATTCCTCCCAATTTTTATGGTAAAAACAATAGAGATTGGGAAAATTGCTAGAGTATCACAGTGTCACCACTTCCGGGTTCCAGCCAGAAGTGATGTTGGGTGACACTGTTTTCTCCTCCATTGAGCACCAGTATGGGACTGGCTACCTATCTGTTTCTAAGCACAATTCAAAGTGGTGGTTCGTACCTTTAAGGCCCTAAATGGCTTGGGCCAAGGGTAGCTGAATCACTGTCTTCTCCAGTACTATCTAGCCTGCCAGTTAAGATCTATCTCTCAAGCCCTGCTCTCTGTGCCCACACCCTTCAGAGGGAGGCAGGAGGCGACTAGAGACAGGACATTTCCTATGGTGGCACCTCACCTTTGGAATTCCACCCCCCCCTTGAAACTTGCCTATTCTATTTAGATACCAGGACAAGACACATCTTTTTAGTCAGGATTTTAATTAGGGGTTTAATCTTTCCAGCTTTTTAAAAATTGTCTGCTTTTAGCCTGAGATCTGTTTTAGTCTGCTTTTGGCCTGAGATCTGTTTTATGCTGTTTATCTCCCACAGCTTGATGTTTTTATATTGATAGCTTATTATTTTATTTGTAAACCACCTTGAACAGGACTCTGATAAGGTGGCATAGAAATCTCCTAAATAAATTTTAAAAATAAATAGAAGAAGAAGATATTGTCGAAGGCTTTCATGGTCAGAGTTCATTGGTTCTTGTAGGTTCTCCAGGCTGTGTAACCATGGTCTTGGTATTTTCTTTCCTTACGTTTCGCCCGCAGCTCTGAAGATGCCTGCTACAGCTGCGGGCGAAACGTCAGGAAAGAAAATACCAAGACCACGGTTACACAGCCCGGAGAACCTACAAGAACCAAAGAAGAAGAAGAGTTAGTTTTTATATGCCGACTTTCTCCACCACTTAAAGAATAATCAAACCAGCTTATAATCACCTTCTCTTCCCCACAACAGACACCCTGTGAGGTAGGTGGGGCTGAGAGAGTGTGACTAGCCCAAGGTCACCCAGCTGGCTTCGTGCATAGGAGTGGGGAAACAAATCCAGTTCACCAGATTAGCATCCGCCGCTCATGTGGAGGAGTGGGGAATCAAAGACGGTTTTCCAGATCAGAGTCCACTGCTCTTAACCACTACACCATGCTGGCTCTCAATACTTGGGCCTGCCCTTGAATATGACTCAAAAGCTTCAGTTGGTGCAGAATTTGACAAAGCATTTGCTTTGGGATTCAATTCAAGCAACTGGTTGTAAAGAAGGGGCTGTGGCTCAGTGGTAGAGCATCTGCTTGGCATGCAGAAGGTCCGAGGTTCAGTCCCCGGCATCTCCAGTTAAAGGGACTAGGCAAGTAGGTGATGTGAAAGACCTCTACCTGAGACCCTGGAAGCCACTGCTGGTAAAAGTAGTCTAAGGGTCTGATTCAGTATAAGGCAGCTTCATGTGTTCATATGTGTCTTTAATGTCCTTCATGATATGACACACATATATTTTCAGGACCATCTCCTGGTATAGACCTCTGTAGACACCAAGGTCTGTCCGGAAATCCCTGCTGAATCATTCCTCCTTTCTGTCTGGTCTCAACTAGGAACTAGGCTTTTCTGTTGCTGTCATCTATTGTGGAACAGCCTCTCTGACACTGTGCACCAAAATGCAATCCCATTGAATTTTTTAAAAGCCTGTAAGATGTGGCTTTTTCAGAAGACATCTGCTGATGGCTTGGGGTTAGTGATGGAGCCAATATGGTTGAGGTAATTTATTTTGTAGTAAATGTTCTTTTAATAACTTTTGTTTATAAAATCTTTTTTTAACTTTTTGTGAGCCAATGTGAGCTTTTTGAAAATGCATGATTTAAATATTTTGAATAAATAAGCAAGGATCTACCCCCCCTCCAAAAGACAGCACCACTATCCTTCTGCATGAGTTGGATGTGAGTTTTCTATACCCTCTTGTCTGGAAATATTTGCAACTGCAAGTGAATTCATATATGTATGTCCATCACACTAGATAACTGCAACATTAGACAAGGAGATGACTTGTTCATGTATAACAGCCTTCACGGATCAGTTATGTTACTTCACATCAGCACAAGTAATACTTTTCACTATGCCAGTTCAGATTTTCAGCAGTGATCAAATGCTGCAATACTAAGTAGAGGTATGACATTTTAAAGCTATTTGGGGGGGGGGATAGGCTTCCCCCCCCCCAAAAATCTCTTTTCTTTCCCTAGGCCTTTACATCTCTGAGTGATGTGTACATGCGTCAGTCAGCCCCAAGACTAGGTATAACTGAGTTTCAGAAATCCAAGGCACATAATACAGCAGTCTTGCTGAAATTAAGTGGGTCTTGCTCTAGTCATTATCTGGATAGGAGATCATCTTGGGAACCCTGTTTATGCTGCCTCAGATTCCACAATGGAAGAAAAGTGAGATATAAATGTAACTAATAAAAAAACAAATAACTGGTAAGGTAATTGTGGCAACTATTTATATGGATGGAAAAAATCAGGTTTGAGATTTGTCAGTCATGATAGCATACACATTTTATACAAGTGGTTCAATATGCATTAAAACACAGAAACTGTTTGAAATGTGTGAAACACAAAAACTACAAACTTTTCTGTTTTCTTGCCTTTACAGCTTGGCCAAAGCCTTAAGCATACTTAGAAGCAAGTTCCACTGACATTAATTAGACAGACTTCTAAGTAAATAGGCTTAGAATTGGAGTATCATAATTGTATGATTTTGAAGTTTATCAAGGCCTTCTTCAGGCACAGTAATCCAATGTTCAATGAAGCTGTAGTATACATTTCATCAGTTGTCATTTAAGCACCTGAGCTTGAAGAACTTCAAAAAGTCCCAAAACATAAAGCTTCCAGTCAACTGCTGGGCCAACAGAGATACTATTTGAACATATCCTGGCGGGGTTTACTAGTTTTTTTAGGAAACTAGCCAACAAGACTGCAACACCCTGAGCTGCCTCTCAGTTTATTATTACGATTACAGTTTAATCAGCCTGCATTTTAACACCATTTCGCCCTTTGTTTCTCCCAGAACCCCCTGCAAGAGCTAACTTGGCCAAGTCTACCACGTGCCGCTGGTACTCACGGACGCACTGCAGGCGCTTTTTGTACATGCCCCAGATGAACTCCCCGCACAGATCGCACCAGGCCGGCTGGTTCTGGGCGCAGGGCTTGAAGTCGTGCCCCTCGCCCAGCTCCTCGGTCAGCTTGGGGTCGCTCTGGCCGCCCAGCAGCCGGATCCGCCTCACGCGGCTCAAGATCTCGGGCACCTTCCCGGGGGCGATCCGCAAGGCGTTGGCCCTCTCCAGCCGCACCGGGCGCTCGCACGCGCCTCGCGGGCCCCGGGTCAGGTCCAGCTGCTGCTCCAAGCGCAGGCTCTTCAGCTCGATCATCTCCTGGCCCGCGCACCGGTTCATGGCCGCTCCCAGGGGCGACGCCGTCAGCGAGGAGACAGCCCGGGAACCGGCTCAGCTTCCCCATCAGGGCCCGAGGACCATCGCAGCCCCGTCGGCCCAAGTCGCTCGAAGCCCTCCTTGCACTTCTCAGGCGCAGCTCTGCACTCTTCTCTCCACCTCTCTGATATTCGTTGGGGGAAATTAGACTTCAGTAGACTCTCTTCCCCCCCCCCCCGGTGTCTCCTTCTTGGTACAAGCCAGACAGCTTTCTTAACTTCTCAGCCTCTGCCGTCTTGGTTATAATCCCACAACGGAACGTAGCGAGGGTTAAATTCCTTCGAGCTGCGCCCGAAAAGCGCTGCTCTCGCCCTTTCTGCTCACAAACGAGCCAAGGGAAAAGTCCCAGCTCCCCTCCTCTTCATTCATGTCTCTTCCTCTCACGGGGGGGGGGGGGGAGAGAGAGAGAGAGAGAGACAGCGAGGCGGTGCCTAGCCATGTACGCCTTCACCCCTCCCCGCTTCCCGCCTTGAGGCGCCTTCGGAGTCGCAGACGACCCGCGGGAACATCCCCCTCCCAAGTTGGAAGAAAGCGACGGCTGCTCGGCGCGGCTCCTCCTGGGCAGCTGCGCAGTGCTGCTCCCCGAGGGGCTTGGGGGAGCCAGGGCGAGGGCCAAAAAGGCGGGAGAGAGCTGTTGGGTGGCACGCTTTTCCTGCTATTAAAAGTGCCAGAGAGAGAGGGAGAGAAAGAGAGAGGGCTCCCCTGCAAGGGAGGGGAGGACGACCAAGCGCGCGGTCCTCAGCATGCCCTTCTCCTAACGCGGGGCGGCTGACCGGGGATGCCGCGCCAGGGTTTCGTTTCAGGCGCCGTGCGAAGCGAACGTGCCCCCCTGCCCCCCTGCCCCCCTGCCCCCCATCCCGCTTGCCCCTCTGCCCGCACGGCGAGGTTCTTTGGCTCGCCCTCTGCAGCCGCTTCTATAGCGGTGCTGCTAGTTTTGGAGCGAGCGCGCGACCGCAGCGGCGCTGCAAGAGGCCCAGGCCTGGCGTCAAGCTTGGGGGAAAGGAGATGACGGAGCAAGCCCGCGCGGCCCTGAGCCCTGGCTCGGGGGAGATACGGTCAGTTGCCAAGCTGGGGAGGGAAGTGCAGTTTTCAACCGTTGTTTCACAGTGGGTCGCCGTGTTAGTCTGTCTGCAGTAGTCGAAAAGGGCAAGAGGCCAGTAGCACTTGAAAGACTCACACAAATATTTTCTGGCAGGGTGTGAGCTTTCGTGAGCCACAGCTGTGGCTCACGAAAGCTCACACCCTGCCAGAAAATATTTGTGTGAGTCTTTCAGGTGCTACTGGCCTCTTGCCCTTTTCTACTACAACCGTTATTTGTCTTTTCTTGGTTTTCCCTTCTCTCCTCTGGCCAGTGCCCGTGCCTGAAAGAGCTGCGTGACAGGCCCAGAGCATCAACAGGGGAAGCTTCTTTGCACGAGGGGACGTTTCTTTGTTGAATGGCTGTGTTTTTGGTGGAGAAACATGGCACTCTTCCTTCTGGTGCCACTGAAGCAGGTTCGAAAGGGGGCCGTGGCTCAGCGGTGGAGCGTCTGCTTGGCATGCGGAAGATCCCAGGTTCGATCCCCGACATCTCCAGTTAAAAGGACTAGGCAAGTGGGTGATGTGAAGGACCTCAGCCTGAGACCCTGGCGAGCCGCTGCCGGTCTGAGTAGACAATACTGGCTTTGATGGACCGCGGGTCTGATTCAGTATGAGGCAGCTTCACGTGTGTCTTGTAGATAGTTGCAAACTGCACAGAGAAATAAAGGCTTGTCTCTTTGAAAGGGGCTTAATAGAAAGTTATGTGCCAGGTGATGTTATTTACTTCCTTGTGCCATGAAATGCTTCCGTTTCTAGTTTCCGTACATCAAGTCTCAACTAAAGGGTCAGGATATTTTTCTCCAGGCCTTTTGGCAACCTTCTTTGTAAAGTGTAAATCTGAACTACCACACCCACACCAAGTTTTGTGAGGTGGCTGTTGAACAGTAGCAAGCAGCAAAGCCTTGGTAAGTAATGGTAGTTAGTTGCATGGTAGTAAGTTGCATAGTGGTTGCTGCCGGGCCTTTCCCTGATGAGCCCTCCATCAAAGGCCAAACCAGCCCTGGAAAGGATTCTACCCTCCTCCTGTCTTTTACTGACAAAAAACAAAGCTTAAAGACTGGCAATACAGTTCTGGTTGCCTAGCAACAACAACTGAGGGCATTAGTTTCTTAAAGCTTACAGGCGTTGCTTCTACTATAGGGAGGTTTATACCCCAATGTTTATTTGTTTATTTCAATTTATTCTGCAAACCTGGGGCTTTTTTCAAGTTTGGCTTCAGTTTCTGGATTTAAGTATCCTCAGATTTGACCATATTGAGAAGTAGATATATTGATAATAATTCCAGAGTAGTTGCTGTTTCACAATGTAACCCTGAGCAGGTGGTCTTAGAAATCAATCCCACTGAGTTAAATATAGCTTACTCCCAGGTGAATGTGCATAGGGTTGTGGTCTCAGTCTGCTTCAGCATAAACAAATGGGAGTTTTGTGGCATCTTAAAGACTAACTCCCCCCCCCCAGCATAAACTTTTGTGGATTATAGCTAGGGTTGCCACCTCTGCGTTAGGAGATTCCTGGAGATTTTTGGGGGTGGAGCCTGAGGAGGGCAAACTGGGGAGAAGAGGGATTTTAATGCCATAGAGTCCAATTGTGAAAGCAGCCATTTTCTCCAGGTGAACTGATCTCTATCAGCAGGAGATCAGTTGTAATAGCAGGAGATCTCCAGCTAGTACCTGGATGTTGTAGCAAACAAACGTTAGCGTGCTGTATAGTTACTTGAGCAAACCCAAACCAGCAACGTGTTGCAAAGACAATGAATAATTCAAAATTAAATACTTGTAATAGTGTTATTCAAACTATCATATACACTATATACAATGAACTTGGTTTACAAACTGAACTGTATATACCAAAGAACACAAAATTAAACTACAGAACATAGGTACAATGTCCATTTTTTGCAGTCCTTTTAGCTGTATAGAACGTCTTGTCATTCAAGAGGTAAGAAGGTCAGTTCTTCATTTAAACAGAAGCCCGGTTGTCTTTCTGTTTCGGCTTAACAAAAAAGCCTTCCTCAGCGGCCAACGCGAGCTGTTACTAACTGGCCAACGCGAAAGCCAGTTAGTAACAGCTCGCGTTGGCCGCTGAGGAAGGCTTTTTTGTTAAGCCGAAACAGAAAGACAACCGGGCTTCTGTTTAAATGAAGAACTGACCTTCTTACCTCTTGAATGACAAGACGTTCTATACAGCTAAAAGGACTGCAAAAAATGGACATTGTACCTATGTTCTGTAGTTTAATTTTGTGTTCTTTGGTATATACAGTTCAGTTTGTAAACCAAGTTCATTGTATATAGTGTATATGATAGTTTGAATAACACTATTACAAGTATTTAATTTTGAATTATTCATTGTCTTTGCAACACGTTGCTAGTACCTGGATGTTGGCAACCCTAATTATAGCACATTTCTGGCTCTAGTCCACATATGTTTATGCTAGAAGAGAATGTTGTTAGTGTTTAAGGTGCCATAAGTTGCTCAAAAGCAACTTTGATCCAATAGTCTCTTTTATCCATGCAATGTTTGGATGTTGTGATGCATGAAGTGTACACTGTATTAAAAATTACTCAGAAGATCCCAGTAATGTGAAATAACTTTATGGGTCTTTTAAAATTATCATCATAAATTAAATCCCTATTTTGAGATGAGTAGTTTTTTCACTTACTTGTATTCTTGAACGTCGGCATTAGATGTGGAGCTTTATGACATCTGACAGTTTTGAACATTGCTAAATGATTAATGTTTACATTCCTACTTTGCAATGCTATGGAGAGTTACTCCAATTTAAGCCCGTTGATAGTTATAGCCCCATAAAGGAACAATTGAGCAGGGCCACTCTTTCTGCATTCAGTATATGATATACACCTGAATTGTTCAAGTAGCTTTTATATTCATGAATTATTTTTGAAGTAGTCTTCCTGACTAGCCTCTGACCGAGTTATGCAGTTGGCAGCAGTCACAGTGTTGTCCTACCTTTTCTGGCTTTTTTGTAGTTACTTTTGTATTTAACCATGCTGTAATTTATTATAGGATAAATGTTAACAATGGATATTTACATTATTGTATTTTTCTGAGTGGTTGTCAGGCTGTTATCTCGGTTTAGATGTTTCCTTTCGTTTCTCTGCTGAACCGTCCAGACTCAAGGACGGCTACACATACCAAAGCCTGGGAACGCCACTCCTGGGAAATAATGCTCTGTTTATGCTTGGTAATCTCCCGCCGTTTCTCTGCCTTATATTTCCAAATAACGGGCAAGACAAGCCATAGCTGTCATCTTGCCTTTCATGCACTGTATTGCCTATTTGACCAGTAAAGCCATCTGCTTGGAATCTGATTGTCTCTGTGGTGATTTCTGGTTCGATGGGTCAAGAGCTGACAGCGGTCTTGTTTTGCTGCTTTTGCTTTTCAGTCTTATTAATTTGCAATTGCAATCATCTTTGTGTAATAGAAATGATTGACTATTGCCTAAGATCACTAGTGGTTTAGTGGGTGTTTTTGGTGCTTGTTTGTAAACACCACTTTTCTACTCTCCTTACTGTTTTTCCTAGAAAAAGTAAAAGCAGTGGGGTGTTTGGATTTGCTCTCAATACTTCATTTATACCCCACCTTTCTCCCCAATGGGGCCCCAAATGGCTCACATCATTATCATTATCCTCTCCTCCATTTTATCCTTACAACAACCCTGTGAGGTATGTTAGGCTGGGCCAATGTCACCTAGCAAGCTTCCATGGCACAGTAGGGATTTGAACCTGGAAGCCCCACATCCTAATCAACCATTCTAATGTTGGCACTTTTTGCCTAGAATCAGTTTATTTTTCAGCTGCAGAGACTAGATTCATAGTGCTTGCTGAACAGGACCCTATGCAATGTCTGTTAAAGTAGTGTTTCTTGGTAGTTTAGTTTTAGTTTATATTCTGAGAGACATCACATTCTGAAGTACCTGTACTTGGAGTGTTTGCATTCTGCTGAGATTAGGGACCACAAGCAATGCGCAGAGATCTGAGTCAACATGTGCATTTCCACGCCCGCCTCACACTTCCTGCCTGTAAACCGAGCCCCATCCTCTGTCTGCTGTAAACCATTGTCTCAAAAGTATTATCCTTTAGTGCAGTCATAATACTCTGGCCTTCTTTGTTGTTCTTCAAGAGTTTTTGTGATCCTCTCCTATTGACTTCTGAAAGACTGTTCTGCAGCCTCATCACCTGTACTGGGAGCATTCTGTATCCCAAAGTAGTATATGGATATATATGGATATAGGATCTTATGGGTGTTCACTGATACTCTTATTACTATTATTGGTCTGTCATCCCTCCTTTTTGAGTTAATGAGATCTTCTACTTTGTTTTTGTTTCAGTGGAATAAAGCTAACTGCAGCCTTTGTTTCCTCATATAAATGATAGCAGAGTTTGGCCTGAATTGTTTCTTGGTGGATGGAATCATAGTAGCTGATCTTTATCAGGAACCATGGCAAGGCCCTATTGCTGAAGGTGTCCACTGCATCTCAAGTCTGAAACTCATCATTGCCAATGGGTGGTTACCATGGTATCATATTTTGGGTTTTCTCCTTGTGGACCCACGGGCAAGCGGCTCCAAGGGAAGGAGAAGTAACATTAAGTAAACACACATACACATGCTCTTTGGGTGTAAATGGCCACAGTTTTTATTGATCACAACAGAATGGAGCATTGGCGGAAAACATGGGGGCGGATCCAAGATATCGAGTCACCACCCTGTAACTCGATACACGTATCGAAAGCATCGATAAACAGCCCAACCACCAGTGGGCACAGCACCGGAGTAGCACTTATGAGGCCCCACCAGGACGGGCATCTCTGTGTGGAGCCAGTGCCACCTGGGATTGGAGCACCCACTGCAGGCCCCTTAGCTGGGCATTGTTGTTGTACTCCATCCCAAGACCCCTTATGGGGGTCCCCATAAACGGGAAGGAAAAGCACATCTTCCCTTCTTGGATCAGACCCCATGGAAAAACCCGCCCGAACAAACTGTGACAAAGAAAACAAACCACATAACCAGAACACAGGGAGGGTGGGTGGGTAACCTCGCTGTCCCGCTGCAAAGAGGATGGCAGCTGGGCTGCGCCGGCTTAAGTAGGCACAGGGAGGGGTGACGTCAGGACACCCCACCCGCCTTGGGAAGGGACTGGGAGAAACCGTGAGGCAAGCATGGCCTCGCGAGACGGCGGCAGCCCAACCCGAGGGACCATCTCTCCTTCCCCTGTATCCTGCCCGGTAAGTCCACAAGGGTGGGACCTGTTTATTCAGGTCCCCCTTTTTTGTGGACCCACGGGCAAGCGGCTCCAAGGGAAGGAGAAGTAACATTAAGTAAACACACATACACATGCTCTTTGGGTGTAAATGGCCACAGTTTTTATTGATCACAACAGAATGGAGCATTGGCGGAAAACATGGGGGCGGATCCAAGATATCGAGTCACCACCCTGTAACTCGATACACGTATCGAAAGCATCGATAAACAGCCCAACCACCAGTGGGCACAGCACCGGAGTAGCACTTATGAGGCCCCACCAGGACGGGCATCTCTGTGTGGAGCCAGTGCCACCTGGGATTGGAGCACCCACTGCAGGCCCCTTAGCTGGGCATTGTTGTTGTACTCCATCCCAAGACCCCTTATGGGGGTCCCCATAAACGGGAAGGAAAAGCACATCTTCCCTTCTTGGATCAGACCCCATGGAAAAACCCGCCAAAGAGCAGGGACTACCACCCTGCTCCCGCCAACGCTCCTACTGCTGTGACCAACAAAGTAGCGAGCCCCGAATATCGTGCAGCCACAGGTCCTGACCCCAGTCGGACAGGTGCACACCATCAGGGCGATACAGCACCGGCATCCTGAATGAAATTTCTGTATGGCGGATCACCACGCCTCCACACGTCTCCCACGGAGTCCACACAACGACAGCTTGCCGCACATATCACCTGGAGAAGCAGCTCTAGCTCCAAAATCCATTCCCGGGTTTTCCACCAAGGAAGCAGCTCTAGCTCCAAAACCCATTCCTGGGTTTTCCACCAAGTGACACCTGCCCACTGCCCAGAGGAAGGCAAAAACCCACAGGGCCCATGGCCAATTTGGCCTGTAGGAAAAATTCCTTCCTGACCCCAAAACGGCAGTCGGTGTTACCCTGGGCATATGAAACAGGAGCACTGCGTGATAGCATGTCACTGGGAGCCACCAGTAAAGCTGCAACCATACAGTTCCAGAGCCCGAGGCTGCACACAAGGGGTCCAGAACCTTCTCCAACTTAGAGCTGAAACGAGAGGACATGTTAGCGGATGCTTCCTGCAAGAGATGCGTCCCATAAACAGTGAGCACAGAGGATCCAACCATGGCAGCAGTATTCACCCTGGCAGAATGGAGCACCATCCACAGTCCAGGAAGGAAATCAGAAGGTTACATGACGGGAAAGGGTGTATGAGTGCTTGCCTGAAAAGACCATCCTGTTAAACCGTCAAAGGCCTAAGGTGGCACAAGATACTGAGGCCCATATTTAACGCCTTATCAACACCACAATCTGTTGAGCCCGAAGCTCAAGGCCAACGACCCCCATGTTCCCAACAGAACTGGTGGTCAGGTTCATGCCCATGTGCCGAACAGGGCACCCACCCCCACAGGCCCATAGGTCGCTAAGTGTGTGGTGGAAGGATGCATAACACCTGAACCAAATTAGCAGGAATGGTGTAGGATGACTGAGGAAACCCAGGGGTAAAACAGTAGGGCATATGTCTATAATCCACGGGAGCCTTAGGGAACCACACCCATGAGGGATACCCAAAGTTAGGCCATGCAGGGGGAGGAGAACCCAATAAGTTAAGTTTCCATGTCATCTACCATCGAAACCGCCCCATAAGTGGTGCTGCTAACATTTGGAAACTCAGGACTTGAAAGCCGTAATGCGTCCACCAGTATCATAGATGCCTGAGGTATGCCGAACTATAGAAGATAGGCTGTAAATAAGCCAAGCAATATTGACTAGCACTGAGGCTCGTGACCCACGCTTTACATACCCCACATAGAACATGTTAAAGGCCTTCAAGGCAGCCTGTAAAACGGAGATGCCCACAGGCACGGTCCTAGGAACCCGTTGAGTTTAAAAACAAGGGGGGGGGGTCGGTCCAAGACACACGGGGGTGAGGAATACGGAAAAAACCAGCTGCAGCTACAACAGAATTAAGTGAAACTGGTAATACCAGTTGCAGTGGGACAACCCCAAAGCAACAGGGAGAGGGCATCAATAGGTATGGGCTCAGGAACAGGATGGCCTAGGGTGGATGCGGCAACAAGTATTACAGTCATGCCCTTATCTGCCCCAAGTGCGGTGACACCTGCACTGGTTATAGTCCAGCAAAAACAACAACAAAAAACTCTCACCTGTTCAGCCCCCCCATGTCACCCCTGCCAGGCCTGCCAGTATACGTGTTGTCCCTAACCATGAGCCAACCCACAAAAGCCATAGCTTATTCCATTAAAGGTCCCACCAAGTGCACTCCTCATGTGAAACCCTAGCACTAAATGTTTCATCATAGTATCGAGTCACTTGCAGCTCACTTGCCCGTAGCCATTGCTCATGTGAATAGTGAGGTGCAATGCCCTTTACGGGCATGTGGTCTAAACCCTCCCCGTAAAGACAGTGTAGCCTGACAACCAACTAACTAAGGTACAGTCTGCAGTCTAACCATATCCTTGTTCTTACTTGGGCAAGAATCGGTTTCAATAGGAGTAAAAATTTACCTAGTCCCCTCTGGGCAAAATGAATGCCAGGTGGATCGGCAGCCATATAGGCCACTGCTGATGTTCTGAGGTGGAAGCTTGACTAGGAACCACGCTGCCCCATCACCATAGCCCCACATGTCCCTCCCTTCTCGCTGCCCATGCTGGCAAACCAGACACATAGGCCGCCGCTACGCAATGTCATCCCGATGTATGAGGGGGCGTTACCTGACTCCCTGGTCGTAGATGGGGGTGTGGCCAGCAAGGCCTCTAATGTCTCTCACGTGGCGGCTAGGCATGCCAGTTTGGTATAAGCCCCCAAAACACGGCTGCTGTGCGATGCTCATCTAAGGAAGTCCTTTGGACCGATTTGGAGGCATGTCCCCTAGCCCAAATTGCAAAGGACCCGAGACAACAATTAACCGCTCTTCTCAAGCCAAATCATCCCGTCAAGGGAATGTGACTGGCCAACAGGTTACGGAAAAGTGGCTCTGCCCCCTTCTAATGTATCAGTTCTCAGGTCAGCAAATGCAGCACAGCAAAATGAAATAAACCAGCATTCTTCCCCTTTTTGTCCATCAATCCCAGTTCAGTTAATAGATCGCAGCAAAATCAAACAACCAGTGCTCACAGCAAAGTAAATCACTTACAATTCCCTTGCGATGGATGCAAGCACACGAGCGAAATGATGAAACAAAGGAGAGGGTTTCTTTTGTTTTCTGTTTTTTTTTTGTTTTTTTTTTTTTTGTTAGTTAGTTTAAATGTCGGCTTTCTCTCCCACCTAAGGGAGAATCAAACTGAACCACAAATAGCTGCTTGTGTGGAGAATCATAGAAAAGTATAGTTGGAAGCGACCACCGAGGTCATCTAGTCCAACCCCTGCCCAATGCAGAAACTTCGCAACTCCCCCCCCCCAGCATCCCCTATTCCATACCTAGAAGATGGCCAATATGCCCTCCCTCACAGCATCCACTTAAGCTCACCGAATTTGTCATTGCCGACAGTCATCGCTGACAGATGGCCATCTAACCTCTGCTTAAAACCTTCGGGGAAGGGGAGCTTACCACACCCTGGGGTCCAAGAATGATGCATAGAAAAGACAGCATAGCAAAGTTAAAAGCTCACACCGTTGTGTTCAGAACTGCAGACTCTACAACCAAGAAAATACTGCCTATGATTGACAGTGGGGGGGGGGAGGTTGCTGCCAGCAGCATAGCTTATTAACGCTCCCATTATGAATAATTTGCAGAGAAAACTGGAGACAGGACTGTATTAGCCTGTCTCCTACCATGTATCTGAAAAGAAGAACTGTAAAAAGTCATAACTCCCCTCCTGACGATTCATCCATGAGCGATCCCGGTACATCAGTTAAATAGGTTCCCCATTTCTCAGAGTTCAGTAATTACTAAGGTAGCAATGGTATGCACAGCCCAACTTCTACTACAAATAATAAAGGATTCAAAATCAAAGCAATCAAAACCCACACAAGCCACTCCTAAAATGTTCTCCTTAGTGGGCAAAACCTCAGAGCCAATAAATGCTCCGTAAACATCGGGCTGTTCAAGTATGAAAGCCAGCCCAGCAAAATTAAGCTGAATGCACCAGAGGACAAGCCAAGCTGTAACCCAAGAAAGTGAAGGCACCATACAAATTTTGGGGCAACGAATTAAGGACTGGCCTCCTGGATAGGCTAGAAGGAAAAATTGGCTCACACCTCTGCATCATCTCCTGAATCCAAAGGCATAACCCATCCGCTCTTGGCCATCAGGCTGAGCCCCTAGTAAATATGTATAGTATTTTCATTATTTTATCTGGCCAAAGGCTGTAAATAAACTATCTATCTATCTATATATCTATCAGTCTCAATATTTATTCATTCATATTTTAAACTCCCAAGCAATTGCACTATATTAGCAGATTGGATGAGTTGCCCAAATTAATACTTGATGCATGTGAGCCCCGAATAAATCTATATTGCTCTATTTGTTATCTATATTGTAAACTCCCATTTTTTAAAAATATATTTCATTTCACGTCACCTACTTGCCTGGTCCCTTTAACTGGAGATGCCGGGGACTGAACCTGGGAACTTCTGCATGCCAAGCAGATGCTCTACCACTGAGCCACAGCCCCTCTGGTATAAATCTGAGCCAAAATTCAGGGCAAGTGAGAATAAACCACTGTAGCAATGTTAAGTCCAAGGGAAGACTACTGCTGATGCAAACCTCCAACCCACTGCACTGAGATACAAATATAGAGGGGAGGGGGGAGTGTTTATGTCCAGCCCCCTCTTCGTAAGGGGATAGTAGCCAAGAGCCCTGAAAGAGCTCCACAGGTCCTCAATCTTAACAATTAGTGTCTCATATCCTGATGTATTTGGAACCCCACTGCGTGAAAACCTCCCCTTACAGAACATGAGAGGTGAGACGGGGAAAAAGGAGGGGGGCGGTTTTAACAGCCTGCCCGGAGAACAAAACAAAGCCAATGAAATTGCCCAGAGAGCAATCCCGCTCAGAAAATGGAAAAGAAAAAACATTAAGGAATTAGCAGCAACAAATGGGGGAGGGAGGCACACTGAACAAGCAAAATCCCAAGTAAATGCCCCGTATGCCCGGATTTCTAGGCGACCGGCTGGTCCCAGCGAAGTCTAGGCGACCGGGAGGGAGGTTTGCTAGGGGCTGGGTATGCATATGGCCGTTCACAACCCCGCGGCAGCTGCCTGGGATAGGAACGAAATCCCAGCCGGAAGGTGGACAACAAGCTGGAGAGAGCCCCCACAGAGAGAGAGAGAGAGGGGGGGGGGAAAAGGGCGTGTGTGTGCAAAAAGGAACAAAATGGGAGGGGGGTGCCTGGAAGCTGCTCACCCGCACCGTGGCAACAACTCCGAAGGACCCCACTCCCTGCCAGAGACAGGGAACAAGCGGCCAAAATTATCCCCACCAAGAGGAGAGGAGGAGGGGGGGTGAGCCGGCCGCACGTGGCGGCAGTAGCCGGGCAAAAGAGAAAAGGGGGGGGCGAATTCCAGGCCAAAAA
The DNA here is from genome assembly GCF_029931775.1 of Euleptes europaea. Classification (NCBI taxonomy): domain Eukaryota; kingdom Metazoa; phylum Chordata; class Lepidosauria; order Squamata; family Sphaerodactylidae; genus Euleptes; species Euleptes europaea. The sequence continues at coordinate 75,064,773 of NC_079312.1, read as the reverse complement.
CAAGAGTGGGTGAGGGGGGGGTTGCGTAAGGCCCCCTGCGCCGCCGCCGCTGTAGAAAAAGAAAGGGGGGGGAACTAATCCCCTCAGAGTAAGGAAACCTGGACAGGAGGAACTGCTGGAAAGTCAGCTACTTGCCCAACCTTTTAACCTCGCTGTCCCGCTGCAAAGAGGATGGCAGCTGGGCTGTGCCGGCTTAAGTAGGCACAGGGAGGGGTGACGTCAGGACACCCCACCCGCCTTGGGAAGGGACTGGGAGAAACCGTGAGGCAAGCATGGCCTCGCGAGACGGCGGCAGCCCAACCCGAGGGACCATCTCTCCTTCCCCTGTATCCTGCCCGGTAAGTCCACAAGGGTGGGACCTGTTTATTCAGGTCCCCCTTTTTTTTCTTAAAACCATCTCTGTTTTAGGGAAAAAATGAAAGGAATGAAAAAAATAAACGCAGAAGGAACATTAGAGGTCATGTTTGTTTGCTCCAAAGCACTATAGTCTGCCCTCTGCAAGAAATTAAATCTATGCAAATCAATCCAAAAATACTTCTCAAAGAAGAAATTGGTCTATTTTTGCCATTTCCTGGGTGTAAGCATCTGCCAAGGGAATGCTAAATTTGGAGGGATTCAAAAAGTAGACTTTGGAGAAATTTTGTTGCTTTTCATGGTTGAATAACTGAGAGTTCTTTATTGCCTTCTTGTACTTCCACAGTGCTGAGATAATTATTTCTTCTTATATCACACACCAAACTCTATTTCTAGCACCTCTGTGTTACACACCTCCTTGCTGGTTTCCAAATCATCAGTACAGATACATTTATTGTAATAAAATGTAATATTTATGGTAAATTAATACTAATAAGGACTGGATTTAAATTGTAACTACTACATCTCAAACTCCTCTCAGAATTTTGTTAGTATTCCAGAGAGGACCCTCCATGCAGATTAATTGCAAGTATTGCATCAGCTAATATTGAGTGCCCAGATCCTGTGAAATGTGTGAGCAGACAAATTTATTTTCAAAACTCCAGATGTTATGTTTATAAGTGAGTGCTTGGTTGGAAAAAATGTCTCTGAGGAAAATGTGAATATGGATAGTGACACAAGGTCTATCAAAAAGCAAATAAAAAGAAGGTAACATTTACAAAAATAAGCCTGGCGTTTTTGGATCACAGGTTTATTCAGAGGTGGTGGCTAGGTTGATATAATGTCCAAATCTCTAGGAAGTCCAGACCATATGTTCTCAGACTAATGCAAATTTTGAGACATACTATTCACTGAGTGCGATGTTGCATTTGCCCTCTGGTCCAGTCAAAACTTCTTTACCTCATCAAGTGAGATTCATCAAGTGCCTGAAAATCTTTGTTACATAAGGCCCTTGGCTACAATACAGTTTCAGAAGTTTATGTCTAGGTGATTTCCTCTCAGATGCTAATCTGTACTCTTTCACCTTCCATTCTGTCAATTGAGTACAGGGTTGCCAACTGCATGGTTTTTTTAAAAAGGCTTGTCCCTTAAAAAAAAGGCATGATGGAATGTTATTTACCAGGTGATGTTATTTGCCTTAACACTATTAAAAGCTTCAACTGGTCCATCTGAGACAATGAGGAAGCCACTTCTATAGTTTTGCAAAATGTGCAAAACAGAATTTTCCAGGAAGGTTTTCCTATAGATGCAACAAAGCTACGGTGTAATGGCTCAGTTTAGGAGGTGACTGTTATTAAAGTCCTACACTGATAGTCATGTTGCCTTGAACAGATAAGTCTGCATGCTTTGTCCTTATTTTGTTTTCCTCTGTTGTATAATCCCAGCCCAACTGTATTGCCTTGTTTTACTTGGAAGCATAGTTGTTAGATTCAAATATCCCAGCTTAGGGCAGGAAAAGGCAGGGTAAAAATACAATAAATATATATATATATTGTAATATGTTTATTGAATGACTGAAAGTTTTGTTATTGTAATCTGCCTTGAGCCCAAGTAAGAAAGGCAAACTGTAAATAAGAACAATCATTAGTGTCTATTCAAGAGATAGAACATTTCTTTCCAGGTTTGTTGGTAACCTCAGCAGAGTACAGAACATACTTAGGAAAGGTTTTCACAATATTTTAACCTTTCCTATTTACTGGACATTAAGGGTTGGTGTCCAGCATAAGCAATTTAGGAGGTGTCTTTTCCTCCAGTTGCTGGAGAAGGTGTGGTGGCAACATGTAAAATGGGGGCAAAGTATTTGTTTGGACAGGTGGTAATGCACCTAATGTGAAGCAATATGAGTGATGAATGTGATCCTGTTCATTCTGCCCAGACACACTGCATTCCTTTCTAGTAGATGAATTTGCACTAATTTTACAGATAAAATTACACTGTGCTTTCTGTTTGCCAACGTTACAGCACAAGAATAAGAAATCCATTTGTCCTAGGCCTTTTATGTAAGCCTTGCTTGCTCCAAAGCACTAGGTTTTTAGGAAGAGAATATGTGTAACTTACCTGCAACGGTGCAGAAACTTGGCAACTAAACAGGCTTGATTGCTCTGCAAAGCAACAGTGTTATAGACTGCTGTTGCCAGGCTGATTCACTAAAGGATTTTCATTTTTTATTCTTCTTTGCTGTTGTTAGTTCAGAGTGTCTCACCCCCCCCCCCATTCTGTATGAATGGATTACTCCTTTGATTGGATCTTAACACTGGTGTCTCTTTGTAAACCCCCCCCCCCCAACCTATATAAAATCAGACCCAATTGCACTACAGATCATCCACCTGAGAAAGTGAGCTCTGGACAGATATACCAAAATAAGTGTTGTTAGTCTGTAAGGTGCTATTTGATTTCTGTGGCTTTTTTTTTTTTTTTTTTACAGCAGGCTATCATTTTGGAATTACATTCTGAGAGAATAACTATTGGTGATGAGAAGTGACATCAAGTCAAAACCAATTTATGGTGACTCCATAGGGTTTTCAAGGCAAGAGATGAACAAAGGTGGTTTGCCATTGCCTGCCTCTGCATAGCAACTATAAACTTCCTTAGTAGTCTTCCATCCAAATACTAACCAGGGCCAGCCCAACTTAGCTTCTAAGATCTGATGAGATCAAGCCAGCCTGGGCCACCCAGATTAGGGTGGATAACAATTGTGTGCGTGTAATGTGCTGTCAAGTCGCAGCTGACTTATGGCGACCCAAGCAAGGGGCTTTCAAGGCAAGTGTGAAGCAGAGTTGGCTTGCCATTGTCTTCCTCTGCAGAGTCCACCTTGGTGGTCTCTCTTCCAAATACTGATCCTTCTTAGCTTCCGAGATCTGATGAGATTGGGCTATACCATGCTGCCTTCCCTCCAGGATAACAATTATCATAGTTAAATTCTAGTTTTGGACCAATACAGCATGGTTCCAACTAGGATTGCCAGCTGCCTGGAGAAAAACAAATGCCTTGCCCCTTTAATAGAGGCTTAATATATGGAAATAGGAAGGTGAAAGCTTCTCATGGCATAGAAGTAACATCCCATCAAGCTTCTGTTAAAGGGACAGGTTATTTTTTCCTCCAGCCAGTTGGCAACCTAACCTTTACCCTTTAATAGAGGCTTGATGGGATGTTATTTACTAGGTAATGTCATTTACTTCCATGGCAAGAAAAGCTTCACTTTCCTATTTCCATATATTAAGCCTCCATTAAAGGAACAGAACATTTTCCCCTAAGCCTGTTAGCAGCCCTACTTCCACACCAGCAAGATTTTGCAAACTAACAATAAGTGTACATTTTCATATAAGCCACCAAAATATTGTGTTGTTTTGAGGTTGTGGGTGTGGAGTAGGCAGTATATTAAAGTCACTGTCTTATCATGTTCAGCTCTTTATCTCTGGCTCTGAAATGCATATCAGAATTCAGTAGCTCAGGAGAATCTGATAGTAGTATTCATATAACACAATTGTGAAGATTATCCTATCCCTGCAAGTAGCTGTCTCAGTTTTGTTCTGTCAAGGGACAAGGATGATACAGCTCCTGCCAGAAATACAAGGAAACAAGATAGCAACATATTCATAAATCTATAGGATTACACTAGGGCAGGGGTCGGCAAACTCATCAGTCAAAAGAGCCAAATATCAACAGTACAACGATTGAGATTTCTTTTGAGAGCCAAATTTCTTAAACTTAAACTGTATAGGTAGGTACACTGTTTATTAACTTAATAAACTTTAATTAAAGTTTTAAGTCTTAATTAAACTATAGGTACACTGAATAAAACTTGATATCATACTTAATAGTGATCTTATTGATAAAAATTCCCCCTCCCCGTCTGGAGGCCTGGTCTACCGCCATAAAAGCCTATTGGTAGACCTGGCCTCCGGCTGAGTCCCATTGGGAGGCCAGGTCTACCCATTGGCTTTCTTGGCAGTAGACCTGGCCTCCGGAGGCCCATAGAAGCCAATTGGTAGACCTGGCCTCTGAAGGGGGACTTTCCCCCCTCCTCGGAGTCCAGGTCTACCGCCAAGAAAGCCAGTGGGTAGACATGGCCTCCCAATGGGACTCAGCTGGAGGCCAGGTCTACCAAAGGAAGCCCGCCCCGCCCAACAGCTGATAGGCGGGGGGGGGCAGAAACCGCCGAGCCGCCCGCCCAGCAATCGCGCGGCTAGAGGGGAGGGGAGGCTTTAGCCTCCCAACCATTGAGGGCAAGGGAAAGGGGGACCCAGCCATTCTCCACGGTGTGGGGGGGGGGAGAGACAGCGCGCCCGCTAGCCCTCTCTCTCTCTCTCTCTCTCAAGTGCGCCGGCTCAGCAGCCCGGCTGCTGGCGCGAGCATGCACAAGAGCAGGGGCTCCGAACCAAGTTCAGAGAGCCTCACTCAAAGGGGTCAAAGAGCCGCATGCGGCTCGGGAGCTGCAGTTTGCAGACCCCTGCACTAGGGTAAGGGATCTCTAATACTTGTCAACATAAGATTGTAGTCTTCAATGCAACACTGCAAGTTGAAAATAATAGCAGAAAGCCAATAAAAACATCAAGGAAGCATTGAGAGACGCACAAGTTTTAACTTGAGCGGGAGGAGGGGTTCACGTTGGACAGATCTATATGTATGGTAAGAAAGGGAGCATTGTTATGAAATAACCATTATCAGCTACCTTCCCCTCCCAATTACATATGGAAGGAGATACTTCTATGTTAAAAGGCATAACTTCCACACTTAATCTGTTGTTTTAGGAATTAAATCCTGCAGGTGTGGATGGAGTAATACTTATATACCTGAAGGTTATTGCTATGGTCATTACTGTTTTGGAAAGGTGGTACATTACAGACATTTCAGGATGTTTTAAAAGATGTTTTGTTCTCTTCAACTGCATTGAGTTCAGTTTACCACTACTGTATTTTAGAAAACACACGCTAAAACTTTGCAGCAATAGAAAGGTAATAAAGTGCCACTAAGAACCCTGTTGACATATATACCCTCTTGGGGTTACCTTGTTGTTGGGTTTGCCCTACTTTTTCAAGTGGTGAGACATACCATGGGTTACTCTTACTCTTGATTCCCTTGTAGGAGAAAACACTGGAGTCATATGGTGTCTTATGCTTTACAGATATATAGTTAGAGCACAGAGGTCTACAGGGCAACAGACCCATTACTCTACATCACTTTCCTAGAGAGGGATCCTGCATCCAACGCTTCAAGTACTCAGCTCACTTCTCTGCAATGGTTATCTTTGCCCTCCTTCTCTATCCTACATCCAGTGTCTCCTTTCCCCACAGAACCACACACACAGATTGTTCCTGCATAGAGCTCTTGGAGCTTTCCCCTTGAAGCTGTATTAAAAATAATCCTGTTTCAATCCCACTCAGAAGACAAATAATTTAGTCCTTTAAAGGGGTTTTCCCCCTTCTTTCTGCCAAGCTTGCTTATTTGCTTATTGTTTATTTATATCCAACCTTTGTTCCTGATCAGGGACCTAAAGCAACTTCTCACATCCTTCCCCCCCTCTTCCACTTAATCCCCACAACAGCCTTGTGAGGGTAGGGTAGGTTTAGGAATTGTGACAGGCCCAAGGTTACCTGGTGGGCTTCCATGGCTAAGAGGGGGTTTTGAACCTGGTCATCCCACTTCTAGTCTGACACTCTGACCACTAAACCATGCCAACTACACCGTAGTGTTACAGCATGACTTGATTGGGGGGGGGGTCTGAATGTGGGCTGAGGGGGAAGCCAGGGAAATCACTGTGTCCTCTGCACTTTTTCAGAGGTACAATGGGGAAAAGGAGGAGGGGTGGGGCACAGGGTGTGTGTATCTCTGTGAACAGAGCCATTCCTAAATTCAAAGCAAACCCCAAGCTCACTACACTATTTTCTGAGCTGCAGCAGAACAAGGATACTGCAATGAAAATGTTCTTTTGCTGACCATGTACTAATCATCTTTTGCATAACTTGACAAGTGGGAAACCCACACCAGGTAAACCAACAGGTAAACCAACCAACTTTATTGGAATAAACTTTACAGAGGCAGCCCTGGAACACCCCAAAACACCCACACATTCTCAGAGGGGCCTAACTACACGAGGCGCCCTTTCCAGGTCCGCTTGGGGCCCTGTTCAGCCCGAGGGCCCGGGGCCAACCCAGAAGCAGTGCCACGTGTAGTAAGTCCTGAGTCGCTTCCAATAAAGGCAGTGCAGAGAAGGCGAAAAAACTGCGTCCACCGAGGCCAATCTGGGGTCGCAGGGAAAAATTCCTTCTCGGCTCCAATTCAGGCAGCCTGCTCTAAGCCTGCACTGCCCGGTTAGCATGGTGGGTGGGGTGCTTTTGTCCCTCTTAAAACTGCCCCTCACCTTATGGGACTGGACCCCTCGACATCATCGTCGTCTTCATGTCTTCTCTTCTTGGATGAGGAATGGGGAAAGATGGGTATGGAGAGAGGGGGGACATGGGAGGGAAATAGGAGACAGATAGGGGGAGAAAAATAGAGAAAGTAGGGAGGGAGAAGAGGGAACAAGAGAACGGGAGAAAAGGGGAGAGATTGAGGGAAGAAGTTTAGGCGATAGGTGCCCAACCTAGGGGAATAAAAATGGGACTTGCTTCTGAGTGGACTGCTTGGGTTTTCTCCTGAAAGAATCTATATTGTTTATGGATGCTAAACGTTTCAATTCTAATATGAAATAATTAATTTTTTAAAAGCAGGCTTTAAACCTGCCCATGGACAGGAGGCCAGAGGGCTGCCCGGCCTCTGTGCCGCATCACAAGGAAGCTAAGCCTCACCCCACCCAACCTCACAATGCTCCGGGTCACCCGAGGTCATAAAACCACCCCCTATAAAAAGGCCTCCTCTGGTCACAGGCCTCTCTCCTAGAGGTAGGGTTGCCATGCCCTTCTTCACCACCAACGGGAGGTTTTGAGGCAGACCCTGAGGAGGGCTGGGTTTGGAGACTTCAATGCCGTGGAGTCCAATTGCCCAAGTGGCCATTTTTCTCCAGGTGAACTGATCTCTATTAACTGGAGATCAGATGTAATACCAGGAGATCCCCAGCAGGTACGGGGAAGTTGGCAACCCAGCCTAGAGGCCACATCTTCCGCCAACCTCTCCTCGCCTCCTGTCACCCCCTCAGGGGAAGTTTATATGTTCTGATGGCCAACGTCCTACGCTTCTCCCCTAGGTTGGGCACCTCCCGCCTAAACTTTTTCCCTCAATCTCTCCCTTTCTTTTTCTCCCATTCCTCTTTGTGTTCCCTCTTCTCCCTCCCTACTTTCTCTATTTTTCTCCCCCCATCTGTCTCCTATTTCCCTCCCCCATGTCCCCCTCTCTCTCCATACCCATCTTTCTCCCTTCCTCATCCAAGAAGAGAAGACATGAAGAAGAAGACATCGAGGGGCCCGGTCCCGTAGGGTGAGGGGCAGTTTTAAGAGGGACAAAAGCACCCCACCCACCACGCTAACCAGGCAGTGCAGGCTTAGAGCTGGTTGCCTGAATTGGAGCCGAGAAGGAATTTTTCCCTGCGACCCCAGATTGGCCTTGGTGGACGCAGGTTTTTCGCCTTCTCTGCACTGCCTTTATTGGAAGCGACTCAGGACTTACTACACGTGGCACTGCTTCTGGGTTGGCCCCGGGCCCTCAGGCTGAACAGGGCCCCGAGCGGACCTGGAAAGGGCGCCTCGTGTAGTTAGGCCCCTCTGAGAATGTGTGGGTGTTTTGGGGTGTTCCAGGGCTGCCTCTGTAAAGTTTATTCCAATAAAGTTGGTTGGTTTACCTGTATAGATCTGAGTTGTGTCTTTCTTTCGTGTCTGGGAAGCAAGTCTCTTTGGTAGCAGTGTGAGGACTGGATGAGTGGATTCCAGCAGTTCTGTTTCATTCAAGCTTCGATCCCTCTCCCTTCTTGGGGATTCGACCCCAGTGGATGGAAAAGAAGAAACCAAGGAATGGAGAGGAAAGTGGTCCATTGCTCCCTGGGGCCTTTGACGTGAATTGATGGAGAAGGGGTGAACTCTTGTTTAGGATTGCAGAGCTAGTGTTTGGGTCATAGCCCAGACATTTATATTCTGTGAAGCAAGCCAGCCACTTAAGATGGGTGTTCTGTGAGCCTGAGTGATTTCTGCGAGTCCAGAAGTGTGCCAACAGATCTGGTCTCTGAGACTGAACCCATTGGGTACCACTGAATCATATAAAGTTAACATATAAACAAGTAACAATAAGAACGTCATGTACGCATGTAAAATTTGATTTCCACTAATGATAAATACATACCCCCTGCCTCAATATAATGGACTTCACTAAAGCAACAAAACACCATTAAATGTGTTGTAATAATTGCATTTAATTTATTGTTCATCTTGAAGACCTGGACGATGGCATATGTATGTCATAATCAAACATTTAAATTCTTTGTTAAGCCACAATTCAGCAAGATTTTTCATCTAGATCAACACTTGGGAACAGCAATAACAGAAGCCAGAGCTAGTTTTTAATACCTTTTCTCACATTCTTTAAATAAAGCTTTATTTAGATTTACAGTGTGTGTTATGAATGATCTCCTAGGCAATGCTCTGAACACTTAGGCCCATTGCTATTGATTGGACTCACTTTGGAAGGAACATACATGGAATTGGTGGGGCCAAACCCCTTCCTCTATCTCCACCCTCTTCCAAGGTTTCTCTCCCCCCATTTTTGACCGTATATGGCCATCAGAAGGCTTCAAACCTGCGCATGGAAATGAGGCCCGAGGGCTGCCCAGCCTCTATGACCCGTCACAATGAGGCCAAGCCACCCCCACCTCACAGGGCACCATGCCCCCAGGTTAGGGTTGCCAAGCTCCAGGTACTGTATAGAGAAACAGCCCGTGGCTCAATATATTCACGTGGCTCAAACAGCACGTGGCTCAATATATTCGTTGTGAATATATTGAGCCACGGGCTGTTTCTCTATACAGTTGCCACTATTTCAGCATAGGTTCTTTTCCTTCTTAGTTAAGCTTCAGGTACTAGCTGGAGATCTCCTGCTATTACAACTGATCTCCAGTTCATCTGGAAAAATGGCCGCTCTGGCAATTGGATTCTATGGCACTGAAGTTCCTCCCTTCCCCAAACCCCGACCTCAGGCTCCACCCCAAACCTCCCGCCAGTGACGAAGAGGGACCTGGCAACCCTAGATACAGGATCACTAGGGTTTCCAGCTCTGGGTTGGAAAATAAAATCTGGGTTGGAAAATACCTGGAGATTTTTGGGGTGGATTCTGAGGGCGGGGATTGGGGAGGGGAGGGACTTCAATGCCATAAAGTCCAATGGCCAAAGTGTCTATGGAAGGTGGTTATGCATTGGAAACTCAATAAGAGAACAAAAGAGCATAGCCTAACATAAAGCATTATATAAGGATCTGAGGAATTCTGTGTATGTACTAATATATCCTATTAAGATCCTGCACAGGAAGAAGTTTGGGAAGGTTCTGAGGAAGTTAACCCCCATGAAACAAGTGAAACCTAGGAGCTTGTTAAGAACACAGAACTTGGCTGCTTCATGAAGGAGACAACTTGAAGCATATATGAAGAAGCCCTGTATAAATGAATTGTTTTGTATTCAGTCTATATTATAAGGTGTCATTTTGTAAGACTTGCATTACAAATGTAATATGTACCTTGGCTACCTCTGAATTCATATTTATATACAAATACATTGTGTGTCTTGAACTAATAGTTCACACCAATAGCTGGGTACTATTTTATATTTTGTTGGGCTTGAACATTTAGTACCTGATTCCCCCTTTGCATTATTATTCTGAGTACCTGGATGTTGGCAACCCGTTTAAATATGCATCTTTTATCTCAAAGAATGTCATATTTTATATTATATATATATATATATATATATATATAATGGAATCAGAGTTGGAAGGGGCCATACAGGCCAACTAGTCAAGGCCCCTGCTCAATGCAGGATCAGCTGAGAGCATCCCTGACAAGTGTTTGTCCAGCCTCTGCTTAAAGACTGCCAGTGAGGGGGAGCTCACCACCTCCCAAGGTCGAACAACTCCTAATATGCAGCCGGTGCCTCTCCAACCGCGAGTCCTATCCTCTGCTGCCAACAGGAACAGCTCCCTGCTCTCCTCTAAGTGACAGCCCTTCAATACTTCATGTCCCCCCTCAACCTCCTCTTCCCCAGACTAAACATTCCCAGCTCCCTCAGCCTTTCCTCGCAGGGCTTGGTCTCCAGGTCATCCTCGATGCTCTCCTCTGCACCCCTCAGCCTTGTGCGCCTGAGACAAGTGCCCCACTCCTGTGACCAGCACAGAATGACTGCTGTTAGAGGCTATCTTCCTTCTTACAAAACAACAAGAACTAAGGCTTTCAAACAAAAATAGTTACAGGGTAAGATTACACAGAGCAACGGCATCAGTGAACCCATTCTTCAATGTGCACTCATCCAAAACCAGATTTAAAATGCATCTAAAATAAACGGGTAGCCGCCTGAATAGCCCTGACTGGCCTGATCTTGTCTAGAGCTCAGGAGCTAAGAAGGGTCGGCCATGATTAGTACTTGGATGGGAGACCACCAAGGAAGACAAGGGTTGCTACGGTGAGGAAGGCAATAGTGAACTATCTCTGCTCACCTCTTGCCTTCAAAACCCCAGGAGTGGGTTGCCATAAGTCAAGCACACTTGAAAGCTTTGAAAACATTACTTTGAAAATAAATTAAACTGGGTCTGGTTTGCCTCTTGGGAGACCAAATGGCTTCGACCAAAAGATCCATCCATGACTTTAATATCTGTCCATCCAGGACTTCTCCAGTAGCCGCAGATAATTAGAGTGCCCTCACACATCCCAATTTGATGGGGTCCAAGATTACTAATGGATTGCCAAAAGGTCACAGATGGATTTGTCTCCTGTAGGGGCAGCAGGTAGGCAAGGATTCACACGAAGGGCAAACCAAGAAGCTGACTTCAGTTAGCTTCAAGGTTCAGGCAATCCAAGTCACCGTGGCAGTTTTCTTACATTTGAACCCCTACATTTGCTCCCGATGATTCCCTCAGGCTTCAATGAACAAGAGACACAAATAAAAGGTCAGCCTTTTTTATTTGACAGGTGGCAGATGTTCAAATGTTTTCAGCTTCCCTGGATTTGGAGAAAGTCATTCTGGAAGCTCGGTGCAAAAGTCAGATTCATTCCTGTTTGCTGGAGACTCGAGGAAGGCGGACAGAAAAGCTCGGGATGAGGGGAGCAGGAGCTCGGCCAGATTTACCTAGTACTCTTCTTTCTGCCTCCTCTCCTGCGGCGTCTCCCTAGATAAGAGAAAATAAAAACCATGGTGACTTCCTTCTTAAAGCCTGAGTCAGGTTAGCTGCCATGTGAAATGGGATGTGAAAGCCGTGATGTGGAAACTCCTTACCTTTCCTTTTCCCTTTTCCACGGCGCCTTCCTTTTCTCCGCTTCCCGCCTTTCCCGCCGCCTTTCCCCCTGCGTCGGCGACGGCTGAGGCTGCGGCTCCAGCTGCGTGTGAATCTTGCCATCGGAGGTGGTGCTTGGCTCCCTTGGGCTCTGGGCAGCTGGACTCCACCTGTCCCTGGTGGGCCTTTCAGAGCTTAAAGCTGGCCGGGGCCCCCTCAGCCCTTTTTATAGCCCGGGGGGGGGTCCAGCCATGGCTGATGACCCTCCCTCGATTGTGACCAAAGGACAATGGAGGTTCTATTGGGCAAACCAGTCAGACCACATGCTCAACTCTACTTGGCCAATTTATGTACCAATACATACCCCAATTGACAGAAATAATAGTTTCTTTCCTCACTGACACTTTATTAAATAAATAAAAAGGAAAAGGAAAAATTTAGAAATGTAGGAATTAACTGATAGGTTTCAGAAAACATTTTTCATAATCTCTTTTGGGAAATGAATCTTACTTTGAATGAGACCTGTTTTTAATATGTATTCATATGAGGAATCCGATGTATATAAAGGATGTTACTTTCAAGATTATACTATTGTGAAGTATTTACTCCGCTTCCCGCCTTTCCATGTCCCGCCCTGCGTCGTTGACGGCTGAGGCTGCTGCTCCAGCTGCGTGTGAATCTGGCCATTGGGGAAGGTGCATGGATAATTTATTACATTTGTGTCTCGGGAACCTGTTTAACTTCAGCATAGTTCATAGGGAGCCAGTGTGGCGCATTGGTTAAGAGTCTCAGACTAGTACCTGAGGGATCCGGGTTCAAATCCCCATTCCTGCCATGGAAGCTCACTGGGTGACCTTGGGCCAGTCACACACCCTCACGGATGTTGTGAGGATAAAATGGAGGTGAAGAGAATGATGTAAGAAGCTTTTGAGTCCCCAGTGGGCAGAAAGGCGGGGTACAAATGAATGAAAGTAAAAATTGGTTTTTATTCCGCGCTTTTCTCTACCGTTAAGGAGACTTAAAGTGGCTTACAATCTCCTTCCCTTCCTCTCCCCACAACAGACCCCTGTGAGGTAGGTGGCACCAAGAGGGGAGGGGCTGTGGCTCAGTGATAGAGCATCTGCTTGGCATGCAGGAGGTCCCACGTTCAATCCCCAGCATCTCCAATTGCAAGTAGGTGACCTGAAAGACCACTGTCTTGAGACCCTGGAGAGCTGCTGCATGTCTGAGTAGATAATACTGACTTTGATGGACCAAGGGTCTGGTTCAGTAGAAGGCAGCTTCATGTGTTCAGAGAGTTCGGAGAGAACTGACTAGCCCAAGGTCACCCAGCTGGCTTCATGTGTAGGAGTGGGGAAACCAACCCCGTTCTCCACATTAGAGTCCGCCGCTTTAAGGGGCTGCCACCCTTTCCAACTCTGATAATACAATGAAATCTCTAGGACAGTGAGTCCTTTTTGTTTCTCTTATTAGAGCAACCAGCAATTGACCAGGCACCGCTAGTTCTGCTCCCAGTGATTAACTGAGGCTTCAATGAACGAAAGACACAAATTAAAGGTCAGCTTTTTTTATTTGGCAGGTGGCAGATGGTCAAATGGTTTTGGCTTCCCTGGATCAGGAGGAAGTCATTCTGGAAGCTCTGTGGAAAGCTCGGATTCATATTCCTGTTTGCCGGAGACTCGAGGAAGACAGATAAAAGCTCGGGATGAGGGGAGCAGGAGTTCCGCAAGGTTTAGGAAATTCTTCCTTCTGCCTCCTCGCCTGCAGCCACGTCGCCCTGGGTAGGAGACAAAATAAAAACAATGGCTGCGCCCCCAAAACCTCCCCTCCCACCAGTGAGGGAGAGGGACCTGGCAACCCTATTCCTTCTGAGGATTCTGACTAGGGTTGCCAACCTCCAGGTACTAGCGGGAGATCTCCCGCTATTATGACTGATCTCCAGCCGGTTCACCAGGAGAAAATGGCTGCTTTGGCAATTGGACTCTATGGCACTGAAGTCCCTCCCTCCCCTCCTCAGGCTCCGCCCCATAAATCTCCAGGTAGTTCCCAGCCCAGAGCTGGAAACCCTACTCTTTATGAGGATGCCGACTCCCATAAGGGGAGGCAGCAGGGCAGCCCCTACAAGGAGAGGCTGTGGAGGAATCTCCTCACACAGGGAGGCCTCAGCCCCCGCCTCTGAGGAGGCCAGGAATGGTGGCCTTTTTATAGGGGGTGGTCCTCTGTCCTCGCAGGACCTGGAGCATTGTGAGGTAGGGGAGGGGTTGGCTTGGCCTCCTCGTGATGGGGCACAGAGGCAGGGCAGCCCCCGGGCCTCGTTTCCATGGGCAGGTTTGAAGCCTGGTTTCAGGAGGCCAGAGGGCTGCCCGGCCTCTTTGCCACATCACAAGGAAGCTAAGCCTCCCCCCACCCAACCTCACAATGCTCCGGGTCCCCCGAGGTCATAAAACCACCCCCTATAAAAAGGCCTCCTCTGGACTCCTCTGGTCACAGGCCTCTCTCCTAGAGGTAGGGTTGCCATGCCCTTCTTCACCACCAACGGGAGGTTTTGAGGCAGACCCTGAGGAGGGCTGGGTTTGGAGACTTCAGTGCCGTGGAGTCCAATTGCCCAAGTGGCCATTTTTCTCCAGGTGAACTGATCTCTATTAACTGGAGATCAGATGTAATACCAGGAGATCCCCAGCAGGTACGGGGAAGTTGGCAACCCAGCCTAGAGGCCACATCTTCCTCCAGCCTCTCCTCGCCTCCTGTCACCCCCTCAGGGGAAGTTTATATGTTCTCCTGAGGGGCAACGTCCTACGCTTCTCCCCTAGGTTGGGCACCTCCCGCCTAAACTTTTCCCCTCAATCTCTCCCTTTCTTTTTCTCCCATTCCTCTTTGTGTTCCCTCTTCTCCCTCCCTACTTTCTCTATTTTTCTCTCCCCCCCATCTGTCTCCTATTTCCCTCCCGCATGTCCCCCTCTCTCTCCATACCCATCTTTCCCCCTTCCTCATCCAAGAAGAGAAGACATGAAGAAGAAGACATCAAAGGGCCCGGTCCCGTAGGGTGAGGGGCAGTTTTAAGAGGGACAAAAGCACCCCACCCACCACGCTAACCGGGCAGTGCAGGCTTAGAGCTGGTTGCCTGAATTGGAGCCGAGAAGGAATTTTTCCCTGCGACCCCAGATTGGCCTCGGTGGACGCAGGTTTTTCGCCTTCTCTGCACTGCCTTTATTGGAAGCGACTCAGGACTTACTACACGTGGCACTGCTTCTGGGTTGGCCCCGGACCCTCGTGCTGAACAGGGCCCCGAGCGGACCTGGAAAGGGCGCCTCGTGTAGTTAGGCCCCTCTGAGAATGTGTGGGTGTTTTGGGGTGTTCCAGGGCTGCCTCTGTAAAGTTTATTCCAATAAAGTTGGTTGGTTTACCTGTATAGATCTGAGTTGTGTCTTTCTTTCGTGTCTGGGAAGCAAGTCTCTTTGGTAGCAGTGTGAGGACTGGATGAGTGGATTCCAGCAGTTCTGTTTCATTCAAGCTTCGATCCCTCTCCCTTCTTGGGGATTCGACCCCAGTGAATGGAAAAGAAGAAACCAAGGAATGGAGAGGAAAGTGGTCCGTTGCTCCCTGGGGCCTTTGACGTGAATTGATGGAGAAGGGGTGAACTCTGTTTAGGATTGCAGAGCTAGTGTTTGGGTCATAGCCCAGACATTTATACTCTGTGAAGCAAGCCAGCCGCTTAAGATGGGTGTTCTGTGAGCCTGACTGATTTCTGCGAGTCCAGAAGTGTGCCAACAGATCTGGTCTCTGAGATTGAACCCATTGAGTACCACTGAATCATAATAAGTTAACATATAAACAAGTAACAATAAGAACATCATGTACACACGTAAAATAATTTCATTTCCGCTCATGATAAATACATATCCACTGCCTCAATATTACAACACTGTGTTGTAATAATTGAATTTATTGTTCAACAACAATTCATTTATTGTTCATCTTGAAGACCGATGGCATATGTATGTCATAATCAAACAAAGAATTTAAATGTTTGATTAAGCCACAATCCAGCAAGAGTTTAACATTCATCTAGATCAACACTTGGGAACAGCAATAACAGAAGCCATAGCTGGTTTTTAATATATTTTCTCACATTTAGATTTTCGGTGTATGTTATGAATGATCTCCTAGGCAATGCTCTGAACATTTAGGCCCATAGGCCAAACCCCTTCCTCTATCTCCACCCTCTTCCCAAGTTTTATATGGCCATCAAAAGGCTTCAAACCTGCGCATGGAATGAGGCCCAAGCGCTGCCCAGACTCTATGACCCGTCAAAATGAGGCCAAGCCAAATATATATCCACTGCCTCAATATAATGGACTTCACTAAAGCAACAAAACACCATTAAATGTGTTGTAATAATTGCATTTAATTTATTGTTCATCTTGAAGACCTGGAAGATGGCCTATGTATGTCATAATCAAACATTTAAATTCTTTGTTAAGCCACAATCCAGCAAGATTTTTCATCTAGATCAACACTTGGGAACATCAATAACAGAAGCCAGAGCTAGTTTTTAATACCTCTTCTCACATTCTTCAAATAAAGCTTTATTTAGATTTACTGTGTGTGTTATGAATGATCTCCTAGGCAATGCTCTGAACACTTAGGCCCATTGCTATTGATTGGACTCACTTTGGAAGGAGCATACATGGAATTGGTGGGGCCAAACCCCTTCCTCTATCTCCACTTGGGCTCTGGGCAGCTGGACCTCCACCTGTGGGCCTTTCATTTACTTTATTGTTCATCTTGAAGACCTGGACGATGGCATATGTATGTCATAATCAAACATTTAAATTCTTTGTTAAGCCACAATCCAGCAAGCGTTTTACTTTCATCTAGATCAGGGGTGTCAAACGTGCGGCCCGGAGGGCTTTTATCCGGCCCGCGGAGCCGAGAAACCTAGTCCCGCTTACCCCCCTGCCCCGGCCTTTTCTGTAGGGGTTTTCCTACATTTGAATGTAGGGGTCTTCCTACATTTGAACCCCTACACTTGCTCCCAATGATTCCCTCAGGCTTCAATGAACAAGAGACAAAAATAAAAGGTCAGCCTTTTTTATTTGACAGGTGGCAGATGTTCAAATGTTTTCAGCTTCCCTGGATTTGGAGAAAGTCATTCTGGAAGCTCGGTGCAAAAGTCAGATTCATTCCTGTTTGCTGGAGACTCGAGGAAGGCAGACAGAAAAGCTCGGGATGTGGGGAGCAGGAGCTCGGCCAGATTTACCTAGTACTCTTCTTTCTGCCTCCTCTCCTGCGGCGTCTCCCTAGATAAGAGAAAATAAAACCATGGTGACTTCCTTCTTAAAGCCTGAGTCAGGTTAGCTGCCATGTGAAATGGGATGTGAAAGCCGTGATGTGGAAACTCCTTACCTTTCCTTTTCCCTTTTCCACGGCGCCTTCCTTTTCTCCGCTTCCCGCCTTTCCCGCCGCCTTTCCCCCTGCGTCGGCGACGGCTGAGGCTGCGGCTCCAGCTGCGTGTGAATCTTGCCATCGGAGATGGTGCTTGGCTCCCTTGGGCTCTGGGCAGCTGGACCTCCACCTGTCCCTGGTGGGCCTTTCAGAGCTTAAGGCTGGCTGGGGCCCCCTCAGCCCTTTTTATAGCCCGGGGGGGAGGTCCAGCCATGGCTGATGACCCTCCCTCGATTGTGACCAAAGGACAATGGAGGTTCTATTGGGCAAACCAGTCAGACCACATGCTCAACTCTACTCGGCCAATTTATGTACCAATACATACCCCAATTGACAGAAATAATAGTTTCTTTCCTCACTGACACTTTAATAAATAAAAAGGGAAAGGAAAAATTTAGAAATGTAGGAATTAACTGATAGGTTTCAGAAAACATTTTTCATAATCTCTTTTGGGAAATGAATCTTACTTTGAATGAGACCTGTTTTTAATATGTATTCATATGAGGAATCCGATGTATATAAAGGATGTTACTTTCAAGATTATACTATTGTGAAGTATTTACTCCGCTTCCCGCCTTTCCCTCCATGTCCCGCTCTGCGTCGTCAACTGCTGAGGCTGCTGCTCCAGGCTGCGTGTGAATCTGGCCATTGGGGAAGGTGCATGGATAATTTATTACATTTGTGTCTCGGGAACCTGTTTAACTTCAGCATAGTTCATAGGGAGCCAGTGTGGCGCATTGGTTAAGAGTCTCAGACTAGTACCTGAGGGATCCGGGTTCAAATCCCCATTCCTGCCATGGAAGCTCACTGGGTGACCTTGGGCCAGTCACACACCCTCACGGATGTTGTGAGGATAAAATGGAGGTGAAGAGAATGATGTAAGAAGCCTTTGAGTCCCCAGTGGGCAGAAAGGCGGGGTACAAATGAATGAAAGTAAAAATTGGTTTTTATTCCGCGCTTTTCTCTACCGTTAAGGAGACTTAAAGTGGCTTACAATCTCCTTCCCTTCCTCTCCCCACAACAGACCCCTGTGAGGTAGGTGGCACCAAGAGGGGAGGGGCTGTGGCTCAGTGATAGAGCATCTGCTTGGCATGCAGGAGGTCCCACGTTCAATCCCCAGCATCTCCAATTGCAAGTAGGTGACCTGAAAGACCACTGTCTTGAGACCCTGGAGAGCTGCTGCATGTCTGAGTAGACAATACTGACTTTGATGGACCAAGGGTCTGGTTCAGTAGAAGGCAGCTTCATGTGTTCAGAGAGTTCGGAGAGAACTGACTAGCCCAAGGTCACCCAGCTGGCTTCATGTGTAGGAGTGGGGAAACCAACCCCGTTCTCCACATTAGAGTCCGCCGCTTTAAGGGGCTGCCACCCTTTCCAACTCTGATAATACAATGAAATCTCTAGGACAGTGAGTCCTTTTTGTTTCTCTTATTCGAGCAACCAGCAATTGACCAGGCACCGCTAGTTTTGCTCCCAATGATTAACTGAGGCTTCAATGAACGAAAGACACAAATTAAAGGTCAGCTTTTTTTATTTGGCAGGTGGCAGATGGTCAAATGGTTTTGGCTTCCCTGGATCAGGAGGAAGTCATTCTGGAAGCTCTGTGGAAAGCTAGGATTCATATTCCTGTTTGCCGGAGACTCGAAGACAGATAAAAGCTCGGGATGAGGGGAGTAGGAGCTCAGCAAGGTTTAGGAAATTCTTCCTTCTGCCTCCTCGCCTGCAGCCACGTCGCCCTGGGTAGGAGACAAAATAAAAACAATGGCTGCGCCCCCAAAACCTCCCCTCCCACCAGTGAGGGAGAGGGACCTGGCAACCCTATTCCTTCTGAGGATTCTGACTAGGGTTGCCAACCTCCAGGTACTAGTGGGAGATCTCCCGCTATTATGACTGATCTCCAGCCGGTAGGGATCAGTTCACCAGGAGAAAATGGCTGATTTGGCAATTGGATTCTATGGCATTGAAGTCCCTCCCTCCCCTCCTCAGGCTCCGCCCCATAAATCTCCAGGTAGTTCCCAGCCCAGAGCTGGAAACCCTACTCTTTATGAGGATGCCCATAAGGGGAGGCAGCAGGGCAGCCCCTACAAGGAGAGGCTGTGGAGGAACCTCCTCACACAGGGAGGCCTCAGCCCCCGCCTCTGAGGAGGCCAGGAATGGTGGCCTTTTTATAGGGGGTGGTCCTCTGTCCTCGCAGGACCTGGAGCATTGTGAGGTAGGGGAGGGGTTGGCTTGGCCTCCTCGTGATGGGGCACAGAGGCAGGGCAGCCCCCGGGCCTCGTTTCCATGGGCAGGTTTGAAGCCTGGTTTCAGGAGGCCAGAGGGCTGCCCGGCCTCTTTGCCACATCACAAGGAAGCTAAGCCTCCCCCCACCCAACCTCACAATGCTCCGGGTCCCCCGAGGTCATAAAACCACCCCCTATAAAAAGGCCTCCTCTGCACTCCTCTGGTCACAGGCCTCTGTCCTGAGGTAGGGTTGCCATGCCCTTCTTCACCACCAACGGGAGGTTTTGAGGCAGACCCTGAGGAGGGCTGGGTTTGGAGACTTCAATGCCGTGGAGTCCAATTGCCCAAGTGGCCATTTTTCTCCAGGTGAACTGATCTCTATTAACTGGAGATCAGATGTAATACCAGGAGATCCCCAGCAGGTACGGGGAAGTTGGCAACCCAGCCTAGAGGCCACATCTTCCTCCAGCCTCTCCTCGCCTCCTGTCACCCCCTCAGGGGAAGTTTATATGTTCTCCTGAGGGGCAACGTCCTACGCTTCTCCCCTAGGTTGGGCACCTCCCACCTAAACTTTTCCCCTCAATCTCTCCCTTTCTTTTTCTCCCGTTCCTCTTTGTGTTCCCTCTTCTCCCTCCCTACTTTCTCTATTTTTCTCTCCCCCCCATCTGTCTCCTATTTCCCTCCCGCATGTCCCCCTCTCTCTCCATACCCATCTTTCCCCCTTCCTCATCCAAGAAGAGAAGACATGAAGAAGAAGACATCAAGGGGCCCGGTCCCGTAGGGTGAGGGGCAGTTTTAAGAGGGACAAAAGCACCCCACCCACCACGCTAACCGGGCAGTGCAGGCTTAGAGCTGGTTGCCTGAATTGGAGCCGAGAAGGAATTTTTCCCTGCGACCCCAGATTGGCCTCGGTGGACGCAGGTTTTTCGCCTTCTCTGCACTGCCTTTATTGGAAGCGACTCAGGACTTACTACACGTGGCACTGCTTCTGGGTTGGCCCCGGGCCCTCGTGCTGAACAGGGCCCCGAGCGGACCTGGAAAGGGCGCCTCGTGTAGTTAGGCCCCTCTGAGAATGTGTGGGTGTTTTGGGGTGTTCCAGGGCTGCCTCTGTAAAGTTTATTCCAATAAAGTTGGTTGGTTTACCTGTATAGATCTGAGTTGTGTCTTTCTTTCGTGTCTGGGAAGCAAGTCTCTTTGGTAGCAGTGTGAGGACTGGATGAGTGGATTCCAGCAGTTCTGTTTCATTCAAGCTTCGATCCCTCTCCCTTCTTGGGGATTCGACCCCAGTGAATGGAAAAGAAGAAACCAAGGAATGGAGAGGAAAGTGGTCCGTTGCTCCCTGGGGCCTTTGACGTGAATTGATGGAGAAGGGGTGAACTCTGTTTAGGATTGCAGAGTTAGTGTTTGGGTCATAGCCCAGACATTTATACTCTGTGAAGCAAGCCAGCCGCTTAAGATGGGTGTTCTGTGAGCCTGACTGATTTCTGCGAGTCCAGAAGTGTGCCAACAGATCTGGTCTCTGAGATTGAACCCATTGAGTACCACTGAATCATAATAAGTTAACATATAAACAAGTAACAATAAGAACATCATGTACACACGTAAAATAATTTCATTTCCGCTCATGATAAATACATATCCACTGCCTCAATATTACAACACTGTTGTAATAATTGAATTTATTGTTCATCAACAATTCATTTATTGTTCATCTTGAAGACCGATGGCATATGTATGTCATAATCAAACAAAGAATTTAAATGTTTGATTAAGCCACAATCCAGCAAGAGTTTAACTTTCATCTAGATCAACACTTGGGAACAGCAATAACAGAAGCCATAGCTGGTTTTTAATATATTTTCTCACATTTAGATTTTCGGTGTATGTTATGAATGATCTCCTAGGCAATGCTCTGAACATTTAGGCCCATAGGCCAAATCCCTTCCTCTATCTCCACCCTCTTCCCAGGTTTCTCTCCCCCCATTTTTAACCATATATGGCCATCAACAGGCTTCAAACCTGCGCATGGAATGAGGCCCAAGGGCTGCCCATCCTCTATGACCCATCAAAATGAGGCCAAGCCGCCCCCACCTCACAGGGCACCATGCCCCCAGGTTAGGGTTGCCAACCTCCAGGTACTTAGCAAAAAGAACGGCAATTATGGCTAAAAAAATAGAGAACTAAAGGTATAACCATCAATATAGGTGCATATAATGTAGAAACAGGTTTACAAGAGCAAAGCATAGGAACATAGTCCCTGTTATAACCACATTGGAGTAGTAAAATCCAAGAATGCCAAGAATAAAGATAGGCTTCCGGTAGTAAATCCTATTTTGCACTGGCTTTTTCAATTCCGGCAATCCCATGACGATCAACGTATATTCCTGAGAACATGTGTTCTATAGAGTACAAATATGCATGGTTACAAATAACATACATCGTTCTCAGGGGCATAAATAATTAAATCAAAACTAACAAGCCCACAAAGTACATACATACCTAGGATCAAGGCATGTAGCCATACAATACAAGCGGATGGCAAGTCTGCGTCATCTGCTGAAGGGCGTATTCCCTCCCATATATAAAGCAAAACACACAAATCAGAAACAGGTGTTCCACTTACAGTGCCTACATTCCCAATATTATGATGAACTTTTGCTTGCAATTTATGCAATTTAAGAATATTATGATGAACAAAAGTATTAATTGCATAATGAAATTATAAGAAACTGGATAACTCAAATGTGTATTCAAGCCATTTGGAGCCAAGGTATCAAAAAGAAATATGAATCTAGCCTCCTGTTGGGTTAAAATACGATCAGCGTTCTGAATCTGATAAGATCTGCCCCTGTACTGCCACACCACAAAAAATTGCATCTCATGGACAGCATGTTTCATCTCTTTATAACGGGGTGGTGAGCGGAGCTTCTAAATTATTGTTTCTCACACGGGACCTGTGTTCCCCTATTCTAAGTTTCACAGGACGTTTCATATTTCCTAAGTAGAGTAATCCGCACGGGCAACATGCTTCCATGAAAGTCAGGAATACATACCAGATTCCCACTGCAGTGTCAATGCCAGTAATTCTTACATAATCTGAAACTATGTTTCTGCAAGCATACTGCTTTTTAATATAACTGTTTAACCAGGTTCACAAATGTCTCATCTAATTAAGCAAAAAAAGGGAACAATGGACATAATCAGCCAGGCATAAATGCTGACACACCTGGATTTAATTTTGTGGGATTTGTTAAATACTTCACAATAGTATAATCTATTGCCTTGAAAGTAACATCCTTTATATAGGTCACAATCCTACCTGTATAGGTCACAATCCCACCTGTCATCAGCCATTGCTGGACCCCCCCCCGGGCTATAAAAAGGGCTGAGGGGCCCCCAGCCAGCCTTAAGCTCTGAAAGGCCCACAGGTGGAGGTCCAGCTGCCCAGAGCCCAAGGGAGCCAAGCACCATCCCCGATGGCAAGATTCACACGCAGCTGGAGCCGCAGCCTCAGCCGTCGCCGACGCAGGGGGAAAGGCGGCGGGAAAGGCGGGAAGCGGAGAAAAGGAAGGCGCCGTGGAAAAGGGAAAAGGAAAGGTAAGGCGTTTCCACATCACGGCTTTCACATCCCATTTCACATGGCAGCTAACCTGACTCAGGCTTTAAGAAGGAAGTCACCATGGTTTTATTTTCTCTTATCTAGGGAGACGCCGCAGGAAAGGAGGCAGAAAGAAGAGTACTAGGTAAATCTGGCCGAGCTCCTGCTCCCCTCATCCCGAGCTTTTCTGTCCGCCTTCCTCGAGTCTCCAGCAAACAGGAATGAATCCGACTTTTCCACCGAGCTTCCAGAATGACTTTCTCCAAATCCAGGGAAGCTGAAAACATTTGAACATCTGCCACCTGTCAAATAAAAAAGGCTGACCTTTTATTTGTGTCTCTTGTTCACTGAAGCCTGAGGGAATCATTGGGAGCAAGTGTAGGGGTTCAAATGTAGGAAGACCCCTACAGAAAAGGCCGGGGCAGGGGGGTAAGCGGGACTAGGTTTCTCGGCTCCGCGGCCGGATAAAAGCCCTCCGGGCCGCACGTTTGACACCCCTGATCTAGATGAAAGTAAAACGCTTGCTGGATTGTGGCTTAACAAAGAATTTAAATGTTTAAAAAGAAGAGAGTTTAAGAATGAATAAGGCTTGGCTTCCTGCCTTGAAAAACCTCCAGACTAACAAAGGCTACAGTCAACAATAGCCATGCAGATTAGCTTTGGATTTCACACATTAACAGATCACTTCAGGATACAATGGTTCCATATTAACATACCACACCCTCACTAGTACATTATCTTGATACTTACAGGACAATGATTAGCACATTACTTCTGCAGGACAGTACTCAGCTCAAACCCAACCCCTCTCTGACTCTTCCTACACACTTGACACAGAGACACTGTCCTTCAGTATTACTACTCTGAAGATGCCTGCCACAGCTGCTGGCGAAACGTCAGGAAAAAAAATTCCAAGACCACAGTTACACAGCCCGGATAACCTACAAGAACCAATTTAAATGTTTGATTATGACATACATATGCCATCGTCCAGGTCTTCAAGATGAACAATAAATTAAATGAAAGGCCCACAGGTGGAGGTCCAGCTGCCCAGAGCCCAAGTGGAGATAGAGGAAGGGGTTTGGCCCCACCAATTCCATGTATGCTCCTTCCAAAGTGAGTCCAATCAATAGCAATGGGCCTAAGTGTTCAGAGCATTGCCTAGGAGATCATTCATAACACACACTGTAAATCTAAATAAAGCTTTATTTGAAGAATGTGAGAAAAGGTAT
The DNA here is from genome assembly GCF_029931775.1 of Euleptes europaea. Taxonomy (NCBI): domain Eukaryota; kingdom Metazoa; phylum Chordata; class Lepidosauria; order Squamata; family Sphaerodactylidae; genus Euleptes; species Euleptes europaea. The sequence continues at coordinate 75,040,464 of NC_079312.1, read as the reverse complement.
TAAAAACCAGCTCTGGCTTCTGTTATTGCTGTTCCCAAGTGTTGATCTAGATCAGTGGTTCCCAACCTTTTTTTGGCCCGGGACCACTAGGACCACTAGGACTTGTTCGGTGCAGGGACCCCAAGGTTCAAAATAAAAATTCAGAGAATTTGAAAATAAATTTTAATAATAACTGTTAGTTAAACATTAAACTTAGAATAATATTTGAATATATATTTTTATAATAGAAAACTTTTAATTGAAAATATTAATTTATTATGGGTTTATAACTTTGTTTCGCGGACCTTAATTTAGTTCTCGCGGACCCCAGGGGGTCCACGGACCCTTGGTTGGAAACCAGTGATCTAGATGAAAAATCTTGCTGGATTGTGGCTTAATAAAGAATTTAAATGTTTGATTATGACATACATATGCCATCGTCCAGGTTTTCAAGATGAACAATAAATTAAATGCAATTATTACAACACATTTAATGGTGTTTTGTTGCTTTAGTGAAGTCCATTATATTGAGGCAGTGGATATATATTTGGCTTGGCCTCATTTTGACGGGTCATAGAGTCTGGGCAGCGCTTGGGCCTCATTCCATGCGCAGGTTTGAAGCCTGTTGATGGCCATAAAAACCTGGGAAGAGGGTGGAGATAGAAAAAGGGGTTTGGCCTATGGGCCTAAATGTTCAGAGCATTGCCTAGGAGATCATAACATACACCGAAAATCTAAATGTGAGAAAATATATTAAAAACCAGCTATGGCTTCTGTTATTGCTGTTCCCAAGTGTTGATCTAGATGAATGTTAAACTCTTGCTGGATTGTGGCTTAATCAAACATTTAAATTCTTTGTTTGATTATGACATACATATGCCATCGGTCTTCAAGATGAACAATAAATGAATTGTTGATGAACAATAAATTCAATTATTACAACACAGTGTTGTAATATTGAGGCAGTGGATATGTATTTATCATGAGCGGAAATGAAATTATTTTACGTGTGTACATGATGTTCTTATTGTTACTTGTTTATATGTTAACTTATTATGATTCAGTGGTACTCAATGGGTTCAATCTCAGAGACCAGATCTGTTGGCACACTTCTGGACTCGCAGAAATCAGTCAGGCTCACAGAACACCCATCTTAAGCGGCTGGCTTGCTTCACAGAGTATAAATGTCTGGGCTATGACCCAAACACTAGCTCTGCAATCCTAAACAGAGTTCACCCCTTCTCCATCAATTCACGTCAAAGGCCCCAGGGAGCAACGGACCACTTTCCTCTCCATTCCTTGGTTTCTTCTTTTCCATTCACTGGGGTCGAATCCCCAAGAAGGGAGAGGGATCGAAACTTGAATGAAACAGAACTGCTGGAATCCACTCATCCAGTCCTCACACTGCTACCAAAGAGACTTGCTTCCCAGACACGAAAGAAAGACACAACTCAGATCTATACAGGTAAACCAACCAACTTTATTGGAATAAACTTTACAGAGGCAGCCCTGGAACACCCCAAAACACCCACACATTCTCAGAGGGGCCTAACTACACGAGGCGCCCTTTCCAGGTCCGCTTGGGGCCCTGTTCAGCACGAGGGCCCGGGGCCAACCCAGAAGCAGTGCCACGTGTAGTAAGTCCTGAGTCGCTTCCAATAAAGGCAGTGCAGAAAAGGTGAAAAACCTGCGTCCACCGAGGCCAATCTGGGGTCGCAGGGAAAAATTCCTTCTCGGCTCCAATTCAGGCAACCAGCTCTAAGCCTGCACTGCCCGGTTAGCGTGGTGGGTGGGGTGCTTTTGTCCCTCTTAAAACTGCCCCTCACCCTACGGGACCGGGCCCCTCGATGTCTTCTTCTTCATGTCTTCTCTTCTTGGATGAGGAAGGGGGAAAGATGGGTATGGAGAGAGAGGGGGACATGTGGGAGGGAAATAGGAGACAGATGGGGGGGAGAGAAAAATAGAGAAAGTAGGGAGGGAGAAGAGGGAACACAAAGAGGAACGGGAGAAAAAGAAAGGGAGAGATTGAGGGGAAAAGTTTAGGCGGGAGGTGCCCAACCTAGGGGAGAAGCGTAGGACGTTGCCCCTCAGGAGAACATATAAACTTCCCCTGAGGGGGTGACAGGAGGCGAGGAGAGGCTGGAGGAAGATGTGGCCTCTAGGCTGGGTTGCCAACTTCCCCGTACCTGCTGGGGATCTCCTGGTATTACATCTGATCTCCAGTTAATAGAGATCAGTTCACCTGGAGAAAAATGGCCACTTGGGCAATTGGACTCCACGGCATTGAAGTCTCCAAACCCAGCCCTCCTCAGGGTCTGCCTCAAAACCTCCCGTTGGTGGTGAAGAAGGGCATGGCAACCCTACCTCTAGGAGAGAGGCCTGTGACCAGAGGAGTGCAAAGGAGGCCTTTTTATAGGGGGTGGTTTTATGACCTCGGGGGACCCGGAGCATTGTGAGGTTGGGTGGGGGGAGGCTTAGCTTCCTTGTGATGTGGCAAAGAGGCCGGGCAGCCCTCTGGCCTCCTGAAACCAGGCTTCAAACCTGCCCATGGAAACGAGGCCCGGGGGCTGCCCTGCCTCTGTGCCCCATCACGAGGAGGCCAAGCCAACCCCTCCCCTACCTCACAATGCTCCAGGTCCTGCGAGGACAGAGGACCACCCCCTATAAAAAGGCCACCATTCCTGGCCTCCTCAGAGGCGGGGGCTGAGGCCTCCCTGTGTGAGGAGGTTCCTCCACAGCCTCTCCTTGTAGGGGCTGCCCTGCTGCCTCCCCTTATGGGAGTCGGCATCCTCATAAAGAGTAGGGTTTCCAGCTCTGGGCTGGGAACTACCTGGAGATTTATGGGGCGGAGCCTGAGGAGGGGAGGGAGGGACTTCAATGCCATAGAATCCAATTGCCAAATCAGCCATTTTCTCCTGGTGAACTGATCCCTACCGGCTGGAGATCAGTCATAATAGCGGGAGATCTCCCACTAGTACCTGGAGGTTGGCAACCCTAGTCAGAATCCTCAGAAGGAATAGGGTTGCCAGGTCCCTCTCCCTCACTGGTGGGAGGGGAGGTTTTGGGGGCGCAGCCATTGTTTTTATTTTGTCTCCTACCCAGGGCGACGTGGCTGCAGGCGAGGAGGCAGAAGGAAGAATTTGCTAAACCTTGCTGAGCTCCTACTCCCCTCATCCCGAGCTTTTATCTGTCTTCGAGTCTCCGGCAAACAGGAATATGAATCCTAGCTTTCCACAGAGCTTCCAGAATGACTTCCTCCTGATCCAGGGAAGCCAAAACCATTTGACCATCTGCCACCTGCCAAATAAAAAAAGCTGACCTTTAATTTGTGTCTTTCGTTCATTGAAGCCTCAGTTAATCATTGGGAGCAAAACTAGCGGTGCCTGGTCAATTGCTGGTTGCTCGAATAAGAGAAACAAAAAGGACTCACTGTCCTAGAGATTTCATTGTATTATCAGAGTTGGAAAGGGTGGCAGCCCCTTAAAGCGGCGGACTCTAATGTGGAGAACGGGGTTGGTTTCCCCACTCCTACACATGAAGCCAGCTGGGTGACCCTGGGCTAGTCAGTTCTCTCCGAACTCTCTGAACACATGAAGCTGCCTTCTACTGAACCAGACCCTTGGTCCATCAAAGTCAGTATTGTCTACTCAGACATGCAGCAGCTCTCCAGGGTCTCAAGACAGTGGTCTTTCAGGTCACCTACTTGCAATTGGAGATGCTGGGGATTGAACGTGGGACCTCCTGCATGCCAAGCAGATGCTCTATCACTGAGCCACAGCCCCTCCCCTCTTGGTGCCACCTACCTCACAGGGGTCTGTTGTGGGGAGAGGAAGGGAAGGAGATTGTAAGCCACTTTAAGTCTCCTTAACGGTAGAGAAAAGCGCGGAATAAAAACCAATTTTTACTTTCATTCATTTGTACCCCGCCTTTCTGCCCACTGGGGACTCAAAGGCTTCTTACATCATTCTCTTCACCTCCATTTTATCCTCACAACATCCGTGAGGGTGTGTGACTGGCCCAAGGTCACCCAGTGAGCTTCCATGGCAGGAATGGGGATTTGAACCCGGATCCCTCAGGTACTAGTCTGAGACTCTTAACCAATGCGCCACACTGGCTCCCTATGAACTATGCTGAAGTTAAACAGGTTCCTGAGACACAAATGTAATAAATTATCCATGCACCTTCCCCAATGGCCAGATTCACATGCAGCCTGGAGCAGCAGCCTCAGCAGTTGACGACGCAGAGCGGGACATGGAGGGAAAGGCGGGAAGCGGAGTAAATACTTCACAATAGTATAATCTTGAAAGTAACATCCTTTATATACATCGGATTCCTCATATGAATACATATTAAAAACAGGTCTCATTCAAAGTAAGATTCATTTCCCAAAAGAGATTATGAAAAATGTTTTCTGAAACCTATCAGTTAATTCCTACATTTCTAAATTTTTCCTTTCCCTTTTTATTTATTAAAGTGTCAGTGAGGAAAGAAACTATTATTTCTGTCAATTGGGGTATGTATTGGTACATAAATTGGCCGAGTAGAGTTGAGCATGTGGTCTGACTGGTTTGCCCAATAGAACCTCCATTGTCCTTTGGTCACAATCGAGGGAGGGTCATCAGCCATGGCTGGACCTCCCCCCCGGGCTATAAAAAGGGCTGAGGGGGCCCCAGCCAGCCTTAAGCTCTGAAAGGCCCACCAGGGACAGGTGGAGGTCCAGCTGCCCAGAGCCCAAGGGAGCCAAGCACCATCTCCGATGGCAAGATTCACACGCAGCTGGAGCCGCAGCCTCAGCCGTCGCCGACGCAGGGGGAAAGGCGGCGGGAAAGGCGGGAAGCGGAGAAAAGGAAGGCGCCGTGGAAAAGGGAAAAGGAAAGGTAAGGAGTTTCCACATCACGGCTTTCACATCCCATTTCACATGGCAGCTAACCTGACTCAGGCTTTAAGAAGGAAGTCACCATGGTTTTATTTTCTCTTATCTAGGGAGACGCCGCAGGAGAGGAGGCAGAAAGAAGAGTACTAGGTAAATCTGGCCGAGCTCCTGCTCCCCACATCCCGAGCTTTTCTGTCTGCCTTCCTCGAGTCTCCAGCAAACAGGAATGAATCTGACTTTTGCACCGAGCTTCCAGAATGACTTTCTCCAAATCCAGGGAAGCTGAAAACATTTGAACATCTGCCACCTGTCAAATAAAAAAGGCTGACCTTTTATTTTTGTCTCTTGTTCATTGAAGCCTGAGGGAATCATTGGGAGCAAGTGTAGGGGTTCAAATGTAGGAAGACCCCTACATTCAAATGTAGGAAAACCCCTACAGAAAAGGCCGGGGCAGGGGGGTAAGCGGGACTAGGTTTCTCGGCTCCGCGGGCCGGATAAAAGCCCTCCGGGCCGCACGTTTGACACCCCTGATCTAGATGAAAGTAAAACGCTTGCTGGATTGTGGCTTAACAAAGAATTTAAATGTTTGATTATGACATACATATGCCATTGTCCAGGTCTTCAAGATGAACAATAAAGTAAATGAAAGGCCCACAGGTGGAGGTCCAGCTGCCCAGAGCCCAAGTGGAGATAGAGGAAGGGGTTTGGCCCCACCAATTCCATGTATGCTCCTTCCAAAGTGAGTCCAATCAATAGCAATGGGCCTAAGTGTTCAGAGCATTGCCTAGGAGATCATTCATAACACACACAGTAAATCTAAATAAAGCTTTATTTGAAGAATGTGAGAAGAGGTATTAAAAACTAGCTCTGGCTTCTGTTATTGATGTTCCCAAGTGTTGATCTAGATGAAAAATCTTGCTGGATTGCGGCTTAACAAAGAATTTAAATGTTTGATTATGACATACATAGGCCATCGTCCAGGTCTTCAAGATGAACAATAAATTAAATGCAATTATTACAACACATTTAATGGTGTTTTGTTGCTTTAGTGAAGTCCATTATATTGAGGCAGTGGATATATATTTGGCTTGGCCTCATTTTGACGGGTCATAGAGTCTGGGCAGCGCTTGGGCCTCATTCAATGCGCAGGTTTGAAGCCTTTTGATGGCCATATAAAACTTGGGAAGAGGGTGGAGATAGAGGAAGGGGTTTGGCCTATGGGCCTAAATGTTCAGAGCATTGCCTAGGAGATCATTCATAACATACACCGAAAATCTAAATGTGAGAAAATATATTAAAAACCAGCTATGGCTTCTGTTATTGCTGTTCCCAAGTGTTGATCTAGATGAATGTTAAACTCTTGCTGGATTGTGGCTTAATCAAACATTTAAATTCTTTGTTTGATTATGACATACATATGCCATCGGTCTTCAAGATGAACAATAAATGAATTGTTGATGAACAATAAATTCAATTATTACAACACAGTGTTGTAATATTGAGGCAGTGGATATGTATTTATCATGAGCGGAAATGAAATTATTTTACGTGTGTACATGATGTTCTTATTGTTACTTGTTTATATGTTAACTTATTATGATTCAGTGGTACTCAATGGGTTCAATCTCAGAGACCAGATCTGTTGGCACACTTCTGGACTCGCAGAAATCAGTCAGGCTCACAGAACACCCATCTTAAGCGGCTGGCTTGCTTCACAGAGTATAAATGTCTGGGCTATGACCCAAACACTAGCTCTGCAATCCTAAACAGAGTTCACCCCTTCTCCATCAATTCACGTCAAAGGCCCCAGGGAGCAACGGACCACTTTCCTCTCCATTCCTTGGTTTCTTCTTTTCCATTCACTGGGGTCGAATCCCCAAGAAGGGAGAGGGATCGAAGCTTGAATGAAACAGAACTGCTGGAATCCACTCATCCAGTCCTCACACTGCTACCAAAGAGACTTGCTTCCCAGACACGAAAGAAAGACACAACTCAGATCTATACAGGTAAACCAACCAACTTTATTGGAATAAACTTTACAGAGGCAGCCCTGGAACACCCCAAAACACCCACACATTCTCAGAGGGGCCTAACTACACGAGGCGCCCTTTCCAGGTCCGCTCGGGGCCCTGTTCAGCACGAGGGTCCGGGGCCAACCCAGAAGCAGTGCCACGTGTAGTAAGTCCTGAGTCGCTTCCAATAAAGGCAGTGCAGAGAAGGCGAAAAACCTGCGTCCACCGAGGCCAATCTGGGGTCGCAGGGAAAAATTCCTTCTCGGCTCCAATTCAGGCAACCAGCTCTAAGCCTGCACTGCCCGGTTAGCGTGGTGGGTGGGGTGCTTTTGTCCCTCTTAAAACTGCCCCTCACCCTACGGGACCGGGCCCCTTGATGTCTTCTTCTTCATGTCTTCTCTTCTTGGATGAGGAAGGGGGAAAGATGGGTATGGAGAGAGAGGGGGACATGCGGGAGGGAAATAGGAGACAGATGGGGGGGAGAGAAAAATAGAGAAAGTAGGGAGGGAGAAGAGGGAACACAAAGAGGAACGGGAGAAAAAGAAAGGGAGAGATTGAGGGGAAAAGTTTAGGCGGGAGGTGCCCAACCTAGGGGAGAAGCGTAGGACGTTGCCCCTCAGGAGAACATATAAACTTCCCCTGAGGGGGTGACAGGAGGCGAGGAGAGGCTGGAGGAAGATGTGGCCTCTAGGCTGGGTTGCCAATTTCCCCGTACCTGCTGGGGATCTCCTGGTATTACATCTGATCTCCAGTTAATAGAGATCAGTTCACCTGGAGAAAAATGGCCACTTGGGCAATTGGACTCCACGGCATTGAAGTCTCCAAACCCAGCCCTCCTCAGGGTCTGCCTCAAAACCTCCCGTTGGTGGTGAAGAAGGGCATGGCAACCCTACCTCTAGGAGAGAGGCCTGTGACCAGAGGAGTCCAGAGGAGGCCTTTTTATAGGGGGTGGTTTTATGACCTCGGGGGACCCGGAGCATTGTGAGGTTGGGTGGGGGGAGGCTTAGCTTCCTTGTGATGCGGCATAGAGGCCGGGCAGCCCTCTGGCCTCCTGAAACCAGGCTTCAAACCCCGCCCATGGAAACAAGGCCAGGGGCTGCTTTACCGAACCCGATGGGTGGAGTTGTGACAGAGGTGTGGGCGGGCCTCAACATGTCGGAAGGGGAAATGACACAGCAGCTGTCAAATACTGCGGGCTTTGCTTCAAGAATAACGCAAAGTACATCCGGCTTAATGGATTTGATTCGCATCAATGAATAACCTTTTAAGTTCGCTTTTTTTTTTTTGCTCTGGGACAAGAGAGCATTAAAATTTTCAGTGAATAATTGGCCTGTGTTTGCCTAGCAATAGTCATGGAGGGAATACTTTGCTTAATGCTACAGGCACTCCTTTTATCATTTTCAGGTTTTTTAACCCCCTCATTTTTTGTTTTGTTTTTGCCCAACTTCACTACTAGAATATAAAATGATAATTGCTAAAGAATGACCAGTGATGGCCAGTTGATGTTTTGCTAATGAATATACATAGTTTGTGGCTTTCAGCTAGGACAATATGCTTAGGAAAAACAGTTGGGGGGTTGTACTGCAGCTGGCCAAGGAAACAGAATCCTGGCTTTTCTGAGTAGCTAGACGAGCGAGGGGAGTGGGAAGGCTCCAGATGTGTACTGTTTTACTTTGGGGAAACTGATGGCAGCTCAAACACACCATCTGTCTGGGTGCTTGCCTGTTCACTTTATATTTGTTTTCCTTGCCTTAGATTTGTTTCAAGTTATTTGTATGGCAGTCAACTCTTACAATTTAACAAAAGCAGATAAGGAAGATGTAATTAAAGCAGACAGGATAAAACTCCTAGCAATCTGACCAATATGCATGTTTGCAAATGAGGACATATCACAAAGACCCTTTGCTGTGAAAAGAAGCTGTACAAATAGACCACACTAGCAGCAGTGGCTGTGGTATTTGCAGAGGCAGGGAAGGGCATGTGGGCACTGTGCACATTAGTGGGTTGTGTGTGAAACCTCTGTTACAGGAACAGTGACACATTCAAATTTCCATTCCAATATCAATCAAGCCAGCCCACTCCCATTCAGTTAGGAAAGACTGACTTTTATTTAAAAAAAACCATGACTTTTACTTTGATTATCCTCTTCCTTTCTTCCAGCTGGCTAATTTGTTAAAACTTGTTTACAAGACAATTACTTTGAAGTTACTATTCTGTACTTTAAGAAATGTTAACAGGACATGCAATGAGGAAGGGGAAATTGATACAGGAAGATATTTATGTTGTACAGTATTATGTCTTTTGCCAGATTTATCTACTACAAAACAATGTTCCTTGCTCTAACAGATAATATCCTCCGAAGATCTAAAATTGCTTTATGGTAGAACAATGGAGTGTTACCCTAGTAACTTTCATGTTCCAAAACACATTAACAGCTCAGAGCAGAATTAACTCTAGAGGCACATGATTTCTAAAAGGTTTCTCCAAAGAACTGTAGTCGTTCCGTTTAATCAGGCAAACACAACAGCAGTTGTTCAAGGTTGTGTGTATGTGTGTTACTTCATGAATTAAAAAGGACTCTGTCTCTTCTGCTACAGATTGGAGACAGGGATGAGAGCACTTAGGCAAACTACATAGACTCCCTAGAGAAAGTACAAATCTAGAGTATTTAGATCAATCTTTCCCTTTGTGTGGGCGGAGAAAACATTCAAAATCAAGGCTTCAGGCTGAAAGAGAGGGTATGTTACAAAATCAGAATGGCAGAATGAAATTAAGTTTGTAAATTGCTGGAATAATCTTGTTTTATGACTAAATTTGTTTTCTAAAACATTCTCTGGAACAATGCTGCAGAAGCAGCTGCATATCTCAGTGGGGAAATGGTTTCCTAATGCACACACATAGTTTGTAAATCACCTTGGGAATTACAGAAACTGTGTAATAATTAGAGAGCTTCCTTTTGATGGATTTTTTTGCTCAATTAACAGTAAGCACCTGGATTATTCATTAATTATGGTTGAATCAACTGCTTCAGAAACAGGTTTGGTATTGTCATTTGGGTTCTTTTCTCCACAATATAACTTCATCAACATACAGTAGGGCACACTGCAAACATTTAAACCCGTATATAGCCCCCACAGAATCTACTCCCACCCCAAGGGTAAAAACAATTGAAAGGCATCAAAGGAAGCTTGGATATTTACAGAGAGCAGAGTGGCAGTGAGCAAATAATATTAGAAATACAGAAAGTTGACTGAGCTTGCCATGAATAAATCCTTTTGAAAACAGATTTTTGTGTGTGTCTGAATCACAGCTGGCTCCTGGTTATTCTTATCACTGGAAGACATAAAAATGCTGAAATAAGGGGAACTCGGTTTGATCATAGGCTTTATTCTTTTAGTGGTGCTGGCTTCTTAGAGAACAAATATGAGTTTCTTTAATGTCTGGTCTAAAAGAAGTATCTTCAAAGAGGTGATGACAGGAGTTCAAGCATAACCATTGTTGCAAGAATTTTAATTATTTCCAGCAGGAAAAAATTTAAGAAAACCCCCAGAGGGATAGTTGTGTTTGTTGTCACACAAATGTATTGTGATACAAACTTTCAGGAGCTGAAGCCATCTTTACTGGATGCATAAAGGTGGCTTATTTTGTGTAAGCTGCCTTGAGGATCTTTGAAGATTGAAAGACAAGGTAGAAATCAAGTAAACTAACTTTAATCCTCATGTGAACTTCATTTTTCCTTAAGGGACAAATTGCCAAGAGGGTTAGATCAATGCCCACATCTCAGTAGCCCCAAATCTGGGAAAATTTCAGAAGTGCATTTAAACATTCTTATGTTCTATCAAAACTATGTTGAACCAAATCAGTCATTCATATGTACTGCTGAGCTTTATTTGAAACCTCTGATTTGTCATTAAATGCCAAAACAGAGCTTCATAAAAATTATTTCATTTACAGATATTTATAACCAGGATAATCAATAATAAAAACTGGACAAAATAAGCAAAGGGCACCTTGAAATAGTGCTCTGAATGCTAATTTGCCTTGTGTGCACTGTAATGAGCCTAGTGCAAATTCAATTCAAGCTGCTGGTTATGACCTTCAAAGCCCTTCACATACTGCAAACATTAAACCAAGAATCAAGAATTTAACTTTTAATGTTGGTACTCTCTATCATTAATTTAATGAATCCCTATGCTTATCACTTACATCATGCTACTTGAAACTTCAGTTAATTATTTTTAGTTTAATTTACACCACAACAAGGATAAAACAACAGTCGTTTTTCTGTATAGCAATGGAGATGTCATGTGTTATATTCTCGTCTGTGAAACCATACAGCTCAGTAAACTGAAATTCTTTAATTAACCACATCCTTTCCCCTTCTCTTCTCTCTGCATAACACGCAAAGCTTCTGAAATTACAGTTCAGTCACTAGATGGGATGGTTTGTAACAGAACCTCTGTTTGGCCTGTGTGTGTCGGGCACTTTGCCACAGCAAAGGATTTGCAAACTCCCAGGCCTTGATAATTGCACTTAAGTTCTGGTGACATGAGGGCCAAAATATATGATACATACCAGCACATGCAATTGCTGTTTTTACAAGCATGCGTTTGAAAGAGTGATTTGGAAGACAGAAAGAAAGGGTTCAGTGCTTCCTCCTTATCTGATACTTCTCTGCTTCAGGGAAGTCACTCTGGAAGAGCCTTTTGGTTTTTAAGGGGAAAAAAGGTCATCAAGTTACAGTTACACATGTTAATTTGTGCACAAAATGTGTAGTTTGGCTCTGAGTTGCAGTAAAGGCAAACTGATTTGAACAAGAATTGGGCATACATTTCTCTGTACTGAAAGCCCAACGTGCAGGATATACTTGTAGTTCCAAAATGACATTCTGTTTCCTCAGATATTATAGGAAATTTGCAAAAAAACAGGAAGGAGGTTGATTAAACTTTCTAGAAACTCTACAATGATGAAAAGCATATTCAGTCTGAACAAAGTGAAATTTAATACTGAGAGTGTCCCAACAACATAAACTGGTGTGTGAAAATTGTCCCAGAAGGAGAGATTTGAGCCTTTCGGTTTCTGGTGAGTTCTCTGGAAAGGTTGTTTATAAAACTGAGGCTCAGGTTATTGTTCCCTGAGCAGGAGAATCCTGCTGTGTTGTATAATGGGCAGCAGCTGTTCATAAGAAGAAACGACTTGTAAGTCAGCCTCATCACCTCTGCTGTTACATTACAGGTACAGCTAATTTCAGGGTCAAACTAGACATTTTAAAGTCATTTAAAAATGCTGCAAGGGCCTGATCTCAATTCTTCCCCCACATTTTCAAGCGTTGAAATAGCCACGGGGGTTGTCCTTATGGCGGCCATGAGGGCGCCATCATGTCCAGTTTCATGGGACTGGAGAAGCCACTTGCTCTAAAGCAGCACACAACATGGCTTACATATTTAATAAGACTACATCCATGGAGTTTCTTCAGAATTAGTTGGTACTTGTTGCTGACGTAACTGAAAATAAAGCCAGTTTGCAATCTCAGTCCTTAGTGTGAAGTTTGGAGTAGTCCATAACCCTCCACAATTCAGAAGTCAGGCAGTAGAGATGTCTCAGGATCCAACCCGGAACCTTTCCTATTTGTTCAAAGGAAGAACCCAAGAAAATTCACTGGCCCAAAGAAATTACTCAATAGGCTTGGCCTGCATATTTACTTCGTCTTCTATTTTCTTCAGGGCATCAGCCATCAAGTTGCAAGCTTTCTTGTGCTTCTGCCAGTGCTGAACTTGACACTGTCTGCAAAGGGTAAAGTGACAAACATGGAAGGGTTAGAAAAATACCTACACATATTACTAGGTAGCTTGGGATTCAGAAGTACAAATCAGGAAGATGGGGGGGAGTGTCTCCCTGCCCATTTAACAGCTCGCTATTCCACCCGGGGCTGCTGCGTGTACTGCAGGAGGGCTCCTTGAGTTCTAGCACTTCTCTTCTTAGGCACTTCACAGTCACCCAGTTTGCTTCAGGTGCTGCCTCTTGCCTTTCATGTAACTCTTTGGCAGATTGCTTCCCTTTTGTAGAGTTTTGCTAAAGTTGTGAAAGTTGTTGTTAATAGCTGTGTTTTTATATTGGCTTGGATCCAGTGCAGCATTTTCATGGGTAGAAGGAATTCCACATGCAAAGCCTGTGTTTCTCACCTCTCCCCTCCTATTGTATCCTGAAATGCCCCCCACTGGCTACAGCAGGAGGAGGGAGAAAATTATGCCTCATGGGAGGAAATCCTTCTGTCCACAGAAATGTCGTGCTGGATCCAAGTGACGAATTACCAACAGCTTGGTATGCTATACAGTGTACAAGATAGCATCAGAGGTTTGCTGTGCTAGGTGCACTTACTTTCTGCAGTACCATTCATTTCTGCAACGGGAGCAACGTTTTGCTGCCTCAGAGCCACATACTGCACACTTGGGTTTGTCTGGGATGAGGGCTTCTATCACATCCAAGTTGTATGTTTGTGCCCACCTGATTTAAAACGAAGCAGGCTTTAGAAAGAGCCACAATAAGAGACAATTCTATTAACCACCCTATTTTTTATCCTCTATCACATGATGATTGGAACTTTTACATCACATACTGAGATCATATCTAGTGTATTTTAAAGAAACTGATAGCTAGTTAGGAAAACGAACATTTGTATCATTTCCCCATACTGAGTTAAAATAGCACCATAAACATTTTATACAACTGTAGGTTGTATACGAAAGGCATTATGTCACAGAAAACTGTCTGTTCTGAGCATTAAGTGGCCTATAACATTGTTCCACTATAGAATCGCTGGTAGCAGAAACTCAAATACAGTGGAGCCTTACCTGCAAGCCTGGCTTCTCAGCTCCTCCTCTGAAGGGCTAAACATATTGTTTACCTGATGCTTGGCAATCGCCTGCCATTTTCCAGAGTTCTCTCTGACTACATGATCCCAGATCACAGGAACCTGTCAGAAGAACAAAGAATGGAAGTTGCATCCCTCCAGTGCCACAGAGCCCAATGAAGTAATAATTCCTAGCGCAGCACAAGCACATCTGGAGATGATAAACATCAACTTACATCAGAAAAAAACATGATATGTGTGTGTGTGTGTGTGTAAAAGGTAAGAGAAAAAGCTACAGGTATCTCTGTACAAGAAAATTCTGAAAGAACATGAAACAGCTTTTGTGACATTGCCAGTGTGGTGCAGTGGTTACAGTGTCCGACGAGGATCTGGGAAACCCCGTTTTGAATCCCCACTTTGCCATGGGAGCTTATCGGGTTGCCTTGGGCCAGTCACTCACTCTCAGCCTACCCTACCTTTCAGGGTTGTCGTGAGGATAAAATGGAGGACAGGAAAATGATGTAAGCTGCTTTGGGTCCCCATGGGGTATAAATGAACAAATAAATGTCAGGCATGCTGAAATCCTCCATCTGAATGCACCAAAGTGACAATTCAAGACTAAGACAGATGCCAAGACATTTAGGCCTGATAAGTCTTTTAAAAACTGCCACATGGTTTTAGTTTACTTAAAATAGAACTTTCCTAATTTCTCTGAAAAGGAACACCCAGGCGTAGGCGTCCAAATATGAGAGGAAATTCTGTCTAAGGGCAGCTGTGATCAAGCTCCAAAGAGAAAGTTGCTGTTTCAAAAGAGCTGCCATCCCTTTCTGAGTAAAAATAGCAGCTTCCAGACTGAGAGCAAAGGTGCTTGCTCTGTGGAGAGCAAGAAGTGGATTAAGACTTTTCATCATTGCTTGGCATAGAGACAGTGGGTGAGTTCATAGCTTGCTGGAAAGCTTTCCTTGCCAATGCATGTGTAGGATAGATGTAGCTTGTTCTTTGTTTCAAGATGCTAATATCTCAAGCCAGTTACCAGCAGAAACTAGCAGGGAAATGACAAGACTAGAACTGACATTTCAGAGTTCACATAAACACACACAAAGCTGGTTCAACAATCTTTAGTGCACTCTGCTAGCCTTTACATGATTTTTTCATTCTACATCTTGCTTCCAGATTGCTGGAGCTTTCACTGTCTTTTGCCCCATTAGTGTGCCTCCTTTCTTTATGGCTTCCTCAGTGTTTGCCTGCCCTGCATGGCCCCAGGCTAGCCCAATCTGGTCAGAACTCAGAAGCTAAGCAAGGTCAACTCTGGGTAGTGTTTGGATGGGAGTCCACCAAGGAAGTTCAGGGTTGCAGAGGTGGGCAAGAGGTGGGCAATGGCAAACCACCTCTGAACATCTCTTGACATGAAAACTTTATGGGGTCATCATAAGTCAGCTCTGAAGTGATAGCATTTTGCATCACCAAGCGTTTGCCTACAGAGAATAAGACCCATACCTGCTGACAAATATAAAGATCCTTACCTACAGAACCTCCATGCTCCAATCCTGTAATTCTGATTCTATTAGGAATTAATATTAAGAAAACCTAATTGCATCTTTAAAACTAAATATGTTTTTTATTTACACAAAATGATCTTTCATCGGCTATTATCAACTTCACTAGACTAGTGGAATTTTTAGCTGTAAGCTACAGCAAGCAGTTGGGGAATGTCTATGCAAGAACCCTTAACAGGGCATTCATTAATAAATATTATGCATGGAAGAAGTCAGGGTACAAAAAACAATGTTACTTTCTGCTCCTACTTTGGGGAAAGAAATTAGAATCCCTGATTAGGCCTTGGTTGACAAAGTCATATTTCTTCACACAACACATAGTTAAATTGTGGAACTCCCTGCCCGAGGATGTGGTGATGGCTGCCAACTGGAAGGCTTTAAGAGGGGAGTGGACATGTTCATGGAGGAGAGGGCCATTCATGGCTACTAGTAAAAATGGCTACTAGTCATTATGCATACCTATTCTCTCCAGGATCAGAGGAGCATGCCTATTATATGAGGTGCTTTGGAACACAGGCAGGATAATGCTGCTGCAGCTGTCTTTTTTGTGGGCTTCCTAGAGGCACCTGGTTGGCCACTGTGTGAACAGACTGCTGGACTTGATGGATCTTGGTCTGATCCAGCATGGCCTTTCTTATGTTCTGAATAAATTCCTGATCAACCACTAGGTTCTATATGTCCTCCTAAATACAGAAGTTTGAGAATGGCTACTCTGAGGTCTCTGATGGAATGCCCAAGGAGGTTAACACAGAGGCTGCTAGTGAATTTATTCAGAAATTTGTGTCAGTCGGCTAAACAGGGATTCTAGTTTCTTCTCACATTATAAGAGCCAAAAGAAGCATTGTTTTGAACCCTGACTTCCACATGTATAATCCTTACCAGTGAATGTTGTTTTAAGACTTGTATAAACATTCTACCAAGTGATTTCTAAAGCTTGCAACTAATAGTTCCTCTAGTATCTGATCAAATAATAACCGATGTTCATGCTCTGAAGATAAAGTTAGTCTAAAAGGAACCGCTGGATTTTTTTAATATGTTTTTCTATAAATATTTATGCATCCACACAAGAATAATTACTAGGATTTAATTCACAGCTGCCTTTGGTATCTGGTTGCTCTCAAGTTGTCATTAGACAAAAAATGTAACTTTAAATCCTCAGACTATAGGGTTCCTTATGTTGGAAGTGAAGGACTTTGCGCTATCTCTTAACCTCAGACTCCAGAGGGGGACAAGACTAGTGAGTCAGAGAGATAGAGGGGACAAGACACTGGGGCATCCTTTCTCTACTGCTCTGACCTATCCCTTTGATATGTAGATTGCCACTCTTAGGGAAACTTCCTTCCTTCCTGTTTCTTCCTTACCTCCTCACACACTGGCACTCTTCTCAATCTTGCCACCATGAGGGAAGGACGCATGTCCTGGATCTCCCTCCATCCTAGTTAGTTAGAATAGATAGGCAACTATACTTTACTCTATCCTATCCAGAAATGGATTTCCTACAATAAATGAAGTATATTAGTTAAATAGACAAAAGGCTCCTAGCCATTTTGTTCCTGGCACACACACAGGTTTCTCTGCGCACAATAGCCTTTGTGCACTCTGCTAATTTAACAGGGATTACAAAGCCCTCACAATCCAACACCTTAAACATGTTGACCATTTTTGTTCTTGCTTGAAAACGAGGACTTCTATATGCTATAAAAACCATGAGCATGTCCAATACTATATCACCTCAATTCTATTATGAATGCACTAAAATCAACTAATGTTGCTTGTTGCATTCCTTCTCAGTGTAGGAACCACAAGCCAAGCAGAACATACGGTAGCATAGTATGTTACTGACTCGTTATATGCTTCTATTGGATAGACATCCTTAGTTCTAAATATACATGCTTACTTCTAAATATCTGCAGTTGGCACGTTCATAAGCCATACAAATGCTTTATAGTGGCTGCTTATTAAACAGCACAGTAAAACTTCAGTTTTCTGATCTGGCAGTTGGGATGTGATTATAATCACACTGTTTATAACACAGGTCTTATGATGACTGACCCGAAACCAGTCTTGAAGTTTGACTATACTCTGATCTTTGTGAACCAAACAAGAACTCTGCAGATGGAGAGGGAAGGCTTCCAAAAAAGCAAAGGAGGATGGGATGGAATTGTAATGCTTGCTAGAATCTGGTATCATGGGAATGGACTGACTTAATCTTGAAAATTTACTTTAAAAAAAAACAAAAACTAGAGTCCCTGTAGTCTCTGTAATGTGATATAAATTTACAAAGCAGGAGTGCACATTCAGGATCTCTAAATAATTAATGCTCAGCTAATCTGCTTTAAGTCACCCTGAACATTCAGTCTTGCTTACATGGGGCCTGCTTAATTCAGCATCTTCCACAAAACCCAAACAAACAAAGCAACGAAATCCAACAACTAGTAAACACTGGGTGGTCCACCAGAAATTGGCCTTCTGCCAACCTCTGTTGTTTGACATTTTTGATCAATTATGTACATATCCAGTGATCCCAGCCTCCCTATCACAGTTTGTATACTGGAAGGCTAGATACCAAGTTAGTTATCAAGCACTTTTAAGCCAGACGCAGGAGTTGAGGGGGTTATAACAGAAGCCTAATATCAATACAAGTACATACCAGAGTTGCACAAACAAGATGAATGCTGTTTTAATGCATGCACTTTCTGACTATTGTACCCCAATGTTGGATATACTCTTTCCAAGAACTTTGGTAAAAATGGGTATTGTGGAATTCTATCTAATTTAAAATGAAGTAGAACCAAGAAAAATGGAAGAACAAACTAGAATCATAGAATCATAGGGTTGGAAGGGACCACCAGGGTCATCTAGTCCAACCCCCTGCCCAATGCAGGAAATTAACAACTACCTCCCCACCACATCCCCAGTGACCCCAACCCTCCCCCACCATGCAGGATCCCACAATCAAACTGGTTAAGGTCATATTGGATATACCTGCTCTAGTATGAGATCCTTCTTGGGTGGAACAGGGTCTGTCACTGCTAGATGGCTCAAAAATCTCTGCATCTCCAAAAGATTGGGGAACTGATCAATGACGATATCAGTCAGGAAGGCACGGAGCTAAATCCAGAGATTATGTTAAATGTGGAGGCTATAATGATTAAAAATACAAACAGCTCTACAGTTTGCTTTTTAGATTTTTCTGCTTAAGCAAAACAATGAATTTGGCATTAGCCAACATCTACTGTTCAATAAACAATTCAAGAAGTAAAAGTTTACCATATTTGGAATAACAAGGACACCATCAGTTGAGAGTGCTGTGGGAAGCTCGTAACCATTATTCTGTGCACAAATGGCCAAACTTATATAGACAAATAGACCATTTGCTTCCACATAAACAGAGACTGGCAATTAGGTAATTGCAGCTCCAACTTTTCTACAGCCATGCCAGGTTCGGAGCCAGGCTTGGGGGAGGGGCTTGGGAAGCTGCTGCCACAGGTGGGACCCTTCCCCCCCAGGGTCTTCTTCTGCCACTTGCTCTTTGACAGCGGAAGAAAGAAAAGGAGCAACCCTGTGACACCAACACCAAAACCACTGGCAATTACACATATATCAAGAGAGGAAGGAGGGCCCCCTCCTGGGCCCCCTAAAAGTTGCCTAATTATATCAACCTCTGCCCCATACCTACATCCATGGAAATCTGCTGAACACCCTCACTCTACCGGTCAGTCTTAATCCTGACTCAAGGAGAGAAAGAAACCCTCAGGAATGCACTCTTAGTTTACATTTTTGTATTCTAGCCTTTTGTATTCTAGCCCTGGATTTGTGTTCTAGGCTCCTTCATTTTGTGTATCTGTCAACCTGTGTTGTGATATATTTTGTCTTATAAAATGAATGTCAATATATAATAAAGTTCTTTAAAATTAAAAAAGGGGAAGGAGAAAAGCAGCTTTACAGTTCATTCTATACATGATCTTTCAGTCTGAGATCTTTCTGTATAATCAATTTCTCCACAATAAAATTAGCACTGTTGCTCATTGTGCACAATATGCATTTTTTCTCTAAGGTAATATCTTTGTTGTTGTAAAGCAGTTTTGAAGCACTCACAGTGCAGTGTTTTGCATCTATATTTCTCTTAGTTACACATTCATCACTATTGTGATTTTTTTTGTAATATGTGGCTGTACAAATAGTGACACAAATCTTTTTTCCTTTTTAAAAAATGGGCCTTTTAAAAAAAATCTTCTGTTTACAATAAAAAACCTCTTTGGAATCTGTATACCCCTGTATTAAAGTTTCTGCACAGCAATACATGTTTAACTAGATTAAAAACAAATAAACAGCAGCACAGCTATTTCCCTGCAGCATATTGACCTTTCCTATATCAAGGCTATTCATCTCATCTCTTACAGATGGCGTGATTATTGCATTATTATCACTGAGAAGTAGTTGTGAGAATATTGAGTAGTGACCACATTATGCTATTAAAAACCCCTAATATGCATGGAAGAATTCAAGTCTAGGGTAATCCAGTGCACATTTACCTGGGAGTATGTCCCATGGAGTTTAATTAATCACATTGCAGGGCTGAACTGATTAATCATCTATTTTTACACTGATTCCTCAGTTACGTATTTACATATTTGTGTATTACTAAATCCTCAACACAGGTATCTTTGAAATATCAAAGGAAGTATAAACTATCTTAATATGTGATTAAAAACTATCACACATTGCTAGAAAACACCATCGTCAACATTTTGCTTTATTCCTTTCTGTTAGGTAACACATAAGACCCAAGGAGCCAACACTCCCAAGAGTGCCCTTCACTCACAATCTTTCCAATTAAAGTTGGCCCTGCCGACTAAACGATTAACATTTTAATTTATTAATCTAATAATTATCCCAAATAGGGCTGTAATTTAGACTCCGTTGCAATGGCGGACTATCTGATGTTCATTCCTAAACCTGGTTCCTACTAAGTATCTAAGTATTCAAACATAAATATAGTGAACAAAATGCACATCCAGTCTGCAAGCTCTTCTTTGGTCTTTTTACCTTCAGCAGCTGGCTTTTATTGAAGTTATCAAAGTTGTACTTGCGCTGGCATTCTGCGCACAGGAGGAGGTTGTAGAGAGCAATCCACACTTGTCCATCCAACTTAGTCATCTTTATATGGTCTTCAGGGGGCACCACATACCATGCCCCATTCTCAAACTTCTTCAGCTTCCCTGAGGAAAACAATATATAAAATAGCAAGAGAGATCCTTGTGTTTTATTTGCCAGAGATTCAGTTGCGCATAAATCTTGTGAATCTTATACAAAAAACCTCCAGGTCATTTATTTTCATCTGTGCATCAAAGAACCTATTTAGAAACTTCTGGAGAGATGCTACAAACGTATTTCTCTCCAGTGTGTGGATTGTTTCCATAAGCTGTATGGTCCAGCCTCTTTCAAGGTGACCTTCCACTTCTGATGTTTTTCCTGATTCTTTCTTTGAAACCACAAATTAAAATAATGCATTGCTTGGGAATAATAAATTCCTACTCTACCCCCCTACTTAAATTTTGGAGAATTAAATTACAATTTGACTAATACTGCTCTGTAGGTCTTAAACATTGTTTTAGAGATTGTGAGCTATCAGCTCTACTTTCAGGTTAAAACAATGCATCCCAGTGTGGGAAGCAACTTTCCCATGAAAGGCATGTGCACCACAGTGGAGGGTGTAGCTTCAGATAACTGAGTGTGACTTGACAGGAAATAAATTAAAGGAGTTTCCAGGTTTAGCAATACAAGGTGTATGACTTCGTCAGTGTCCCTATTCAGATTTCTTTTCATTTCAGTTTGTCCTGGTACTGATCTTTGTGCATTTCCTGTACATCTGCACTTCCTTGTCTTGAGGCTGTGGGCTGTTATTTGGGTCAGTGTTGTTCTTACTATCTCAAGCAGCATTTTGCTTACCTATGCGGTAGGGTTGTCACTTTATGGACTGAACACTGTCACTTTCTGTCCTTGCCCGCATGCACGCACACACGGCCCTGATGTCTATTCCTGTCACAACAACAATGGACAGGATACCAGGCACCAAAGAGCAGATGCAAAAGGACAGTGGATGATGAGACTAGGGAGAGAAGCAATAGGAAGAGCAATACCTGCCACTTCTCCTGCTGCAGTGGAAGTGTCTGAGGTCCACGTTAAGAGGTGAGAACCCTAGGGGGAAGGTATGTCACCCTGCTTTTTGGAATGACAGAGTGGGCTACCTGGTCACAGACTAAGTCCCTGTTCACATGTGTGTGTGTGTGTGTGTGTGTGTTAAGTGCCGTCAAGTTGCTTCCGACTCATGGCGACCCTATGAATGAAAGTCCTCCAAAATGTCCTATCTTTGACAGCCCTGCTCAGATCCTGCAAATTGAAGGCTGTGGCTTCCTTTATTGAGTTCACATGGCAAACGTGTAAACAGGCACTCCAGTTTGTTGCTTCCAGTCACATTTGTCACATGTGCTACCTTATCTTTGCATGAGTATTCTTTAAAGGCATAAAGAGCAGCAGAAGAACAAGCTACGGACAATAAGAGGTAGGAATGGACAAGTCAAAATGAAACAAAGAAATATGAAAAGTGAACTTGTGATAAAGACAGGCCTGAATTTTCACAGACACTAGAAAACCGTAAGAAGTGGAACACTAATAAGGAACAACATGTAACAGGATGTGGAGTGAGGTACAGACTATATCTTGAGGCATTTGCCTTGGAAGGTGAGGGAAGATTAGCTAAAAAGGCACATACTGGGCATGATGATGGACATTTAATATGTGCTGACAAAGTCCAGAAATATAAAAAGTATAACAAGGTGTGGTTTGTCCATCCTGATAGCCCAAGCTCAGCCCACAAACAACAGAGAATCCAACTGTTTTTAAAGCAAACCAAGGAAAAATGTCAAGAGGAACATCAGTTCCCTTAAATCCATCTCAGTCCCTCCAATGGCTAAACAAAGAAATTGGAACCACGGCCATTTTCACTGGCTCATCTAGATATTAGAAACACTAATTCTTTTTTGATTGGGGCAGTCTCTTAGCCCATCATACACACCTTCTTCATAGCAGCTCCATGGGCAATGTTCTACCAACTGAACCAAGAGACATGGAAAGTTGTGGGTATTCAGCATTCTTGTCACTGCACTCACTGGCAAACTAACAAAGAATATTGCGGGGGGGGGGGGAGAGGATATAGTGAAGACTCCAGTTTTTATGCAATAAAGCAGCCAAAATAATTCTTCAAGGCTTACAATACTTTATGCAAAAATGCAAGTGACAAAAATTAAGACCTCAGTTGCAGCCATGCTAGGATCCTCACAACTTGTTACTAAAAAGGGAAGAATCTTTACCAGTGATATTACTGTAAAACAACTCCATATTTTTTTATCCAATGTATCAGAACTGGTACACTCAAATGTTTCAGTTGGTCTAACCAAAAAAATATGAAAGTCACCCTTATTCAGATTATGGTACATTCAAGATTTTTAGTGATGATGTTCATACCAATGTAAAGATTCATGTCTTCAGCTCTTAGTCATACACTAACCCACTAAGTCAGAAATGTTGCCTCAAAAACCCTTGAAACTAACAAAAGAAAACAATCTCTTCCCCAAGTGCTCACCCCATCCTCTACGAACATACTCAACATACCTCTCTATCTGATCTGTGATGAAACGGAGCACAGACAAGGCTCTCAATGAGATTTCAAACTCCATCATTTCTGCTTGCTTCTTTAGCTCCTGAAAGGAGAAATGGTCAAACAACGCTAGATTTGATTTTTCAGATGAACCGCTAAGGCACAAGCCCCACTGTTGTCAAGTGCTACTTGTGATGAAATCTCAGTCTTCTAAAGTTGGTTTCCCCAAGGTCAAAGTAAATGATACATATAGCTATGTGAGCATGTCATATCTCTAATAATCATAAGGTGAAAGAGGTGAAGGGCAACTGCATAAGGAGATGTAAGTAGGCTGGAAATGCTGTTATCAATCCTGTTCTCAAATGGTCCAGTCACTCATTACAAAAAGAAGGAAACATATAATTAGTACTCTTTAGAGATGATAGCTACAAAATAAGCTGGTATAACCTATATATTTCACTAACCAGATCCTAAGTCATGCAAAAGTCATGGCAAGTGCTTTTCCAAGTGAAAGAGCAAGCAGGCTGGATAATACAAATTCTTTCCCCCTAGCTCACTACAGTGCTAGACAGTATGACATGAATGATGAGACTGTGCCATAGCACAGAATGAATATTAATGTGTTTATTTTTATTTACATCATTTATATGGCACCTTTCTCCACAATGGGGACCGAAACCAGCTTACATTATTCTTCTCTCCTCCATTTTTTCCTCACAACAGCCCTGTGAGGAAAGTTAGGCTGAGAGTGTGCGACTGGCCCAAGGTCACCCAGCAGGCTTCCATGGCAGAATTGGGATTTAACCTGGGTCTCCCAGATCCTACCCTGACACTCTAACCACTACACACACTGGCTCTGCAAACCATGAACTATAGCAATGGAAGAATAGCTGTGGATAAAGTCAGATGGAGTTTAACTAGAAGTTGATCAAGTTTCATTGCTTCAAGGAAGAGAGTTTGTCAGATAGGTAATTTACTTAGAACAGTTTGCTCACTTGGAACAAGACACAAAGTTAACAAGAGATGCCCAGTGCAGGTGAAACTCTTCCTGAAAAACATCTGCATCTTTCCAAGGACTTTTTCTCTTCTGGCTATGAACAATTAGTAGTAATTTGGAGATAGGTACAGATGGCACATGCATTCTGGAGGCTAACTGTGAATCCATTGGATCTTTGCAGATAGGTTTTCCTGGGCCCCTTGACCTGCTCCCCCCACCCCACCCCTGAGCAGTATTTCATGAGGTTCAGTAGGATGCAGTGGGAAGGATGAGGGTTAAGGAGGGAAAGTTATGTTTTGCCAAGTTTATTCCATTCACAGTACTTTGGATCCAACTGAATATTTCTATGTGAAGGAACACTATTTAAAATATTGTCGAAGGCTTTCACGGTCAGAGTTCATTAGTTCTTGTAGGTTATCCGGGCTGTGTAACTGTGGTCTTGGTATTTTCTTTCCTGACGTTTCGCCAGCAGCTATGGCAGGCACCTTCAGAGGAGTAACACTGAAGGACAGTGTCTCTGAGTGTCAAGTGTGTAGGAAGAGTAATATATAGTCAGAAAGGGGTTGGGTTGAGCTGAATCATTGTCCTACAAAAAATATCAAAGGTAATGTGCTAATCATTGTCCTGTAAGTATCAAGATAATGTGCTAATGAGGGTGTGGTATGTTAAAATGGAACCATTGTATCCTGAAGTGATCTGTTAATGTGTGAAATCCAAAGCTAATCTGCTTGGCTATTGTTGTTTTTTTTAACAGAAAGAGGCCAGATGAAAGTGGAAACTGAGGCACCTGCATTGATGACGAATTTTGAAGAACCTCAGGGTGAAGTTTCTTCTCATTTGGAATCTTTCCACAAGCACTTTGAGCTGCTAGGAGGGTTAACTTCCGATGGCTGTAATCTATCAAGTCCAGAAGGGTATCCTCTGCTGATTCACAGATTTCCTGTACAATAAAAAAATGCTGAATTTTGCGGAAGGAATATAAACCATTTTCCAAAAGGGAGAGAGGCACATCACTACGTAAAGCAGCTTTTTGTCACAATCCAGAAAATATGTCAGGCTCCTCTAATACGCTATCACCATATAAAAACCCATAGTTCATCTGCAGTGATCTATTGTTTTTGGGCCATATCTAAGGATGCCACTTACTTTGTGAAAAAACACTGTCTCCAAGAGATTAATAATTGAAGCTTCATGATGCAACTGAGGAAGAAAGTACACAACAGAGCATAAATTAGACGAACGCAGCTTAGTAGAGTCACTGCCACTGCCAGAACACAAAATAGGATACAGCAAGAAATTAAACAGCATTCTGCTGGGTCATGTTGATAATGTAAACTAACAGTTGGTATATGAATGAAAACAAGAGTTTGTCATGACCAAAGCAGACAATTATGAGCTGGAATCTAAGCATAAATGAAAGAGCCTTGGCTACTTACCGTGAAGGCTTCTTCTGCTCAGAGGGACGAAGGGCATCTTCATTATGGGTGTTTCCTTTTCCTCTTATCTCGGGAGGCAGGAACCAAATATTTAAATTTTTCTGACCTCTGAGGGTAAACGCCCCCTTGTGATCAGTTAAAGACTTTCCGAGCCTTATATATTTAAGATAGACTGAAGAAACATGTTAGTTATAATTCTATACAAGAAATAAGTTCCTAATAAACATTAACGATGAACCTTTAGGATAACTATAAGTCATGAACCAACAAACAGCGTTTAACTTGAATTGAACGTCAACTGGAAGTTAGATGTAACCATGATTACCTGTAATTTTATTTTATTTGTTTTATTTATATTTTACTGACGTCTGGGCGGGCAAGATGCCCTTCGTCCCTCTGAGCAGAAGAAGCCTTCACGGTAAGTAGCCAAGGCTCTTTCTCGCTCAGAGGGAGAAGGGCATCTTCATTATGGGACATACAAGAGCTGTCCCCCGCCCTTGGGAGGGTTAGACGTCCTGAAGTATACTTTGCAGTACTCGTCTGCCTAAGGCGGCATCTGCTGACAAGTATAGATCTAATTTGTAGTGTCTCACAAATGTGGACACCGAGGACCAAGTTGCAGCCTTACATATCTCTTCCATAAAGCACGGCAGTCGAAGGCTGCTGAAGTAGCCGCACTTCTTCCCAAGTGGGCAGTAACGCCCGCAGGAGCAGGTAGGTTACTTATTCTATAAACCTGTGTTATGTATAAGGTGATGGTCCTACTAATGGATGCCTTGGACATATGCTTGCCCTTGTCAGGTGGTGAGATATGAACGAATAAGGAGTCAGAGTTCCTAATAATTTTAGTAAGATAAATGTAAACAGGTAGTGCCCTTGTTAGGTCTAGCTAGTGCCAGGCCTTCTCCTTAGGATTCTTGGGGTTAGTGCAGAAGATGAAAGCACTATGTCCTGCTCCCTGTGAAACTTGCAGCTACATTTTGTCCTATCTCAGTGATTGGTTCGAATGGTAGTTGTGTGAGTGCTGTCAAAGCTGTGTGCAGGCTCTAGTTGTGAACCTGTGTCTAACAGGAGGAGCTAAATAACTGACGCCCCTTAAAAAGGCTTTTATGTGATGGTGTTTGGTTAAGCGGTATCCAGATACCTTGGGTACTATGGTAGCTATAGATGCCAGTTGCCTTTGTAGAGTGCAGGTAGCTAGCCCTAAGCTCTGTCCCTCCTGATGGCTTCCTTGTTGTCAATATGGTAGTGACGGCCACCGGGCTATAACCTAGGGCTATAAGTCATCTCCTTTCAGTGCCCATGCGGTCAGTTTGTACCACCCTGGATTGGGATGGCATATTGGGTCTTGTAGAGGGAGATCTTGTCTGTCTGGAAGTCTCCAATGGTTCTGTATGGACATCTGAATTATAGATGGGAACCACGGTCGTCGCAGCCAATATGGAGCTATGAATCTGACTGATGCTTTTTGAAGTCGTACCTTTCTCAATACCCTTGGAGGGAGGGGGGGAACCCGTACAGTAGGTCGTGTGGCCCTGGTGACATTAAGAGGTCCATTTGTTCCACCCCCTGTTGACGGTACATGGAATAGTACCATGGCAGCTGGTGGATGATGCTGGATGCAAACAGATGAATCTGTGGCGTGCCGAATCTCTGAGTAATAAGTTGAAAGACCTCTGGATGTAGAGACCATTCTGCCTCGCTGATGTCCTGTCTGCTGAGCCAGTCTGCTTGTATGTTGACTGTGCCCTGAATATGTTCTGCTGATTTTGATGAGAGGTTGGACTCAGCCCAAGGAAAAATGTAGTCGCTTCTGAGGATCATCCTGATTTCTAGGGCACTGATGTGAAGATTCTGTTCTTGATGGTCCATGTTGCTTGAGCCATTGTCCCTTGAGCGTGGCTTCCCAACCTGATAGACACGCGTCCGTGAAGATTTGAATTGGTGTTGGACGGAGATACCAACTTCCTTTCGTCAAATTCTGAGACTGAAACCATCATACTAGTCTTGATCTGACTTCCTCGGTCAGGATGAGATTTCTGTCACTTCTTCCTTGGTATGTCTCTTTGGTATGGCCTTAAGAACCATTGAAGAGGTCTTGCTCGTAAGCGTGCCCCTTGAACTGTGGGAATGCATGCAGACATGTGACCCTTCAGTTTGGTCAGGGACATTAGAGAAGGCGACCGGGAATTAATCGCTTTCTTTGCTAGAGATGAAATGTTGTGGATTTTTGTCCACTGGAAGGTATAAGGAGTTTGTCAGTGTGTCTATGTCCATCCCCCATCTCTCTCAATCGTTGGGATGGAACTAAGTGGGTCTTTCTGAAGTTGATTATGACCCGTGTTCTGTTAACCTCTTCAGAACTCTCTCTGAATGATCTATGCTCTGCTAGTTTGAGCTTGCGCAAATCAGAATGTCGTCTGAGAAGGGTGATTCTCACGCCCTCCTTGCGCAGAGATGTGACTGGTGTGTCCAGAACTTTGGTGAATACTCGAGGAGGGGCGATGATAACCCGAATCGTAAGGCCCTGAATTGGAAGAGGTGTCCCTTGTACGGAACCGAAGGAAACAACAATGTGCCGGGTGTATTAGAATGTAAGAAAATGCTTTTCCCTGAGGACCTGTGTGACTGACTTTAGTGTCTCCATCCTGAAGCGCTTTAATGGGATAATCTGTTCAGAAACTTGAGGTCTAGGATGGCTTTCCATCCGCCGCCTTTGTTGGGAACAGTAAAGAATACTGAATAGACTCCCAATGTATGCTCTAATGGTGAGACTGGCTCCATCGCCTTGATGTCTAAGAGGCCTCTGAAGTTCTATGGATATTTTTTTTTTTTGGGGGGGGGGGGAATGTTGGAGATATTACTAGTCGATGTGAAGGAGTGTAAGAAAAACTCTATCTGATAGCCTTGTGAGATAATGTTTGTGACCCAGAGGCCTGGTTGGGAGGTGACCACTGACGGTGTAATAGGCTGAGCCTGCCTTCCACTGACTGGTGGCTGGCGTCACTGTTTGGTTGGGCGGTCGGGTTTATCCCCTTTATTGCCCTGGAAGGTGGAGGATTTTGGAGATTTATTGAATCGTCCTCCTTTACTAAAGGAGCTGCGATTCTGGTTCCGGTGGTTTCTAGGTTGATCAGGTCTGTATCTTTGAAGTATATGGTATGCACGAAAGGACATAGGGGGAGTGATCCCTTGGATTCCTTGCGTAGAAACTTGTCTTTGGTCTCCACTGATATGGGGACCAAATTGTCTCCAAGCAAGGTCTTTCCCTGATACAGGAAGCCCATAATAACCAATTTTGATCTATATACTCCGCTTGCCAGGGGCGTACCCAGAGAGCCTTTCTGGCAGCTG
The DNA here is from genome assembly GCF_029931775.1 of Euleptes europaea. NCBI lineage: Eukaryota > Metazoa > Chordata > Lepidosauria > Squamata > Sphaerodactylidae > Euleptes > Euleptes europaea. Next base: position 75,011,747 of record NC_079312.1, on the reverse strand, counting down.
AGGCTGTGGCTAGTGTTCTAGCTGCATATGACATGTTATCTAAGGAGGAATCAGCTAGAAAGAATACCACTCTCGAAAACATGGATGACATGGTATCTAAGGTAGAATCAGCTGGAAGGATACCACTCTCAAAAAAAAACATGGATGCCCTTCTGGCATCTGATGCTGCGGCTAGTGTCCTAGCTGCATATGGCATGGTATCGAAGTTCGAATCAGTTAGAAAGAATACCACTCTAAAAAAAACATGGGTACTCCTGTAAAGGCGTTTCTTTCTTCCTGTGGAAAAAGTTGATATAACTTCCTAGTCCAAATTATTGCCGCTCTGTATACTAGGGCAGATGTGATAGAAGCGCTTGATAGTGAGTGCCAAGGCCTCTGAGCATTTATGCCTGCTAACTCTGCCTTCCTATCTGTAGGGTCCTTAATCATGGCAAGGCCATGTAACAAGGTTGAAGGAGTGAAGGCAGTGACAGGTGATTCTACTGAAGGCACTTTTAGAATTTTAGAAGCACCGATAAACCAAATATAAAGGCTTCCTAGAGGCTGTGGAGCATTGTATGGGTGCCATTGGTTTCTCCCGCTCTGCTTTCAACAGAGTTAGAAATAATCAAGCGCTGGCACAAACCTATCTGGAGTCTTTTCTCCCACTCTGAGTCCTCTGAGAGATCAAGAGTAGCTAGGTTTTTATGCCAATGCAGAAGGAAATCTTCTGCGTTAAATACTATAGACAGTCTGGGTACCAATTGGCAATTTTGGGACCGTGAATTAGCTTTCAGCGCTGCTTAGGCTGGCCAGCACGTACTCTCTTGGTACTACTTGGACTGGTGATCGGCTCACCAGGATCTCAGGCAGAGGTCTTCCACATCACCTACTACCAGAATTGGCCCTCTGCATGCCAATCCGACGCTCTGCCACTGAGCCACAGCCGTTCCCCTGCTTTGGCTGATATTCTGCCCTTTTAGCAATCAGATTACTGTTTGTGGTGCTGGAGGGTGTGATCCCTACGATCCCTGTATGGATGGGGCAGGATAAGGAGGTTGTACTGCCCTTAAGCCATCTGAGAAGGCGTTTTTAATCAGGGCGGAGAGCTCTGCTCTTATAGGAGTAAAACAGGCTGCATCTATGAGGGGGGGGGGCGAAGTCACCTTACCGGCAGTCGATGTCTCCGTTGATGCTTCCCGTCCTTGAATAATAATAGGCGAGCCGCCTGAGGACGGAGCATTGCGAGGCAAAAAGGCGAGCCGCCAGCCTCCTTCATTTTCCCCGTTTGTGCAGTGTGGGAGAAGTGGCTATAGCCGCTGTGTTCTCCTGGCTGCTTCCCGCTGCTTCCCGTCCTTGAATAACAATAGGCGAGCCGCCTAAGGACGGAGCATGGCGGGCGAGGCAAAAAGGCGAGCCGCCAACCTCCTTCATTTCCCCCGTTCATGCTGTGTGGGAGGAGCGGCTACCGCCGCTGTTTTCTCCCGGCCGCTTTCTGTTGCGATCTGGCAGTCGCGTCTTTCAGGCGCGGCAGAGCAGCGTGCGTTTTGCAGCAGGCATTTGGCGCGCTTGTTAGCGGTCGAGCCAAGCCGTTTGTACTTGCCTGCGCCGTTCTTGCCGCTTTTGCCTTTCCCTTTTGAGTTTTGGTCCTCAGGTCACCAGAGTGACTGTCCGAGGGTTCATCTAATTGTAGTGGTAAGGCCACTAGCAGGCTAGGGTCTAAATTGGCAGGTGCTATATAGCTGTCCTGATGCCAATCCGCCATTTTTTTTTTTTTTTTTTTTTTGGCGGGAAAAGACCCTTCTGAGGAGAATAGGCAGAAAATTAAGACAGTAAATAGAATTGAGTAGTAGATTAGTTAGGTTAAGTTTAGGTTTGTTAAAATAAGAATATTTTTAGGTCTAATAAGTAAGGTTAAGGTTTCTCTATTATTTCTGTAGCAGAGAGCTGCTAGAAGGCTGCTCTCCCGTTCAAGGCAGGAAATAGAACTGATCACAAGGGGGCGTTTACCCTCAGAGGTCAGAAAAATTTAAATATTTGGTTCCTGCCTCCCGAGATAAGAGGAAAAGGAAACACCCATAATGAAGATGCCCTTCTCCCTCTGAGCGAGAATTTTCTGTATTCAGAATAAAAAAGAGTCTCTTTCAATTGCACCCAAATGAGATGCAGCCTCTGAACAAACCCCTTGATCAGACAATTTGGAAGCTTAACAAAAAATTTGATCTCACAGAAATCTACTCCCCCGGCAAAGGGGAATAAAAACTTGCACTACATAATTTCCCTTCTTAGTGATAATTCTGCAACACACATACACCAAAATCAAGTCCTGCTAGTCAGCTGAAGTTTATCAACACCACCTGACAGTGAATTTCTTGTGATGCATCAAGCTTGGTTCTGACCTAATTCCACATCAGCAGTGAAGGAGGTATGGTTTGTTTGCTCAGTTCTCCTTTCCCCCCTTTGTGTCCTGTGAGGTGCGTCAAGATTTGTGGTAAACCATATATCCAAGTCAGCAAACTGTGGCTTGCACTTGCTTTACAAACCACAGTTTTTATCAGTGGTGCACTCCCAGTTTGAAGTAGTGGTTTACATGATAAGCGCAAATGAAACAATAAGTTTTGTGATGCATAAGAGGAGGAGTGATCACATCAAGTCATAAGGTAGTGCAGTGCAGGTTTACACTTGCACCCGTTTCCATACTTACCACCAAGTATATGGGAAAGGTGCTTCTTGGCTTGAAATCTTTCAGCCTGCATAATATAGGGAAGATCTTCTGCTTCCAGATCTCCACAGTGATTAGTTCCTCAACAAGAGTTGGTATCTAGATAGAAAGATTATTAAGGTCTTTCAGGCTTAAGTATTTGGACCGTGAGATCTAGGTCAGAATAAAATTATAGGAAAAACTGAGGGCCTGGGAGAAATGTTCCTATAACAGTTACATTCACACAAAAATATTTCCAGGCTGAAGGTTTTTTTCTTATTTTAGTTCCATTTCTATTCACATGGAGGGCAAGACATATTTGCTCAGAAAACACATGCTTGTCTGTAAGGAGTATTATGCAACCCTATTTCTCTTACACCCTGATCCTAAACATATTTAGTTGTAAATAAATCCCATTGACTGCAGTGTTTTTCCCCCAAGGATGGAGACATAGGACTGTAGTTTCACTGTGCAAACTCAAAGTTATTAACAAAGACTAGTCAGCTCCTTACCCGTAACTATCACGATGTAAAACAAAACCTTGTGCCACTTGGAAGACTAATAGATCTAAAATGGCATACGCTTTCATGGACTACCGCCTGCTTTATCTGACGGCCAAACTACATGTTATCTTGTGACATGAAACTGTGTCCTTTTTGCAGACAGATGTGACATTGGGGAACTAATGTTTGCAAGCAGGCTGAGGCCAAATTTGGCTCAGGAGCACAACACAAAGGGGAGGAGGGGCTTCAAGCCTTCCCTCCCGTGCCATTTTCCCAAGCTGAAATGGCTATTGGGCAGCCATATTGGCTCTGCTGTGAGACTCCATGTACACTGAATATGAAATAAAACATTGTTCAATGTAACACAGTGTCCTCCATATTCCAAATAATTTGCTTGCTGGACTATATGTGAGCACAATATTACCTTGGCATATTTCACCAAAAGCTCTGTCAGGAGCTGCTCGTGCCCAGCAGAAGCACTCAGTAGAGCCTGCATGTTCAGCTTCTCGATATATTCATGCTGACGAAGCCACCTAGGAAGTAAGGTGAGGGATGTTAGTACCCGGATCCTACCCAGAGTCCCCTTTCTTTTCCAAGCCACAGAGTGTGTACATTACCATTTCAGCCTGTCATGACCTCTTTTCACCAGCTATTCCTTTCACGTTCTACTGAATGGGACTGTACTTTTCAAAGATACCTGATTATGAGCAATATGCCTAATCTTAAAACTGAATTACTGCTGCCCAATTACCATTCTTTGTGACGAAGAATGCATTCAGGAAGGATTGACAAATGTTATTCGAATGACATCTAATGACCAGAAATCTTTCTTCCCTGACCTGGAAAGGCAACCTTTGTATTGTGAGTTTATTAATTTTAGAACATTTATATCCTACTTTTATGTCAATTAGTTTTTGTATTTAAGGTGATGTTGTACTTTTAAACTGGAAGCAGGATCAAACAGAGCTATGAGTTTAGCTGAACTGGAAGCAGCTGGAGGGTCTACGTGGCTGCTCTCTTTAGGTAATCAGGTCCAGTATTAGTGGCTGTGCTGCCTGTTGCTGGAGTCCATTGCTTTCTATATGCTCCCTTTGTAAACAAAACATACTAGTAAATAAAACAGATATTACAAAGACAGTATAAATCTCCAGGTCTCCCTCATCCATTGGAAACTAAACTCCTGGCCTTCTCACCACTAGAGAGAGATAAAGACTACAATCCATTTTACAAAACCCTTAACTGTCACCACACCAAAATATTGTCGAAGGCTTTCACGGTCAGAGTTCATTGGTTCTTGTAGGTTATCCGGGCTGTGTAATCGTGGTCTTGGTAGTTTCTTTCCTGACGTTTCACCCGCAGCTGTGGCAGGCATCTTCAGAGGAGTAACTCTGAAGAGACACTGTCCTTCAGTGTTACTCCTCTGAAGATGCCTGCCACAGCTGCGGGCGAAACGTCAGGAAAGAAACTACCAAGACCACGATTACACAGCCCGGATAACCTACAAGAACCAATTTCACCACACCATTTTCCTTCTGGATTTGCCTACAACTTCAGGCGAGTTCACATATGAAGCTGCTTCTTTTCCTTGTCTTCCACTGCAAATATATCCCTTCTCCACAAGATATGGCTGTGTAGAAAAATGTAAGATATGAATCTGTGCAACATCACTTTAATGTGCTGTTGTAGTGGCTACAAAAGCACTGCCACAACTGTGAAAATTGCAGCAACAGAAATTTATCTGTGTAATGACAGTACATCATTGTTTATATAGTTCCCTAAACAACCTGATACCTTGGGACAAGACGTGATCCAGCATCCTCAATGTAAAAATCAATGGGTGCCTGACAATCTCTTATGAATCCTTTCAACATCAAAAGATTTCAAATTCTTTTCACAGGTTGTACATGAGCTATAGGAGCTCGAGGCACAGAGTGGTAAGCTACAGTACTGCAGTCAAAGCTCTGCTCACGACCTGAGTTCGATCCCAATGGAAGTTGGTTTAGGGTAGCCAGCTCAAGGTTGACTCAGCCTTCCATCCTTCCGAGGTCGGTAAAATGAGTACCCAGCTTGCTGGGGGTAAAGGGAAGATGACTGGGGAAGGCACTGGCAAACCACCCCGCAAACAAAGTCTGCCTAGGAAACATCGGGATGTGACGTCACCCCATGGGTCAGGAATGACCCAATGCTTGTACGGGGACCTTTACCTTTTTTTACATGAGCTATATTTTATTTCAGAAGATTCCACAGAAAATACATCTCTGGCTTTCTTAAACTTATACAGAGCAGATGTTTTACTCCTATAAATATCCAATTTCCCCAAATTTTCCCATCTACCATTTACATTTGTCCACTCAAACAGCAATTTTCAAATTGTTGCTCTTCAGAATGTTTTCTGCTCCTGGTTGTAACATTCAGTTGTTTACAGGAACGAGGAGGGGTCTTCCCCCATCCTCAAGACACAAGCATTAAGCATTCTTCCTGTGAATTAGGTGTCTCCTTAATCCCCTTCAGCCACTCACTCCTATCCAGTCTGCTAAAAAAGTGGACTTGTCTCTATTATTTTCAACGCATAATGCTTCTGGGTAAAGCACGAGTCTTTAAATGCCCTTCCTGACAGGGCCGCTATGCCTTTCATCCACTCTCACCTGGGTGCTTACATGACAGGGAGGCGACTTAATGCATTTGAAGACTAAATATCATCAAGCCAGGTAGAAATTCAACAGGCGAAGCATAGCACAGTCAGCCTGAACGGCTGGATTTCTACCTGTCGCTCAGACAGAAATCCTACTTTCTGTTCAAGGCCAAGAAGCCCGGCCAGGAGGAGAACAGAGGCCCCCACAAAGACCAACAAGGCCCGGCTGCTCTGGATGAACAAGGCACGCAGCAGCTCTCGGCCTCAGTTGATGAGCCATTGCGACGGCTCGGCCTGGGCCAAGCCCTTCCCCCCGCGGTCCCTCGGCTCTCCTCATACCCGTGGCCTCCGAGATCCCGCAACGGGAAGCTTTTCAACTCCCGCACCAAAACTTCCGCTTCGCCCGGCAGCAAGACGGCGACCGGCTCCGCCATGGCGGCCTCGAGAGCGACCGACGCGGTCGCCATGGCAACGAGATCCGGCGGCGGCGGCTGCCGCCACGCCCTCTGGCGGCAAGGGACTGCAGTGCAGCCCCGCCGGGAAGAGCGAGCATCCTCGCCCCGCCCAGTTTAGGTGGGGAAGGGGAGGGCGCGACCTCTCCAGCGAGAAGGGCAAGAGGCCAGTAAGCACCTTAAAGACTCACAACAATATTTTCTGGCAGGGTAGGCGCTTTCGTGAGCCACAGCAAGAGGCCAGTAGCTCACGAAAGCTCCTACCCTGCCAGAAAATATTGTTGTGAGTCTTTCAGGTGCTACTGGACTCTTGCTTTTTTCTACTACTGCAGACAGACTAACACGGCTACCCACTGTGAACTATCTCCAGCGAGAAGGAAGAACCGCAGATGGCGCAGAAGCGAATAAACCCGGCTAGAGATTTAATCCCGTCAGATAGGAGCCAGCCGGCACTGAAGACCACTGCCCCTCCCCGGAAAGCCAATTTCCCTCTAATCTCGGATTTAAGGACCGGCTGTAGCAAACCTAAGGTGGCGGGAAGCACTTTTCGGTTCTTTGCGGGGTCACTGCTGCTTTTAGCCCTGGGTGGGTTACACCCTAATAAACCCAACCCAATGGATTCCGAAGGGTGTGTTAACTCTACGTATGAACACACTACTGTTTTATTGACCGGAAACATCACCTCTACTTGCTCCCAAGTATTTGGGCTGAGTTTGGAATCTGAGTTTTAAAAACAATTTCCCAGGCATCTTCCATACTCTACAAAAAAATCCAAACTGCCACACCAGTTTTAGACCATATGTGTATATAGCGTCTTTGAAGCCACAAGTAAGGTTTTGGTTGAGATATGGTTTAGGCCCAAAACCATTACCCCCCTTTAAATGGCAGCCTCTGAGCACGTGCAGACTACTTTCATTAGTAACTACATGTACTTCTGAGGCTGTAGAGCTAAAGCAAAAATCAAACACAAAAGCAAGTCATGCCTTTTATTAATACCAATTAAAATAACAAAATGTGTGCAAGCTTTTGAGTTCTCCACAATCATTTCATTCTGATGAAGACTTCTGGAGTGCTTGGAAGCTTGCACGCTGATTTGTAGTATTTTGGTTGGTCTTAATAAAAGCCATTGTATGCTTTTGTTTTACAATACACATTAGGGGACGCTAGCCAGTAAAAAAAGGTTATGTAAATGTTAATGAGTACTACAATCTGGTGTCCTCTACTATATTTCATCCAGTAAATCCTGACGTTCTGAGTTGAATGCTACCATAGATTCATTTATAAAGGACATAGCCAACTCAAAATTTAGAGATTCCACACGGTCACTCTGACACCATATTGAATTTCAGTACTAGCCTTACCGTTTGGTTACTCTAGTCTACCCAATCCTATTGTATTTAAATTGCTAACTGTATGGGGGAAGATTATTTTTATTTATATTGACCTAGTAAAATAATGAAATTCTCTGTCATTTCTCCTTCCCAATTATAATCCACAACAGGGTGCGCTCAAAAATAAATGGATATAATAAATAGATATTCATAACAATAATAGATAGGAAAGGTATAAATAAAAAGCATTGGGGTTAATGTCTCTTCCATTTTTTAAAAAAATAATTAAAATGACAATCTAGAATAAGATAGAAGGATCAAAATAATATAGATTCACCCAGAGAAATACATGTTAATCAGCAGATTATGAATGTATTGTTATGTGCTTTGCATTATGAATGTATGTGGTGTGAATTGTAGTGGTTGTTTTGGATTATGTGTTTACAGTTTTTTATTTGAGTGTTGAAAATAAAAATTTTAATTAAAAAATAAATAGATCATTCAATATCATTACATTTCCAGCTTCATTTGTGCAATTTTATTACAGCACATTTTTCATTCAGTGCTTTACTGCAGGCATGAACGTAGTACTACTAGACTCATAACAGCAGATATTTGAACAGTCCTTTGGCTGGAAACAAGGGCAAGGATGGACTGTTAGCACTGTTAAAAGTTTCAGAGAAGCTGGGCCATCCTGATCTTTCATATTAAATAGAATAGTTTCCAGGAGTCACTTCTGCAGACAGCAAATGAACATGTACCTAAAGGCAAAGAGGGTAGAGGCAGCAACAGATTGGTATTTTCAAATGTTCAGGAACAAACTACAAATGTGTGAAAGGAAGCCCCCACAAATATTTTTTAACTGAAAAGCAGCATTAGGAAGGCACACACACGTTGGAGGGCTGACTGGGTGGATGAGTGGTTAACCTCTTCTATACCTCTCCTGTTTAAAAAACAAACTGCTGTTGGGATATCATTACATACAATTAAACATAACGAATTCAGAGAAATGGGATCCATACTTGGTCTTCAGTTAGCAACCCAAGTCCACCTAATTCATCCTTTCCAAGCAACACTGGCTGAAAAGGTGTGCAGTCTCATACAACAGGAGCCAAGCTCCTCTCAAAGAGATCCTGGTGTCACCTCAGAGTCCCAGTGTAGCTCAAGCAATTGTTTACAGGGCACAGTGAAGAAACCTCTGCTTTCTTGGACAGACTCATTTCCAACAAACAATTATATTGGGATCATTTTCCAGCCTCTCGTCCAACTCCCGGTAGCTCATGCCTAAAGAAGGAAGCACAAAGCAATGGATATTTAGGATTCACAGAGCAGGAACATAGCTACACCTGTAGAATACAGCAGTTGTCAGCTACAACTGAACCTTGTTTCAAAGGAGGTAGCTGAAACAGAAGCTACCAGCTCAAGGGAATAATAATTTGCTCTCTGCTGTAGCTTGACATTAATTTTACTTAATTGTCTTAACAGCCATTTATCCTCACAGAAGAGAGTTGTTCCTCTCTTCTTCCAGAGACTGTCACCACTTCCCTCCCAATCCTGTTAAAGAACATTTTTTCTTATGTATTTTAATTTACTTACTAGATATTTAATAGCATGATGACACTCAAGGGTTATCAAAGGTAGACAATCCTTCATTCTGTGACAATCATGACATGGCACCTCTACGGTTCTCATCCCTAACTGAAAGGAAGCCCAAGAACACACAGCTGCATTTGGTCACCTTTGGCCTGGTTTCTCCCATCCTTGCCTTTATTGTCCCTGGTGCCCCTGTCAAAATGTAGATTTGTAAGTCCTCGAAAGCAAGGACGTGTTACTGCCAGAGTAACATAAGCAACAATTACTCTGCAAAGCACTCTGCTTCAGCAGGAGTCTGACCCTGCAGGTTTACATGATTTACTGCTATGTTTAATGTTAGGATGAATTTTATTCAATACTGTTGTTTGTTGCTCCCCTGCTTATGCCCCAATTTGTGCACTTTAGTGGTTGGAGCCATAACTAATTGCTTACCTGTTTTACAGCAGATTTCATCATAGCTGTGACAGCCTGTGTAGAGTCGTGCTGGGTGACTTCTTTCATCCCGGGCAACTTTCACAGGGTACTTCTGAAGCCGCCGAATAAGACCTTTCATCAAACCAAACTGGACGAGCTTCCTTAACCAGAGAAGGAGAAAGTGTTTATGGAACAGCTGGGGAACAATAATAATTAAGAAACAAAAAAACATTGGTTCTTGTAGGTTATCCGGACTGTGTGACCGTGGTCTTGGTATTTTCTTTCCTGACGTTTCGCCAGCAGCTGTGGCAGGCATCTTCAGAGGAGGACAGTGTCTCTCATTAATTAATAAAACATTAATTTTCTGTAGCAGTTTAAAACCAGTGACAATGGTGTTTTCAGGGCATTCCTGCATGACGCTTCTTCTGGGGGTTGGATGCAAGCATACAGCACGCCTGATTCTTCCAATCCCAGCCAGGTGGAGATAACTGTGAAAAGAACATGGGCTATCCAGTGTGCGTAGCTAAGAGACACCAGCCTTTGGAAGCCATGATCCTGCACTTCTGTGTGAAATCACAGCTGGAATGCAGTGGCTGTTTAATATAGACTGTATCCTAACCATACTCAACCCAGCCTCCTCTTCAACTTAGGCTCTCTAGAAATGTTAGAGTGCTAAGGACAAAATAAGGCAAGAGTTCTGGAACCATTCCTTCTACAGGTCATATATTCTTCCATAACCAAACGATAGCAGGAGCGACAATGAACCTGTCTGCATGACAAACGTATACCATCTTTATGCCAAGTTAACTGCCATGGCTTCCTTCAGGCACACTGTCATTTCATGAGGGTGCTGAGAAGGATCCTTAGTCATTCCTCTCACCTGAGGCAGATCGATGAGGGAGGCAAATAATTCAGGTTAGAACTCTTTGTGTCCTCTTATGCACTAAACCTTAATGCTGACCTCTTGCAGCAAAAGAACCTTATTTACAAATATTCATTCTAAAAAACCCCAAACATAATCCCAGCAGCTTCTAACCTTTCATCCACTCTCTGGAGCTGGACTGTATAGCGACAAATAAGGTCTCGAACAGTCGTGCCAGGGGCCAGTCCACAGTACAGCTGGAAAACATCTCTCAGACTCGCTCGTTTGTGACCTGGCAAGAAAGAGAAATGGAAAAATTTATAACAAGAAACTATTCTAGCTCACCCTGTAAAAGTTGACAATTAACTACTAAAATAAATACTGTATATAATATACATATGGTTATCATGGGCAAAATAATATGTGCAACTGACCAACAGTCAAAATGATCAAATGTGTAAAATAGCCAACAAATGTCCTACATAAGTAAAATATCCTGCAGAATTTCAATAGTGCCCATTACATTACTAAATACCAACTACATACCAAAAGTACCAAAATTGTATAACAATAGGAGTTACATACAGTAACTTACACATAACATAAATATTAATCATATCATAGTTCATAAAAATATACACGAACCCATGAGAGCTGTAAAATGCAATCCATAAAACTACTGCCAGGAAATTTTATTATTATTAAAAACACCTATAATTGCCTGTCCACTAATCAAATCAGAAAATATAAAAAACAGATAAGTAAATGAGTACCAGTAAAACAAAACAGCAAACAAGAACCGACTTAACCACAAACCAGCATCAATAAAACAATGAAAAACTGTAAATAAAACCAAATTAGCCAAAAAACAACAAATAAATGCCAACCAGAGTAAAGATTAATTAAAAAGGATGTGAAACAGAACAGTTTTTGCCTGGTGCTGAAAAATATCCAGGCAAAGGGAAATAAATGAATTTATTTAAATGTGTTTGCTTAGATTCTGGATGTCAGCCAGTTGCTAATGTTATTTCACATGGGATACAATATATACATGCAGATTATTTGAGTGCGAGATAGTCAACTTAGTTAACATACATGTACAATACAGTGGCTCAATAAAGAGCCCCATGACACAAATCAGTCTTTATTATCTGATTCTGAATTCCTAAAAGCATATTAATAAAAGGATGAATGGCTAGTATGCTGGAAATAAATAATTACAGGGTCATGACAGCAAATTCCAAATTATCACAATCATTATTACATTTAGATTAGTCACTTATTCCCCAATACCTGGCTTTGTGATATATGAGAGGCATTCTTCTTGGAGACATTTATCATCTACCAGATCCTGAACTCTGGGAGTAGTACAATACACGTTTGAATACTGAAAGTAAAAGAACTGTTAGCCCACAATGGCAGGAACAGCATTTCAGCCCCTACTGGGATTCATTTTGATTGCTAAACAGAAACATTCTAACAGAAGGACACAGCGGCATCATAATCAGCAAGAAGGCTGAAGATGACATGGCACAATTGTATCTAAGAAACATGACCATGGCCCCTTTCAGATTACCGTTCTAAACCAAATGTTATCCGTTGTTGGCCTGATTCTGAGTAAAAGCAATATAGGGAAGAGCATTTCACACAGCTGATTCCAATCTATTAATAAGCTATCTCTAAAGCACTCTGAAATGCCCTGGCAATTTCAAACACCACCACACTTCCCTCCCCCCACACACCTTTTTTCATGGCATGTTCTTTTTCTTTTTTTGGAATGTTCTAAGATTAGTGCATTAGCACCATAGCACTGCAGCAGCACAACAATGCAATGCATTCAAATGCTGGTGATATAGCACTAAATTGCTATTATCACCAGCATTCGGATACACTGGATTGCTATGGCACTACAGCACTAACCTTAAAACGTTCACAAAAAAGCAGAAAAAAGAACTCACTCCACACATTTTAAACAGCACACCACAGTGATTCAGAAGCGCAAGGAAGAACTGAAAATGGAAGAAAGCAGTTTCCATAAAAAATGGCTGAGCCCCGGGATGCCAATAGGACACAAGCAGCTTTTTCGGAAAAGATTTAAAAAAACAGTTAGCAGCCAAAACGGTTGTGTCTGAAATGAGGACAAAAAAAATGTTAGCTTTATGTTGGTTAGAAAAATCACTTGACTATATAACAATGGCGAATCTTACAGATTATTTGAGGGATAAAACACAAAAATACCATCAAGAAAAATGGAAGCCTTTCTACAAATTTAGAACATAACATAAGAACATAAGAAAGGCCCTCAGACCAAGGCCCATCAAGTCCAGCAGTCTGTTCACACAGTGGCCAACCAGGTGCCTCTAGGAAGCCACTAACAAGATGAGTGCAGCAGCACCATCCTGCCTGTGTTCCACAGCACCCAAAATAATAGGAATGCTCCTCTGATACTAGAGGGAATAGGTAAGCAGCATGACTAGTATCCATTCTAACTAACAGCCATGAATACCCCTCTCCTCCATGAATATGTCCACTCCCCTCTTAAAGCCCTCCAAGCTGGCAGCCCATCACCACATCCTGGGGCAGGGAGTTCCACAATTTAACTATGTGTTGTGTGAAAAAATACTTCCTTTTATCTGTTTTGAATCTCTCACCCTCCAGCTTTAGCAGATGACCCATGTTCTAGTATTATGGGAGAGGGAGAAAAACGTCTCCTTGTCCACTCTCTCCAAACCATGCATAATTTTATAGACCTCTATCATCTCCCCTCATCCGCCTTCTTTCCAAGCTAAACAGCCCTAAGCGTCTTAACCACTCCCCATAGGACAGTTGCTCTAGTCCCCTAATCATTTTGGTTGCTCTTTTCTGCACCTTCTCAAGCTCTGTAATATCCTTTTTTAGGTGTGGTGACCAGAACTGTACACAGTGGTCTCACAGTGTGGTCTCACCATAGATTTGTACAAGGGCAGTATGATATCAGCAGTTTTATTCTCTATTCTTCGTCTAATTATGGCCAGCATGGAATTTGCCTTTTTTATAGCAGCCGCACACTGGGTTGACATCTTCATTGAGCTATCCACTACCACCCCAAGATCCCTTTCTTGGTATAGACCAGCACAGATCTGCCAGCACAGATCCCATCAGTGTATATGTGAAGTTGGGATTATTTGTCCCAATATGCATCGCTTTACACTTACTCACATTGAATCTCATTTTCCATTTTAATGCCCATTCTTCCAGTATGCAGAGATCCTTCTGGAGCTCTTCACAGTCCGATTTTGTTTTAACCACCCTAAATAATTTGATGTCATCTGCAAACTTGGCAACTTCACTGTTTAACCCCAACTCCAGGTCATTGATGAACAGGTTGAAAAGCACCGGTCCCAACACAGATCCCTGAGGCACCCCACTGCTCACATCCCGCCATTGGGAAAACTGACCATTTATTCCTACTCTCTGCTTCCTATTTTTCAGCCAGCTCTCAATCCATAAGAGGATTTATTAGGACGACTTAAGAAAAAGGCATGTTAGCTACCTGCAACCACATAAGAAATAAGACTCAGGGACTGCCAATACATAAGGCGTGTGATATATTGTAAGTCAAGATATAGACTAAATACATACCAAGAGAGAGATTTCAAAGATTTTAACAAATTATTCTAACTGTAGGTAGTATGCGACAATATTCTGAATTGATAGACATACTAAAAATGATAATAATAATAAGAATTACATTGATTGTTTCTATGTAGAAATATAGTTCTTTCAATTTTGGTTTTGTAATGTTGATAATCAATAAAAAATATTTTTTAAAAAGAGAGAATACGTTCTGTTTAATGTAGGCTTTTCACTCCCTCAGAAACTGACTGAAATGAATAAAACAAACTATTATATGCCAAAAAAAAAAAAAAAAAAAACCGTGAGCAACTGGCTGCTCAAATGGATTATAAGGCCAGTTTGAGAGGGCCCATGGCTAACGGTGGAATAGGCTGTTCTAGAATTTTATTTTATCATGTTTGTTTGATCCCTTGAGATATCACTTATTTGGGGGTTTGGGGATTTTGACTGCTATCTGCAAAATGTAAATTAATTTACTGCAATAAACACTCACTGTTTGTTTTGACATCTCTGCTGTTTCTTTGTGGTAACTAAAAGTGCTGCTTTTGATGACGGCCAAAGAAAACAAATGAGATCACATGTTTATTCTTTCTGTCTAGGTTTTTAAAAATAATTCCCTTTATATGTAAGCTTAGTTCTTTATTAAAAATTAGAGGTTTCCTTTCTCTCTGAAAATACACTTGATAGTATATATTAAATGGTTTTTTATTTGTCCTATAAAACTAAGCATTAAAACATCTAGACACACTAAAAAAAAGCATCTAGACACACTACTAAGATGTGCTGCTTTTCAAACTGGGCTTTCTTTCTGGTTTCAGTTGGAGGATTGGTGACATTTCTACCAAAGTGAGTGGAGTTAGATACTCTCAGATTTGCTAATTTAAAAGCTTTATTAATAAAGGTGTTGCATTTGAAGGGAGACTAACTACAAAGATCAGCATCCTTTCCTGTAAGTGAATGTGTGATCCAATTCCATAGAAAAATAATTGTTTGGTGAACTAGGAAAATACTACCTGTTTTGATCCATGACAGCTCATTCATATATCCAAACCACTACTTGCTGCAGACATCAAGTGATGAAAATGCATTGTGACCCAGACATCCACTGTGTATAGTCCCAGTTCCCCAAACCTTTTCAGCCACTTACCCACTACTCACCTGAAGTATGGAGACAAGAGTCACTACTCCATAGTATCTGGAAAACATGAAGCCCATCAGAAATTAACCCATACACTAAAAACTTGTATACTTATGCTATGTGTTTTAAAATCAGGTACATGATACTGGTGTGCAATCATTATCTGATATGGATATGAGTTTTGCATAAATCTTGCAGCAATTTTGTTATGAGTATTTGGAAGCCATGGCATTAGGACAAGATAGATGCTTATAGCAAATATATTGGCTGAGGCACTGTAGAATGTCTGTGATTCTCAAGGCAACCACATCTTAATTTCTAAAAGAGATGGTAGGGCTAAAGCCTGGAATTTACTATATCTTTTCCCCCTTATCTCAGACAAGACTGGAATTCTTGTGGCAAAACAATAGGAGGAAGAGATGTGCATACTCAGAAGTACCTTTATTACTGCTTCACTGCTGAGCCCTAACTTTACTGCTGAGCCTAACACTGAGAATCAGTTCCAGGGCTGAACTTTAACACAAGTTATGCTCTAAATGCCCTAACCTCAATGGCCCAGCCAAGCCTGAACTTGTCAGCCCTTGGAAGCTAAGCAGGGTCAGCCGTGGTTAGTATTTGGATGGGAGTCCACCAAGGAAGTCCAGGGTTGCTAAGCAGAAGCAGGCAATGGCAAACTACCTCTGAACATCCCTTGCCATGAAAACGTTATGGGGTCACCATAAGTCAGCTGCAACTTGATGGCACTTACCACCACCTGCTCTAAATACAAATAAGGTTGGCATGGAAAAGCTCACTGCTAGAATATATTTCAAAGAATTTCATAAACTTATGTTTTTTCATAAAGACTGATGTTACGATATTGGCACACAGCATTTGCATGTAATGTTTTGAAAAAGAAGAAGTGAAAAATTACCCCATAGCCCAGTTGCATGAATGATCTACTCTTCAAAATAACAAATTCTTTTGTTGTCTTCACTATGCTTATTTAATATTTAGTTGGTACTAACAATAGACAAGGACTAGTCAGAACGTGAAAGAACTGTAATTGCAAAACTTCAACGGACAAGATCCAATTTTTCAGAAAGATTTTTAAATGCCTCTTGTACTGAAAATGTAGGTGATTTTGCTTCTAAATGACAGCTACTAAGGAGAAGACAAAGCTGACAAGAATATGCGAGTACAGAATGCTCATTCTGAGAGCATTCTTTTGTTCATAAAATTCTGATCAATGAAGGATTCTAATTTGTAAGAAGACCCCAAAGCTTCCCCCCTTTATTATCTTTGATTTGCGACTTGGCACTTACAACAGATTCTGGATGGCAATTCGAACCAAATTGAGCTCCACATCTGCTTCAGCTGAGATTTTCTGAATGTGCCGAAACCCATCAATGTATGGAAGGATCTAGGAAGAGAGAGTGTATATGATGCCAGGCAAAGACAAGACTCCTGCTCACAAGTGTAAAGGGTATTTTTAACTAACTAAGCAAGGAAGACAAAGCAAGTCAGTCTAATCTCTGGAAGGCTAGCATGCCAACACAGAAGGCCTGAGTAAAATCTGAGCTCACACAGGGTGGCTTCTTAAAGGACTTCATCAACATATGATTGTTCTGGAGCAACAATGGGAATGTCAGACCCAGCAGGAGTAATTAAGCAATTAAAACATTATGAAAAAAATGCTGGATGAGTAAATGTTTAAGATGATTTGAATGCAACTGCTTAGAGGATTCTTTACTGAGATGAATCTCCGGATGCTTTTCCCAGGCTGTCTGCCTCCACAAGAATAATGTGCTCTTGGCCAATTCCCATATAATGTGAAAAAGTGGTGAAAATACCGTATTTAAACTGTAACACCAAAATCTCCGTATCAACAGATTTCAGCAATTATGGAAGTACAGAATTCCACAGACTTTATTATTAGAGGCTCTTCTCATAGCTCAAATTCTAAGGAATGCTCTTCCCTTAAAGTAGCAATCGGTGCTCAGTGAGAAAATGGCTCCGTTAATATGAAAGGAAGCATACCCTTTAAGAAAAAAATGTACTCACACATCCTACCCAACTGAACCTTATGAATAAGGCTGCAATTCTATGAATACTTACTTATAAGTAAATCCCATTTAAAATATTGTCGAAGGCTTTCACGGTCAGAGTTCATTGGTTCTTGTAGGTTATTCGGGCTGTGTAACCGTGGTCTTGGAATTTTCTTTCCTGACGTTTCGCCAGCAACTGTGGCAGGCATCTTCAGAGTAGTAACACTGAAGGACAGTGTCTCATTTAATTCATGAGGACATTGCTAAGTAAACACGTATCTGAGCTGACTGCCCAAACTGCATCTTCACAGTAGCAAGCTGACCTATCGGGCAGACGGTCTCACAAAAATCTGTGGCAGGCAGGATTACTTTCTTGGGTTTTTTGTTTTTGACTGGGAAACTGAGTCATCTACACTGCTGCCAGAATCTGCATTCCAGTGTTAAACGAGTTGGCAGCTCAAATGTCCTCACAGCTGTATGAACAAACCTGCTGAGTGGTGAGGTCCCACTGGGAATTGAAGAAGTCATCCTTATCTTGGGTAAAAACGGGAACATCATATTCCTGCACAATGGGGGGATCTGGGCGTTGCTCAATCACTTTCAAGTGAATGGTGTTTGATTCATCTGTCAAAAGGAACAGAGCTGGATTGGATTTACATATTATTTGGTGGTAGGATGACAAGTAGCTCTGCTGGGGGATATGTGGTGCTCTGGCTGCGCTTTGCAACTCTTACCTTCCTTACATGCAAAGACTAGTTCAACTACACAAGTATCCAAGCAAATCCCATGCCTCTGTGACTGACATAACGCCTTTTTTACTAAGCGATAGGGACCCCAAGGCTACATTGTCAGTGGCAAGATTTGTTTCAGTCCTTATATCCCTCCAACACTAGATATATGCTGCTCAAGATCAATTGATCAAGGAGCTTTTAAGGGATAAAAGGAAAGGTTAATGATACCTATTGGCAGAGTGCATTTGCCAGTGGCATTCAGTTCCTCAAGCAGGATGGTCATTATTGGTATCAACTTTTGCTTGCTCTCATCATTGGAGATGAAGCCACTCTCAAGCTAGGAAAGAACAAAGACTGTGATCAGTTCTGAGCAACATGCAGAATTGCATCATTAGTTGCAGCAGCAGAACAGGCTCAGGGAATCACACACCAAATAAAAAAAAAACACTCCCCATACTTCTGAACAACAAAGTATTCTGATGGCTGCAATGAAAATATGTGCAAACATATTAAACATACTTTTCAAAGCAATGGAAGCAAACTCTCCTTATGAGTTACTATGGGATTAATGCCAAACGGGCAGAAGTTGTGTGATAGGGGTACAAATGTATTAGGGAAGGGGGTGGGAGAAGAGATCCTTGATGCTTTGGGGATAGAAAAAGAAGAAAAAGAGTTGGTTTTTATACTCTTCTTTTCTCTACCTTTTAAGTCTCTAAGTGGCTAACAACAGCCTTCCCCCTGCAACAGACACCTTGTGAGGTAGGAGAGGCTGAGAGAGCTCTAAGAGAGCTGTGACTAGCCCAAGGTCACCCAGCAGGCTTCATGTAGAGGAGTGGGGAAACCAACCCAGTTCTCCAGATTAGAATCCACCACTCTTAACCACTACACCATGCTGGCTCACAGCCCTGTTTGTCTCTCCAAGCACTGTTGCAGGGAATAACCATGCACAATTTTCTTTTTTTACAGACTACAGGAATATTGACGAAGTAAAGCAAATAACTGTTTTACAATTTTCCAAGATTAAAAAAATACAATTAAAAAAATAATTGAAATGTGCATGAACGTGGTGTGTCTGGACACCAGTGATGTCACAGGTGCTACCCAACAGGTGTCACCAGCAGATACCCCGCCCCACTCTAATACTTTTGCAAGTTTGCATTGCAGGTTTCAGAATTTAACGTGTTCCACTTGAGGCTGTACAAAATCTGACACACACACACCCCTGTCGAAAAAGTATAAACAAACAAAAGATAACTTTTCTGGAAAATGTATATTTGTACATGCCTAAGCACATAAAGAGCCCCACATAAAGAGCCCCATGGCGCAGAGTGTTAAGCTGCAGTACTGCAGTCAAAAGCTCTGCTCACGACCTGAGTTCAATCCCAACGAAAGTTGGTTTCAGGTAGCCGGCTCAAGGTTGACTCAGCCTTCCATCCTTCCGAGGTCGGTGAAATGAGTACCCAGCTTGCTGGGGGTAAAGGGAAGATGACTGGGGCAGGCACTGGCAAACCACCCCGCAAACAAAGTCTGCCTTGGAAACGTTGGGATGTGACATCACCCCATGGGTCGGGAAGGACCCGGTGCTTGCACAGGGGACCTTTATACCTTTAAGCACATAAAAGTGAGAAAACTCATTCACGTAATGCCTAACCTCCAAAGTGGTGAGATAACCTGCCAGTTTCTTCACAATGGGTTCCAGCGCACAGGTTTTAGCTCTAGCATCACAAACAAAGCCGAGGTTAAAGAGCAGAGCATTCCGGCTATATTTCTTGTGCTCAATACACACTGGGCAGCCAATTAGTTTTTTGTCCATAGCTGTACTGTTAAAAAGAGAACATTTCAATATTATTACATGTAAATTTATGATACTTTGCAGTGTATAGAATACTGTTCAGCTGTAATTAATTTATCAATCATTCATTATTTCCATAAATTAGCCAATAGTTTTTGGCCCATGTGTGCTAAAAACAACAACATCATCATCTACCTGTGAAAATGTTAGTTGGCTGGCAAACAAAGAGAGGTGGGTGGGGGGAGATACAAGGGTTATCCTTGAGCAGGTCATTGGGAGCAAGCCAAGCCCTAGTAGTGCTGCCAGCTCACCTGAGGCCTAGGTGACAACTGCAGGGGTCCATGGCGTGACAATGGACCTAACCCATGCCCATCAACTTCTCCCAGGCTGCCAGCCCAAGCAGAGCGGCCAGTGCCTCGAGGACACATCTTGGCCACTTGGACTGAGAATCAAGCCCTGAATGTTGAGCAAAAAAGTCTTGAGTGCCACTATTTGAAACTCATGCTGGGGGCTGCCTATCCCTGCTTCAGTCCTCTGCAGCCCAACTGCTTTTACGCACAGTCAGAAAGCACAGAACAACCTGGCTAGCTGCTTTGCTTAGTCCAATTAAGTCCAAACTGTTCTCTGATCAAGCTATGCATCTCTCTCTCTCACACACACACGCACACACACCAAAACAAATTTTGTCATGCATATCCTTACCCAGATGGAAAAAGTAGGGGTACCAGCAGGTGTTGCACTTGCCATTCCCCAGTCCTTTCCAGCAGCTTAGGCTGCCCATGTGTAGCCCTGTCAGTTGCTTACAGATAGCAACTACTAGAAGAACGGGAGATGGGTTTGGCCCTTCCATTAATCAACAAGCTAACTACACTCCAGCCCCTGGATGAGGTACACACCCACAGCTGGAATACGGCTAGTATTCTTTGAGCAGATCCACACTGAATATCTCTCTCCATGAAGGTAAGCTTTCTTACTATTACAAACTGGCACACAGTTCTTTTCGGAATCATAATTTCTATCACCAAATTAAGTGATTGTATCACTGACTGGGCTACATTGCAAACTTGCAATTCATCTCCTTGAAGCCAGATCTTATGCATTTCTACTTAGAAATAAGTTTCACTAAGTTCAATGGGATTTGCTTTCAAATAAGTGTGTGTGGGACTGTGGCTTTCTGTTGTAAGGCAGTAAACTGATAGTGGAATTCTAGGCCAAGCAATGATAGAATAATTGTATCCCAAGAGCATGCCTCATTTCTAAGATGAAAAACAAATGGCTGAGATCTCTAAGGGTCCAGTTTCGAATCAGCTTCTGTCTGTGAATTAAAGGCATTCATGGCATTCTAGCAGAACACAACAGAGATGGAGACTGTGTTTAACTTCTTTAAAAGTTTCCAGGGACTGGCCTTCATGAAGGTCTTGGAAGGAATTAATTTTAGATGTTCAGGGACAGTGGTGCAGGAAAAGGATGTTTGTACATTCTCAGAGACAGCTCTTCAATTACTTCAGAGACAGCTTGTCAATTACTTCACATCTCTCAAAGAAGGGCGACAACCTCAGACAAGGGAAGTGCTGCTAAATAGGTATGATTAAAGAAGACATCTACAAGACCCACAATAACAGGCACTCGTGAGTGATTTCTCTACTTTCTGAACACTCGGCGATACTTACACTGTGATGAGCTTGTTTTGCAGTTCAGGTTTAGTGATGATGTATACCTGAACTGTATCAAAAAGCTCCCGGGAAATGAAATCTTCTGGTACCTGCCAGGGTCAAACAAGACAACTGCAGATCAATTCAGAATCAGGATACTGACTCGAGTTTCCAAGCTAAGCAGCAGATAGGCAAAACCTTTAAACATGTTCACATAATTCAGTTTTTGTTTCTGTCATCAAAAAAACCTAATTCTATTTTAGGATGCTACATTGGTGCTAGCTTCAACAGTAA